>NC_071271.1:11545074-11860074 GCF_023375685.1 Ictalurus furcatus | reverse complement strand
GTAGGAGAGACGGGGAAATTGCAGTTGTTAGGCAGAGGTCACGCACAGAAACAACTTTCACACCCTGTTAGATGCTAGCAGAGGTCCTTTACACAGCTTATTAGCTATAGAAGACAGTATGGGAGAGAAAGAGAGGGAGAGAACAGACAGCGCATTGTCAAGGCGTTTCTTTCTAGTGCATTATCAAAGACTCTTGAGATGAATTAGAAGGCAGAAAATATGGTTGGTTACAGAGATCAGTAAGATGTACTTGCAAGTTGCAGCTCATGGATGCAGGAAGGATCCCATTACTAAGTCCATTTATTGGACTAAGCAATGCTTGAAATAAAGGGAGGGCCAGAGCTACAAGACTGTATGCTGTGCAGTTATGGCTCTCGGAGCTGCAACAAAGCCCACGCATTTCAGTTGTTGTTTCCCTTTTGTTTTATTCCTCCTCTTAGTATGACCTGATCAGTAGAACAGGAACCTTTCCAGCAATGGATGACTCTTTAAGCACAAGCTCAGCAGCTGCAAACAAATAAAAGCTAAGGAAAATGATAATGCCTATCGAGCAATTTATCCAAGCTGGACATTTTGAGTTTTTACACTACTAAGTGAACAATCACTTTATAGATGCTCAGTGTCAGTGAGATCGTGTTTCTAGTGCACCTGCTCACATACTGACCGCAGAGGCTTTATGTACAGCAAGAGAGCTGAGTCAGTGGTTGATTGAACCACAGTGCGAGTAGCTCTGCCATTGCTGACATTACTTGGTTGTCACTTTTGCTTCTGACCTTTAACAGGGCTGTTCCTGCCATTATTAATGGCTTAAGCTTGTAAGAGAGTACTCCTTCAAAATAACAGATTACACTGGGCAGTATCGTGGGGGAAGGGTTTACGGTGTTGTCAAGTGCATCAAATACCATGCATAAATGCTTGCTCTGCAGTAATGCCAAAGAATTTCAAATCCACAAGGAAAATACTGCTGGAATAAAAATATCCATTTATCACACTGTGGGAGGTAATCCTGATCCTCTTGCTTGCAGAGAAAACACATTATTAATCTATATACTCATTAGATTCCTGCACAGCTTCTCACTGCTCACATAATTATGCAAAACTTGGTAAATGTCCAAAGCCTAATTTAAAAAAGTTTGTTACACTCTTAGAAGCAAAATATATGGTTAACAGTCCTAGCTTTCTAAATAGGTTTTATTAGGAACCTTTTGTGAAAGGGAACACCTTCTTTTGCAGGGCTGTACATAGACCTATTAAGGGTTCTCTTCTACAGGAACAAACAAAGAACCCTTTAAGATGTCTGGTTTAACAGCGTGTAGATAGTAGTGGTGTAACACTATGACACTAACTGTATCTGTATCTGTTTGGTGCTCCAAATATTTGTATCTACTAATCGTAGGGTTCAATACCCGGCCCACATGACTCCAAATGCCAAAGTGTCCTTGGGCAAGACACGGAAACTTGCATGGCAGCTCTGCTACAATTGGTGTGTGAGTGTGTGTGTGAATGGGTGAATGAGAACCAGTGTAAAGCGCTTTGTAGAACCACTAAGGTTAAAAAAGTGCTATATAAAGTGCAGACCATCTGTATATTCAGATTTAAACCTGAAGTGGGCGTGGCCTAAACCAGAAGTTTATGGGAGAAAATTCCAGAGGCAGAAATTCCAGCATGGTCTGTGAATTTTGGCTCTGACATTTCCTCAACCTCAGCTAGAGTACATAATTTGTCTCATATAGAGCTGTGGAGTTTTTTTTTTTAGATTTAATTTGTTTTCTAATGCATTTAGTTCATCCTGTTTCCCAAATTATAAACACACTAGTAATCTAATTTAATTTCACCATGACCCTGACCAGGCAGAATGCTGTAAATGCATCATACAGCACCAGGTCTTTGTTTGTCCTGCAAACTTACTATCTGTATTTGTATCTTTTTAGATCTTTTTAGATCATCATCCGTTCATTCAGAATAATGTATATGTGATCGACTACATCCTAGGTAGATATTAACAAGTTTTGGCTTGGCACCATCACATTACAGCAATCCCATCTGTCCTGATACTGTGTAATTATAAATCAGAGGGGATGAAGGGAGGAAGGAGAGATAAATGACATTTTACTATGCACAGTTTTTCAAGAACTTGAATTCCATTGATTCAAAGCACCAAGGTGGCTTGTTTGGGGGGGGGGGGGGGTTTGATTGGGCTCTCACTCTGCTCAGGAGCAGTTTGACAGAGTAGTAATTCAATCCCCTACAGTAGTGACCCCTGCTCTAAGCAAACACACCTGCAATGCTGAGATGGAGTATAATAGGTGGCCATGTTGTGCATACAGTCCAGTACAAATAGAAGATTATAAGGCTTGTCTAGTAATTGCCTAGCTGATTGTTAAATCCAAAGCCGGTCTTGGATCAAACAAATACACAATATTTCATTACAACTCAAAGGATAATGCTTTCTGCCTTTAGATGTTAATATATTCTCTGCGCCCAATCCTCCATAACATTGTTCAGTTACATTAAATTGAAGTAGAATCTGTAAAACAAATGAAAAAGAAAAAAAAGGGTAAAGTATTAAATACTGTCCCACCACCAGGATCTAGTCTCTCATACTGTGCTGGTGACATCATTACAGTATTATGGAAAGTATGAAAAAGTCATGTAAACAGCCAGAAATTATGAACTATTATACTGAAAAAGATTGCTGTCTTAATGAAATATATTTCTAAGAGTAATTTTCACTGGGATTACATTTTAATCTTATTCAATTAAATATTTCAAATAGAGATCTACATTTACCACACTATATTCAGTTCTGTGTTTCTGCGACAAGTTCTCTGTGGCTGGATATCAAATTCCTTGAGAAATTGGCCTGATGTCAAATCTAATTGATGACTCCTGATGTAAGCACCAGAGAATGTGAAGATTTATTTTTTCTTCTGAGATCAGCAGTGAACCGCAGTAAAAAGGCATTCATTTCACGTCGCTTTGCCAAATCGTGTTCAGCACCACGGACAGCAGCAGTGTAAAAGCCAGTCTTTCCGGTTGCTGCTCTTCTGCATCTGCTGATTTTTAAGGTTATATCACATCACTGAGCATGTAAACAGAAGTATAGGAGTAATGGTATGTATGGAGAGTGTGCTGTAGGGTGAGGTGCCTCTGTCAGGGGCTTTTTCTTTCAGCTGCACTGCTCTGTATCGATTGCTTTAATGCAGTCTAGAGGGGCTTTTCCCAGAGTGCACTGAAGCGCTAATAGGAAGTGGTGGCATAGGGTCCCTGTTAACGAGAATACATAGTCCTCAGGAAGCTCAGCATGTCTCCATGCCACTGATGACAGCTGTGGTAGGACTTACAATAACACATTGTGGTTATTTCATTCTCTAGAATAAAAAGCTGGCTCCTAAACATAACAGGATTCCATACACCAAGTGGGGAAGTAATCCGAGTCAAAATAACTTAATCCATCTTTATGCAGTGTGATACAGAGTTCAGGTTCTGATCTTTGTTAGGCTGCTACTGTAATGGCAACTCATACATATTTGAACAGGAAGCACTTTGTGCTCTTTGTGAGATCTGAGATTTTTCAGGGAGATTTTGAAGCCTTCAACATCTTTCTGTCTTTTTCATTCAGTCCAGAAACAGCCTACAGCAGGGGGATATCGATGGTGCAAGACGTCTGGGTAGCTTGGCTCGCCTACTCAGCATCGTGGCTATCGTCCTGGGCCTGGTCGCAATTATTGTCTACGTTGTGGTATCAGGTACTACACACTCATGCACTTTATCTTGCGAATTTGTCATTGTTTTGGGTCCAATGAAAGTAAATTGTCAGCCTATCGGAAGATGTGATCTGGGGTAGGAAGTCTAAACCAGACTTAAATAATTCTACTGTTGATTTCAGTCAGTAATTGAAAACAGTAACTCAAATAGAAAATATATAGTGAAACATGAACTGCTTAAACAATCAGTCAAGATTGATTAGGATTTGAGAACAGTAGTGTGATACCATATATCGCAAAGGTTGTGTGTATACACATCACTGTGTGTATATGCATAAAATTTACAGCTGAGTGCAAAAGTTTCTAAGAAAAATATCTACAAAACACAACAATACAAATCATTATTGTTAATATTTTGGAAAGATGTTGTATGATGACCCTCTCAGATCAGACCTGATCTGAAGAAGGAAAATCATGCAGTTACAGGTCAAGAGCTTCAGTTAATGTTCACATCAAACATCTAAATGGAGAAGAAATGTGATCTCAGTGACTTTGAACGTGGCATGGTTTTTGGTGCCAGACCAAAATTGTATTTTATAAACTGTTGATCTCATGGAATTTATACACCCAACATTCTATAGAGTTTACACAGAATGGCCACAAAAAAACATCCAGGGAGCAGCAATTCTGTGGGTGGAAATGGCTTGGTGATGAGAGAGGTTACAGGAGAACTGCGAGGCAGGGTAAAGAACAGATCTGTCATGAAGGCTATGGTAACTCAAATAATCACTCTTTACAACCATGGTGAGCAGAAAAGCATCTCAGAATGCACACCACATCATACCTTAATATGGATAGGCTACAACAGCAGAAGACCACATCAGGTTCCACTCCTGTCAGCCAAGGACAAGAATCTGAGACTACAATGGGCACAATCTCACAGAAACTGGACAGTTGAAGACTGGAAAAACATCATCTTCTACTGTCCAGTTTCAGTGAGCATGTGCACACATATGTAGGTTCAACATATTGAGCTTTCTGAGATGCTTTTCTGCTCACCACGGTTGTAAAGAGTGGTTCTTTGAGTTGTCGTAGCCTTCCTGTCAGCTTCTGGACATTCGCCTCTGACCATCTGGCATTAACAACCATGTTATAGTCAAAGTCATGGAGATCTCATACAGTATTTTCCCTATGCTGATGTTTGATGTTTACAATAACTGCAGATCTTGCCGAGTATCTACCAAGCTTATGCATTGTGCTTGCTGTCGACACATGATTTGGTAATTGCATAAATCAGCAGGGGTACAGGTGTTTATTTTGTCCTAAGGCTATGCGTACATTTGAGCACTGTGTTCAAGTAGAAGTAGAAATGACAGCACAATTGTCAGTGCACATGATTATAAGCATATAAAATAAAAATTAAACCTAAAAAAAAAAAAGGTGAGTATTTGAATAACATCTAAGCAAAACTTAATATTGCTTCCTTCCTAAATACACTCAAATTGCAGAAAATGTATAGTATCATCTAATACTGATTTCACTCATGGTTTTATATTTAAGCATAACTCAGAAATCTGACGTGTAACTACTCACTGCTTGATAATATTTTATAGACGCATTTAGAGATTATAGCAGGTGGAAGTTTAATGAATGTTTCCTTGGAATGGATACTTGAGTGATAGATGACTCAGAGTGTCTCTGCTTTCTCCCACAGTGAGCTAAAGAACAGGAACACCCAGCTGACGAGAAATAACCATCTACAGCAAAAAAAAAAAAAAAAAAAAAAAAACCCACAAAAAACCCTCTACTGTGTCATTTAAAAAATGAGATCTTTCTTATAAAATAATCTATAAAACAAAAAAAGAAATTAAAAGGAGTGTAGCAAAAAATAAGATCTATTTACAGAGAAATGACGTGCATGCTTTAAGTTAATGTGTGCTTGATAAAAAAAAAAAAAAAAATGAACAGTGAGTGCTTAGCATACACAAAATACTGTTCTTCTGGAGAACTGACTGAAGATGATGCCAAGGATGAGAGCAGAACTCTTCATCAAGATGGGGACTTTGAGCTGCGAGCTGCATCATAACCTTATATTACTCCTGAAATATCCAGATGCACAGATATATTTGCAATATAACTCTTCACATATATTTTATGTAAAGATTTGTATGACAAGATGAAATTAACTTTTGGGGAAACTGGAGACGCTTAGCTTTGCTGGATGACATGTGACCTCATGGACTCTGTTGAAGGAAAATGGAAGCGATTCTGAATGGGAGGAGTTTGTTTTTTCATTTATGTTATTTATTTTATATACGTTATTTAGCTTTTGATTTACTAAGATGACCACGTGCATGTGAAAAGCCAAATTTCATCACATCCCATTAGAAAGACTGCGGGTATTTAAAGTGGATTGCACATGCTACATGTCCAGGGCTGATCTTGGCCCAGATGTGCTGATTCTCTTTGCCTTGGTGTTGGAAGTGGTCTGAGAACTGAGCACTGAAACGCATGTTGAATCCCCTCTCCAATCTGAGCTACCTACTGAAGCATGGACAAATGTCTGGAGGCATGAAGAGGGCAGGACCACTTCACCGTGCTCTGTGCCAAAGCC
Organism: Ictalurus furcatus; assembly: GCF_023375685.1. Lineage (NCBI taxonomy): Eukaryota > Metazoa > Chordata > Actinopteri > Siluriformes > Ictaluridae > Ictalurus > Ictalurus furcatus. Next base: position 11,853,753 of record NC_071271.1, on the reverse strand, counting down.
CTCAGAGCTGTACTCTACCCACAATCACTGAAATCACTAGTGCAGAATGCCAGTCTAGCTCTTCTGGACTCCTAACTTGTATACATATGCTATATATCCATATACTTATCAAAATATATAGGCATGCTGTAGACAGACAGTACTATTCTCTCTCACACACACTCAAAAAAATCACCATCTTACAAATTAAGTTGTTTCTTTGATGTGACACAAATGACAGTATTTACTGCATCTCTGCATAATTAACCTAGTGACGTAAAAAAAAAGGAAATTCATCGTCTAAATCTTTGTCTAAAGACCTAGATTTGGCTATTAGGCTTTTTCCTCATAGATGAAATAAACAACAATGTTCTCATTCTGTTCGTTCTGAATTAAATATTTTACTGCCCCATTCCAAGCACTTTATTACCGGAGCCTTTTCAGGATTTTTACTCCAGATTCATGATTTTCTTCACATTGATTGACAAATTTATGTATTTTTCTCTTTGATATATTGCCTTATTTTTTAATAGTAGAGACTGTTAGCATCTACAAACCACCCAGAAACACTAATCACTGGATTCTGTGTACTGTTTTACCTCATCCACTGCTTTTCTGTCCATACTGTGTGTGTGTGTGTGTGTGTGTGTGTGTGTGTGTGTGTGTGTGTTTATGTAAGAGGTAGAAATGCTGAGCTTTGCTTTAAGCTGTGGAACATTTAGACGAACACAGCTCACGTATAGAAATATCGGTTTGATACATCAGGTACTTACTGTACATTAAAGTGCAGTGCCAATATTGATGAGATGCACAAGTGCTGCTATGTGTCTAAAACTGTGATTTTTTTCTCTTTAATTCTTTATGGTACCTTGGTTCACTTTGGATATGACTTTTCATTTCATAGGTTCATTGTGTACTTCTGCATGGGTGGAATAAATGTTAACACGCATGGTCTACAATGTGTCTGCTTACTTATTTTGTAGATAAATACTGCCAGTACAGTAGACACAGAGGTTATTATGCTTTTCTCTGACAAAAGCTTACGCCATCACAACCGCACATGCACAACTATTTTTCAGTCTGTTTGTAGGAGTGAATAATGCATAGATCAGTAAAACAGCACATCTACAGGCTGATTTTGCACTTTATGTGCAAGCTCCTGGTGCTGATCTGTACAGCTCTCACTATAGCACATACAGGGATGGAAAACGTACAGAAAACAATTATCTAAGTAAAATTATGGTCATTGTGTCAAATCTTAATTGAAAGGTAAAGCAGCAAGTTAAAATGATCCTTGAGTGAAAATTAATGTACTCGTATTTATACTGATCAGCCATAACATTAAAGCGGTGAAGTGAATAACATTGATTATATCGTTACTATGGCACCTGTCAAGGGGTGGGATACATCAGGCAGCAAGTGAACAGTCAGTTGTTGAAGTTGACGTGTTGGAAGCAGGAAAAATGGGCAGGTGTAAGAGTAAGGATCTGAGCAACTTTGACAAGAGCTAAATTGTGATGGCTAGATGACTGGGTCAGAGCATCTCCAAAATGGCAGGTATTATGGGGTGTTCCAGATGTGCAGTGGATAGTACTTACCAAAAGTGGTCCAAGGTCCAACCGACAACAAGGTCATTAATGTGCGTGGGGGGGGTTTGTATGAAAGCTAGCCCATCTGGTCCCACAGAAGAGCTACTGCAGCACAGATTGCTGAAAAAGTTAATGCTGGCTATGATAGAAAGGTGTCAGAACACACAGTGCATCACAGCTTGCTGCGTGTGGGGCTGTGTAGCTGCAGATCGGTCAGAGTGCCCGTGCTGACCCCTGTCCACTGCTGAAAGCGCCTACAATGAGCATGTGAGCATGAGAACTGGATCATGGAGCAATGGAAGAAGTGGCCTGGTCTGATGAAACACGGTTTCTTTTACATCATGTGGACTGCTGTGTGTGTGTGTGTGTGTGTCACTTACATGGGGAAGAGAAGACACCAGGATGCACTATGGGAAACACTGTGATAGGGGTTTACATAGAACAATATGAGAAAGCTTTGCCATATCAACTAATATACATTTTTCTCTAAATAACAATAAATGTTTACTTGATTATTAGGTGTAGATTATCTGTGTAACATCGCCCATGCACGTTCCTATGTATGAGCTATTATTATACAAGTAATAACATATTGAACCAAGCGTATAAATATAAACCCATCGTTCCAGTCAGTTCCAGCCAGCACTAATTTCAGAGCTGCTGTTACAGACAATTAATCAACACCTTCTGACCAATCAGATAAAGTTCACAGCAGTTTAATGGTTAAGGGTTAACACTTAGTGGGAATCCATTAAGGTTCTTCCCATCTTGGAGCATTGCATCAACCGTTTTGAAGGTCTTAATGAAATTGTAAGTAGTAAGAAGTGTGAGTTCAACCCATTAAAATAATACTTAAGAATACACACGAATAAATTTCAATGCAATCTCACCATTTGATATTTATAAAGCAGGCTCAAAATGAAATGGTGCATAATATTATAATATAGCACAAACATATGTATAAAGAAACAAACATATGATCCTACATCAGTATAATGAATGGCACAGTCAGTGGCTTCATGAAAGATGAAAACAGACTACAAACTACACATAACTGACAGAGTAGCAGCATTTACTGCAGCTCAATATTAAACCAGAATGATCAAGTTCTTGTCAGTACTTTTTTTGGTCCAGATGTACAGTTAACCCTGTTTAAAATGTAGTTATGTTCTACTGATAGTCAGAGGACTACAGTGACGAGAATTCTCTTGCTCCAATAAACACCCGAATGGCTCTGATATACACACACCACTATACTAATACTGGGCAGGGTCTCCTCCCTTTGCTCTCAAAACAGCCTCAATTCTTTGTGGCATGGATTCCATGTTGGAAACAGTACTTTGAGATTCTGGTCCATGTTGATATTCCTGCAGAATTTTCAGGTGCACCTTCATGCTACAATTCTCCCACATGGCATTAATTTCTGAGGACATGGACAAGTAATGCTCCGAACGACTGCAGGATAAATGCGGCTGCCATGTTGCGTACATGCAAGCATACACGAGGAGGAGCTTTCTGAATTGACAAGGCAACATGATCGACTGGAAAGTTGAAACGCCTCTTTGATCTGATTGGTTGTTGGTGGTCATCTGTTTTTCGACCATTTATAGAGCCTGGGATGTCTCAGAGACCGGAGTTTATCCTCAGTGCAGGTATTTTACTGAAGCTACTGGAGCATGTGAAGAGCTTTGCAAAGTATTACAAAACATATTGTGACTGCAGCTTTAAACCCATTACCTAAAACTACAGACTCCTCTGTGAGGTTCGAAGTGAATAAAATCAACAGTGTTTGGTGCATTTAAATTTAATGCCAATAGCAAGTCGAACTGAGGAATCTTCCAGGAACATCTCAGTGCTGAGAAATCTGTAAGAACAGTACAGTGTGTAAGAGGATTGATAATCTGGTTAAGTCCACCTGCTTGTAATCTACTCATCTCTTCAGTCTGTGCAGCTGGATAGCCCCACACAAGATAACACAAGTACAACTCCAGCAATGTTTAAACTATACATCATAATAGAAGAGTGAAGAGGATTTCCCAGCAGCTGCCGTAAGCCCATGTTTCCTCTTCCATGTGAGAGGGAACAAACCAATCACTTTAATATGATGTCCTTTTAGAGCTCCCTCCTGCAATGAAACCCATGGCTCCAAATATTTTTATTTATTTTAGCTTTTAATTTCTGGAAACTGTATCAAGCAAAAACAGAAACCATGTACTGCTGCTGTGACCTTTAGATAAAGCCCCAAATGGAAAGAGCATTGTTGGAGAACTGATGACTCTGACTGTGGTAAACATTTAGAGCATAGCAGTGACTCAGTATGGTGATGTAAAACCTCTTTACTTAAGACCCAGCTGGAGAACATCAGTTTGAGATAGACATCAAAACATGCAGATGTGGGGGGGGGGGGGGGGGGAGAAAAAAAAAAAAGAGAGAGAGAGAAAAAAAAAAGAACTTCCTGAAGAGAGAAAACTGAAGTTATACCTTGTCTAATAGCTGTCAATATAGAAACTTATATATGAAAGATGAGGCATTTTCACCAATCAGCCTGCCTTTACAAATAAATATTAATGCAAAGAAAGCACATAATTTATCATCATAATGCCAAGCAAAGCACAATAAGCAAGGAAAATGATTCATCACACCACCGGCAGGCATGTATATCACGTGCCAGAGCTATCACACACTCTAGACCAACAGTTCTTAAACTTTTTATAGTCTGGGCCCTTCTTAGTAGTTATTTAATAAACTATTCTAATATTACTCATTATTCAAAAGTGTACAATAATATTCTTGTTCTTTTTTGGAGCACTTTCTAGTGACGTAACTCATTAGGCCCAAGTGACATCATTTACAGGCTATTTGATTTTCAATAATAAATATAACAACTTTAGTAATGGTGGGTTGTGATTTCCATTACTGTGTGGGGGAAAAATAAACAAAACACTATATGGCCAAAGGTTTGTGGACACCTGATCATCACACACACCATATCTGCATTTTGAACATCCTATTCCTGATTTAGTCCCTGTTTACTGTTATAATAACCTTCACTCGTCTGGGAAGGCTTTCCATTAGATTTTGGAGTATGGCTATGGGGATTTACCCATTCAGCTACAAGAGCATTAGTGAGGTCAGGTACTTATGTTGGGCGAAGAGGCCTGGGACGCAGTTGGCATTTCAGTTTATCCCAAAGGTGTTCGGTGAGGTCAGGGCTCTGTGTTGGACACTCCAAGGTCATGGTCATGCTGGAACAGGTTTGGGCCCCTTAGTTCCAGTGAAGGGGAATTGTAATGCTACAGCATACAAAGCCATCCCACACAATTGTGTGATTCCAACTTTGTGGCAACAGTTAGGAGAAGAACCACATACGGGTGTGATGGTCAGGTGTCCACATACTTTTAGCCATATGGTGTATGACAGAATGCCTGGCTATGCTTCATGAACCCCACTTTCAGAACCACTGCTCTCAAAACTAGCTCTCTATCTCCTGCTGTGTAATATCATAGAACACATATAGGATGTCCCATATTAAATCATCAGGATGTGTAGTGTCATCAGGCTCTTCTGCAGGAATGGGTGACCATCAGAACACTGCACATTCATTCATTCACTCAATGGTTCTCTGAACTACAGTGGTCTAACAATAACAGTCAATGTTTAGTTGTTATTGGGGGGGTTTTCTGTCAATTGTGATGTATGAAAAAAGGTTGCCATTTTAATCTAACAAGTTGTTGTTTTTACATTTATTCCATCAGTATAGATGATGGAAATGCATACAGCCATCCTGGACAATGTGCATTCCTAGAGTTTTTCTCTCTATAGAAACAAACAATATGATCATATCATATTAAGCAGTGCAGAATATATGCCAATAAAACATGCTCACTCTTCAAATTTCGTTAATTTTGTAAAAACCAAAAGGGAAGCTGTAACTCAAGACATCGAGAAATTACAGGCCTAAAGCGTTTGGAGAAATGGCAAAAGCAATTATGACAGAAAAGTCACTTGAGGTTCAAAAATGAACTTTGATGGCATTGTCCCACTGCCTGACTCAAACAAAAACGTGTCCAGACAGGAAGCAGTACAACTTCTCATTACACCAACCTGGAAACTGGAATGATTATAGCAACACTAAGAGCAACTGTGTCATCATTACCAAATAGAGACGTGCATGGGACAGTTCATATCCCATTGACGTCCATTCCTGAAGGAATTCTGACAAATCTGGCAAAATTAGTCATTTAAACCAGTGCCCATGGCCAGGATAAAGTCGTTACTGATGAATGATTGAATACATCATGCAGCACTGTGCAAGCACCATATATGCTCGTGTCAATAAATGTGACTTTCCTTTATCCCTCACACTTCACACCTGAGAAGCTGTTCCCAGCTGCAGAAAAATAAAAAAACACTCCTGCTCGTGCAACAGTGCCGATACACGCCTCTACAGTCATTAAATGCACTGCTCCTTTGGCTGTTAACCAGTTTTAATTGGCTACAGCAAAATTACTGATAAAAATATCCTACTAGCATGGAACCAAAATCATAAAAAACATCAATCTGAGCCTTTGGTACTGGTCTGGTGGTTTTCTGGTGCCAAATGTTCCAGTACACTGAGTAGTAGAAAAGACACAGACACAGGATTAGTTGCCTTTCAGTCTTCTGGCTGAGTCGATGTTCAGCTACATGAACTGCAGGCTCACAGGAACGAACAGATGCTGCTGCATCTTTATCTTTAACATTTCTCCGCTGGCAGTAAAAACATGGAGGTTTAGGTTAATCACATCTCTATGCACTACGATGCAATTTTCTTTGTCAGAAAACTGGCCATAAGCCCAAGGAATCTCTGTAACTGTCTGCAGAATAAAAAACTTTACAAGTACCCACTGTTTCACTTTTTAATATCATGTATATGAATAATTTATTAAATCACATCGTACATAACATGATGAATATCCCCTTCACTAAAAGGATCATCACATTAAAATCCTCTTTACCCCAGTAATCAACAGTGACGGCACAATTTCATGGTGCTATGTCACAGAGAGACTTTTTTTTGTTGTGTTTTTTTGTTTTTTTTAAATCCAGTATTAGTATTACAGGATGCTCTTTAAAACCAAAATGTTCTGGTCTCATTTATTATTTGGTCTCCATTTCATTGTCATCATTATGTTTGCATTAAAGAAAACAAAAATGCTGTATGACCCACATCCAACCCAGTGCTAGATACAAGTAAGGTAGTCCATTCTGGCCACAATCAATCCTGTTATTTGATTAGGCCAAGTGGGAGTCTGCTTAGCAGCCTCCAGGGTCCCATTTACTGAGCTTATTCTCCAAGCCCTGCCACTGCTCACAGAATAGCCCAAAATGCCATCAGATCTTCTGTCAATCAGTGAAAAGCATAAAGCAACAGAAGGATGGTGCAGACGCCGATAACTCCACCCAGAATTAATGAGTCCCGTCTCTTCCTTAAGTTGATTCGCTGGATGAGGCTATTGATGGCAGGAAATCGATCTGGCAGGGAAAGTTAAGGACCCAAAGAAAGTGCCAAGAATTTCTAAACACAATTAGAGTGAAATAACTAATCTCTTAACTAATGTCTTATTCTAAGGACACAAAATATACTTTTGAAGCATGTAGTTAATCAGTATTTCTTTTAAGAATTAGTGAAATGCTCAAAGGCTTGCTATCATTAATGCCCATTTTAAAGGTGATATGGTTCTACATGTTGATATGAGAAGAACTACAATCAAGGACTCCTCGGGTTCGTTCTAAACAGCTCTCTAGCTCTTTTCTGTTTGTTGTATGGAATCAAGACACCTACTACTGAACATGAAGCCTCATTTATGTGTGAAGGATCCACTCTACCTATGGTATGTGCAGACAAAATGGCATAATTTTTGAGACTGCATACCCTTTACATCATTGTTTGAGAAATGCAGAAAACATGAACCAGGCTTTTATGGTTTAAGTAGAGTACAAACCTTTAAGTAGTCCCAACTTTCCACATCATCATGGCTCAGCTGTTTGCAAGAAGTTCTGCTACAGGGAACGTTTTAGGGAAATAGTTGCCTTTGCTGTTTTGCTCAACTGCAGCAGAATGAATTTATTTTTATTTTCACTGGTTTGGCTTTTTCTCTCAGTGTCTATAGCACCCAGCACTAATTATTTGTGCTAACAGGCCGGTGCACACCAATAGACTCTGATCAAGTGCTGTATCTGTGTTGTGGCAGTCATGCATTTATCTTACAGCTAATCCAATTCCCTCCATTTTGAATGGTGACTTTGTGCAACTCTCATCACAGACTTGTCGTTGCTGCCTCCACAGTAAGGCAGGCAAAAACCTACTGTATTTTAAGAAAGTATCTGGCATAGTGTAGTTTAAAAGTTGACCACGCTGTAAAATACTAGTGGTCAAAATCTACCACCATACCAAAATGTACGAATAACAAAAAAAAATTCTAAGGTAAGTGTTATCAATGTAGACAAATGTAGTATTAAAAAACAAATGATCACCTGTTATCTGTAGGAGCGGCTGACCTTCGGGTGCTCTACACTACCTTACTAAATGTTCATGAGACTGTCTACTTGATTACAGGGAACAGACACTGTAATACATAGTGCAAAAGTGTTTTGAAACAAAACAAAAGAAAACAAAAAATTATTACTTTCCCATTTCAGTGTGCTCAGCGTTAATTGCTTCGAGGACAACGTTGTAAATAAGATCTGAATACAGCCCCATAATACCCATTTCTATAGTAGCCATTGCTTGATGCTTTCACCTCAATATCTTCCACAGAAATGAAAGGATACTGGCCAGAGTGTTGACCCTGCTCTGTATAGATTTTAACATGCCTCGCTGGGAAGTCATGTTTTCCTTGGTTGCCATGGCAATACTGGAAAAGAAGGAGAGAATGGTTTCACATGAGTTAAACATTAGATTACAGACGGCAGCTGTCATTTACTCTGCTGTAAACCCATTTCTAATACAGAAGATTGGAATGACTTTACTGTCACTTTTTAAATGCATGACCCGGTTATGCACGCTTAGACTTTTCTAAACCTGTCAGGCAAATACAGAGCCAGCACTTATTTGTCTTCTTCAGCTGAGTGTTGCTTTCCTGTAATTGGTAGAGAGGATTAAATTGCAGTGCGACACTATAGCTCACTCAGGATTGGGCTCAGCAGCTTTTTGGAGTGTAAATGATAGCCTGGCACCTTAAGCGCATGCTGCAGGCTTCAGCTATTCATTGGGGGTGTGGGACAAAAAGATGTTATACAAAAGTCATCTCAGGAAAAGTGCGATTTATGGAAAAAACAAATGAACAAAGCAGACTCAATACAGGGTAATATGTTTACATTATATGCCTTGGTTCAAAATTAATCCCACTGTTGTACGCAATGAAAATTCACAATGTTCTCAGATTAAAACAACATACATGCAGAGTCACATTCTCATGCTTCTAATGAACAGTGTCAGATAAACAGGTATAAATCTAAGCCATCTAGATAAATCCTGTAAATGTAAGAACATTCAAATATCCTGTGTACGACAGGGTTTCATACTCCTGTCCTAGAGAATCACAACCCCACAGAGACGTTCCCTGTTCAAACACACCAATGAGGGCCTTGGGAATTAATTGATGAGTTGCGTTAGATGTGTTAAATGATGCAAACTCTGAGGTTCTATGATCTTCCAGTAATTTATCTGTTTACATCCATTTAGATGTCACATTACAAAGCACATTTTTTGTTGTAGTTTTATACTTGTGCTAAGAGCTCAACACCACCCATAATACAGCACAGAACTGATATAAACACAGGAGTGGAACAAGGGAAAATAACACAATCCACTGATATAAACAAACTGTATCACATAAGACAACTCCCTCTTGGTACTTTCTCCCTTGGTGGCTTTAGACATAAACAACCGGCGCTTTGTTTCAGTACGGTTTAGCTTCTCCACACTCCAGAGACATTTATCATCATCATCGAGAGATCTGCTGACGGACCACTACCTGAGGACTGAGAGAGTGGAATTACACAGGGAGTACTTCATGTGGACACATTTGTGTCCAAAGCTAAACTTACTTTCTCACTCTTACAACATATGCTGATGTATACAGAAGCTCCACAGCTCTAGTGTAAAAAGAGCACAAACTGCCTTTATAGAGTAAAATACCATGAGCAGACCTGCCAACAGGAAAGAGGAAAAATGTGTTGTCCTGCCAAAATGGCAGTGGAGTAAAAACGTAGTAGAAGCATAAACACAGGATCTTTTCGCTAAATATTCCACTCAACAGTGTCACTGAGGATTTGCTGATGCTCAAACTGTTTGAACATATCTGTTCTTACTGATGCAGAAGAGTAAAGGAAATAAATAGTGATAATCAGTTTCTAATTATCATTACATTTTAAATTGTGTGTAGTGTTTGAAGTATGGTCGAGAGATTGCGAGGCCAAATCCGGATAACACCACAGCCATCTTTGGCCTGGAGTTAAGGGAGCAAAATTGGTCATGCTCTCAGGGTGGGAGGAATGGCACTCTCATTCTCCCCTGTGAGCTTGTGTATAGGGAAGAGGGCAAAAATCGTGTTCGTCCAAGTGAGTTATGCTGCCCTGTGATGCCGCTTGAGCAGCAGTTTGAAAAGATGTCTTTGGCTGGCTTCACATGTCTCGGAGGAAGCACTTGCTAGCCGTCACAATCTGCAGTTGGTAGCTGTTGTATGATAGTGGAGAGCTGGCTGGCGGGTTGGAAATATCAGTTGGACAAATCCATCCATCCATTTTCCATACCGCTTATCAGGGTCGCGGGGGAGCCTGAAACCTATCCCAGGGAACTCGGGGTACAAGGCAGGGGACACCCTGGACGGGTTGTCAAGCCATTGCAGGGTACAATCACACACACACTCAAACACCCATTCATACACGCTGAACAATTTGGGAATGGCAATCAGCCTATAACCAGGTTTCATACAGATGTTTCATAATGAAATTCCAGCACTTTCAAGGACTTTTCAAGCAGTATTTATTTTGTTTTCAAGAACTGTACAAGAAATGTCATTCAAACATATTTGTTATATATTACAATAAAAAAAAACAACCAATTTTAATATGGCGCCTTTTCCCAGACATGCTGGACTAAATGTGCATTTCCCAGACATTGCTTCATCTTCACCATAACGTCAACGTACTTAAGGTGAGGGACAAGAGCACTGTTGCCAACAACTTTCAATGGAAAGTTGCTAAATGTCGCTGGATGTCGTCATGCGCTAATTAGCATATTCATTACATATTCGCATTCTGCCTAGTGTCGGCCCTTTACATCGATTTACTTCTCTCCGACTCTCTGTGCTCACATACTGTATTTTAATATAGCCGAATTTCCAATAAAGCTGTTCACATTTACAGATTTTTCTGTTTCTGATGTCAGACAACGGAACAAGTATGAAATAGTGACTGAAACGCAGCCATTAAGAGACTACGTGTTAACCAGCAGTCACTTCCCTGCCATTTCCAAGCTGCTGTTCTGTACTGCTAAAAATCATGATTTTGGCGATATTTACATGTAAAATGATCACTTAGAGAGAAAGTTAGAAGTGACCGAATGTATCTTATTTTTTTTTCTCACACTGAATGTGTTGCTCCTCTCTGCCACTCACTGAACAGAGTAGCTAGAGAGAGAGAGAGAGAGAGAGAGAGAGAGAGAGAGAGAGAGAGAGAGAGAGAGGTGTACCTGTGGCAGGAAAGCAGGACCGTGTGCACACGGGGCAGTACTGGCCACTCTCTTCTACAGAAAGTAGATTAAGGTTTGTCCAAAAAGTCACTAGATTTGTCACTAGGTGCTTTTTTCGGTGGAAAAAAGGTGCTAAAGGGGCCTGAAAAGTGGACCGGAGCTGTTTCTGTTAAAATGAGTAAGCGAATAGCGGGAGGAGGAGGGGCCGCAGTGGGGTGTCATATATTGAGTGAAAGGATTATTTTTGAGAGAACACAAATACAAACATTTTAAAGTTATTTAGCAATTTCGTATTTATTGACTTTTTATAATTCAAGCACTTTTTAAGCAACACTGGATAGAAATGGCTATTTTCAAGGTTTTCCAGTACTTACTTTCAAAAAGCCAAATTCAAACATTTCAGACACTTCAGGTACCATGCACGAACCCTGTATAACACATGTCCTTGGACCACTAAGCCCAGGTGAACAAACATGTCTAAAGTGTTAGATATGAAAATTCATTGTAGGCATAGTTAATCCTCTTTTGATCTTATTTCTTTCTTTTTTGAAAAAAATTCAGTTAACTATAAATGTGTCTAATGTTTCTAAGTTGAACATACATTGATAGATTTAATTTCACATTAATGAAATCAAAACATGGCCTCAAAATTTTCTTTATAATCATTCCAGATAAATGTTCAGTACAAGTCACCAATTCCAAATGATCTACAGTGGTAAGGACAATTAAGTGTTAATTATATATAATGTTAGTTGTTAATTATAAAATGTTGTCCAGGGACATTATATGAACTGGAATCTTGTTTAGGAGAGCTTCCTGAGAATCATTAAAAAGAAATCAGAAGCATCCAGACACCCCAGAGACCACAGTAACGATGAATCCCAAACTCCTTTTATTGTATTGTTGTGAGCCCTGTGCAGAAAGCACAACGATTACAAGCAGATGATATTGAGCAATTTTATGCATGAATAACGCTGAGGGAGATTAGAAGAGGAGCTGCATGGACCAGGAACCAGCTTAATTAAGCTTCTGGGCCACCTGGCTCCTGTGGGCTTCCCCAAGATGAAGATAGCTGCTACTCTGGGACCGGGACAAAGAGAATGTGCTCACACGTGCGTCTAGTCACGCCATGGGTGAGCACATGACCCACTCTCAGTCAGCCTGTACATCGCCTACCAGGTGTAAGTATGAGCGCAGTTCAAGGGCAGGACCTATACCCAGGGCTTCAGTTGCACATTCGGATGTGTTAATTGTTATTTACTGAGCCAAGATTCAACTCATAAGGAGGCATTTGATTAAAAACACCACACACACACACACACACACACACACACACACACACACACGTTCCTTTGTGATATGTTAAGATTTGCATCCATTAGATGTGCCTGCCATTGTGTACACATGATGTACGCTTGAACAAAGTGGAATATGCGGTTTCAAACAAAGCGACCATTAAATGTTTGCCAAGAAAGCTTTTCTGACAGCTTCACTTAAGAGGCAGGATCTGCTTTCAGCCTAATCTCAAGCAATAATCTAATGGTATCAGAGAATGGACAAGTAATGGGGTAGTGGCTTGATGTTTAACATTGATTGAGGTCTTTTCTAATGGAAATGGGTGAAAAATACACTACTGGTTTAGCAGAGATTTAAGTATTAAGAGATTGTCATGTCATACTCCAGTTAAGAAACATACACATTTAAAGACAGTTCAAATGTGTATAGCATAAACAGTTTTTACAGTAACAACTGTACAGCCCTAAAAGTAGTATCTTTAAGTACTGGGCAATTTCTGTAGGATCAGGCTTACCTTATTGTGTCTTCAATAAGTCGATCCGAGCTGCAAGGGGGGAAAAAGGTAGAAGATTTGTAAGAAGCTTATACAAAAATGAGGGTGAATGAATGACTGGAGGTAAGATTCTCCTGTTGAGAAGTGAGATCAGTTCTACAAAGACAGTGACAAAATCCTCTTCCTCTTCTGGAAAGGAAAATATTTGAACACTTTAAAGTTACAGTTATAGCACAGAATAATGAAATATCTTTGTATGAGGATCCGTACTGATTACCTTCTAGGCCTTTAACACGTTTAACTAAAGTTAATTCTCATCATTCCTAATACAGTGTGCTGACAGCTGACATATACATCATGTCTTATCATTTTAAATGACAATACCCAGGAAATGCAAGAGCTGAGGGCATCGAAAAATCTTTCTGAGACAAATGGAAATCTTCTGTGCCAGACAGCTCCAATTCTGACGTACACTAAAACAAGATTACAAATTCTCCCATAGTACAGCAGTGCTGCAGAGTGTTGGCAGTGAAAAGGGCTGCAGTGGGTTTAACAGGTTAGTGGTTCCCCCATTACTCATTCCAGCTACTGTAACACTACACTGAGCACACAAATTCACATATATAAACATGACACAGGACTTTGTCGGAGTGAAGGAGTAGAGCGAGTCTGTCAATCAGTTAAAAGGTTGTCATCGACGTCCCTATAAAACATGATTAATCCTAAAGGCAAAAGCATAATCAAGCACGCCTTCGCAACTAGACTAATTATTATAAATTGCCTCTTATGGTTGCGCTGATGCAGCCTTTTTCGAAGAGTTTTGCAACCTGGGCTCCCAAGTGGCACAATAATAATCCATCACCTTGTCATCAGGAAATATCAGGTTTAAAGCCCCACAATGGTCCAAGAAAGCATAATATATCCTGCTGTTTGAAGGACATTTTTTCTCCTCTCTTCCAAGCATGTTTATTTTCCCTAGGGGCAATGTTCTGATCATACACACTGTTTGTAACATTAATAAAACTATCAAATAGAGTGATGTTATTTTGTAACCCTAGGTCAGAATTTCAGCTTTTATTTCCTGATATTTACAACTAGATGTGTTAAACAATTTAGAACGTGGCTACTTTTGTTTGAACAAACCCCACTTTTCAAGGTAATCAAAAATATTCAAATGTGTGCTTGACAGGTGTTTCTTGCCCAGGTGTGTCCTGTTATATTGACTGTTTAAATAATTAATATATAACTCTGAATGTCTACTCTTGGTTTGTGCCCTTGGTTTTGTCTGTGCACACTGCATTTGTTGTTGCAAAAGATAAACCAACATGAAGACCAGAGAGCTGTCTATGGAAGAAAAGCAAGCCATTCTGAAACTTAGAAAAGAGGGAAACATTGATCGGAGCCATTGCATAAGCATTGAGCAGAGCCAATACAATTATTTGGAATGTCCTGTGTAAATAAAAAAAAAAGAAAGAAACCACTGGTGTACTAACAACCAGACATCAAACAGGTCGGCCAAGGAAAACAACAACAGTTGATGACAGAATCATTGTGAGAGCTGTGAAGAAAACCCCCAAAACAACAGTCAGTGACATCACCAACAACCTCCACGGGGCAGGGTTTTAGGTGTCACAATCCACCATTCGAAGAAGACTTGGAGAGAGGCCATACCACACAATGCATAATAACTCATGATGCTAGCAGCATAATGAATTCAGAAGTCTACAGAAACATTCTGTCTGCCTATTTACTGAGAAAGGAATCTAACTGGGAGCAAGATGACGACACAAAAAGAACTACCAATACAACAAAAGACTTCATCAGGAGAAAGAGAACTGAGAGAAGCTGTGGTATAAGCCTAGAAAAGCATCACAAAAGAAGAATGCAACAGTTTGTTGATGTCAGTGGGCCGCCAGGTCGATGCAGTCATTGCAAGCAAGAGATAAGCAACCAAATATTAAGCATTATTTACTTTAATACCATCTATTCCAATACTTTTGCTCACCAAAAAGTGGGTGGTCTGCCACCGAATGTGCCATGGTCTAAATTGCTTAGCACATCTAGATGTAAATATCAAGAAATTAAAGCTGAAATTCTGATCTATTATCTCATATTCATTTTTTGATCTTAAATACAAATATCTTGAGTATAGCAAAAACAAAAGAATTGGCCGTGCTGTTCCAAAATTTTTGGAGGGGCCTGTGTAGTGTAATAAATGTGCTCACTAGAGTGACGTTATTACTAGAGTGCTCACTAGAGTGACGTGCACTTTCCCGCCGAAAGAATTGCTGCATATTAGAGACACACTTATTAGCTCTATGATATGTTCAGCCACTCCAGAACTTTCATTTAGCTAATGCACTTCGGAAAAGGAGAAAGAGCATATCGGAGTCATTCGTTTTTTGCCCCCCCCCCCAAATTGGTCATCTGCCAAATCCCACCCACCAGCCAGCACTTCCCATCACGGCTTCTACCAACAAGGGAGGGTGAAGGCTAACACAGGCTTCCCCCTAAGACAGACGAACCCACCCAACTACATTTTTTTTCAAACTGTTGCTCATGCTGCATCACAGGGCAGCATAATACACTTGGAGGAAAGTGATATCTACTCTCTCCACATACATGAGCTCATAGATGCCCATGATTTTTAATGTCGCTGTGATTGTCAGGGGGAGTATGCCATGCTGCCAGAACTGAAACAATGGTCACCAAGTCAGTGATGAATGCTCATTGAGGAGACCATCCTATTTATGAGTCTAGTTCAGGAGTGTATCATTGTGGAAGCCATTGGTTGAGTTAAATTATCTCTAGTATTTGTTTGTATTTAGCTGCATATAAACAAAGCACTGTAGATGTTAATTCAACAACAGGGAGTTTACTGTGTATAACCACAAAATTACACTTCTGTCAGGCAGTGACATGATGATAGGGTGCATAGGCGTGTAATGCTGTACTGTTGATTAAGACAATTGTCTACACTGGTAATAAGCTGCTTTCCTGCAGCAACGTGTTGTTAATAACTTGAAAAGGTCTCTGTGGAAATAAACGACTGAGCCACTACATAACCCAGGCTAGCCCCTATCCAGCCCTTTCTCACTGCTGCTGCGAAATATTCACGGATGAAAGGATGAAATGATCAGCATGTGAAGTGCATATGAAGGTAAACAGGTGTGCTTTCTATGCTTCCCCACAGAACCCAGTAACTTAACCACACCCTCTCAAAACAGCCATGGTCCAAGGGACATGGCATCAGCCTCTTGAGATTAGGGCTCTGCACAAACAATGCACTCAGCATTTCACTACCCAATTAGAATTGATTATCGTCAGTCCAGTATCTTTTTAACAGGACAGTGAAAAACATATTTGCTTACAACAACAGAAATATATTTATATATATATATATATATATATATATATATATATATATATATATATATATATTAAAGCACTACTGATACCACTTCAGATAGTTTGGACAGAGAAGATTAATAGTTTCCAGTAAACATTAGGCTGTTCCACTCTACACTGCCTCCTCACAGCTGTACAAACCGATGCACAGCTGTTAAAGCAGGGAGAATGCTCCACTCTGATTCATTCTGGATTTTTACAGGCAGAGATGAGACCAGGCTGAAAGATTTACTGGCCACTTCTATCAGTGCAGAACGGACAGAATGTCATAAACCGATGCTACATGAGTGGATGTGTGTGTGCAAAGATATTCTCAGGTAATAAAAAGCAGCCCTCAAACTGCCAGTCTGAGCTGCCACAGTCATTAAGCCAGTCATTATCACAAAGCACAAATTAAACTCTCAGGGCCACTCGTCCTTCTAATGTCTTCCTCTCTCATCTTTAGCCATTCGAGCAGGACGATACAGTTTGTCTTATAAATCCCACACCACCATCCAAGAAGTGTACTTAATACATTTATACAGTGCTTACTTCAGTGATGCATGAAGAGAGCTCATTATTCCCTTCCTCAAATTGAATAGTCTTTCACAGAGCCTGAGCATTATGAAACAGAATTCTATTGCTTTGAAAGATTATAATGAGTTGGAGTATGAGTCTTACTTACTCAATCTGTCTCGCCCTGTATATAGAGGTACAGAAGAATTGTTGTGTGTCTGTTTGTAAACAAGGATGTCCTCACAGCTCTCACATCAGGCTTTCCTTTCACTTTACCCTTCTAAACTTACAAAACCCTATTCAACTGTACTCACAGACAGGCTTGGACGACTATTGATCTTCTGCATACGCCTAATAAATGAATGCCTGAAAACTCCAGTCCTGTCTCCACACCCTTGTTTTTCATAGAGGACATAAACATGATGCCAACACAGGTCTGGCAGCGACACAGAACTACCCCTGTCCTCGTCTCACCTTGTGAAACCCCACAGCTGCTGTGCTCACACGCTGTAAAGATCTACAAAAGCTAGTAATAAATAAGGCGCTGCAGCTAGTAAGTGGACATTCTGCTTTGAAATGTGACCTAAGCATAGTCCATCTGTCTTATTATACCCACTCAGCCAGATACACACACAACAGGAACCGCAGAATGACGGAAACCACTAACAAACTCTGATATGCTCCGTGAGCCCAGCAGTCTCGAACCTGAGGCAAACATTAAAAGGGTCAGTGGTCTATACCGTGATCTCATAAATCAAATAGCAATATCAAACCAACCGAGAGAAAATTAGGAAGCTTTAACCATCACAAAGGTCATCATATCAGGTCTTTCCTAACTTCTTGCTCTCTCTGTCTGAGAATCAATCCTTTGAGCTTGGCAGAAAGAAGAATCTTGGAAGCTAATCAGAAATGCCACTGTCTGTGACAGGTAGGGAGAGATTTATGTCACAGCTCAACAACAGCTGACAGAAAAAGGGGAGTGTGCATCTGGATCCAGGCTGCTGAGCTCCATCTGCTGCTTTATTACAGCACGACTCCAACGCAAGTCCTCATCCAGAGTCTCTCTGTGTATTCTAATCCGTCACTCACACACTCAGACATAATATGACTTAGCGTTACACATCTGTGAGATGTTAAAGTGACTATTCCTAAAATTAATCGTGTTGTACCACTGAACTGACATGGTCTCCTGTACATGTTGCTAGCAGGACATTCTTCCATTTCCTCTGCTGGTCACTGCGGTTTTACACCACCACAGGGAGTTGGTGAAAGGAAACTGAGCTAGATAATGGAATAAGAGGCGTGCTTGGCTGAGATTGCCAATGCTGGCTCAATGATGCCTTTTCCGCATACATGAGGCATTACGATCACTCTGATCTGGGTAGGAAATAACAAATAAATTGTTTTTAATGGCATTCATCTCTATGAGCTAAGATGAGAAAACAAATCTTTTCCTCTTGAGCTCAGAGTCACAGGCCTACACTGGTTCTGAACACACACAATAACAAAAGGCTTTAAGGTCATGCCAGTTAGTGAGAATATCAGGTTCTTTGACTTGGAAGAATGAGGGCATTAGCATGCGTATGGTAGTATGGGAAAACACTTTGGTTGTTGCTATGACAAAATTCAAGCAAACCAGAAAGACAAAAACTCAAAATAGGGTTTTTCTGCCTATAGCACACTTTGACACCCCAGCTCTAAGACCCCATAAATATATTTGACCAAAACAACATGGGAATGTTTTAATTATTTACCTTTGCCTTGGCTATCTTCATGCAAAGATCATGCTGGTTAAGAAGGCAGATTAATAAACACAGTGGTAAAAAACAGTGTGCCTAAAGATGTCTAAAAAAATTGTAGTTTTCACTTTTGGGGGTAAAATGCTAGAACTTTACTTGAGGTTGAGATGCATGCAAAACAGAAACCAAATGCAAGCTCAGAAAAGTCTATATACTGTATACTTAAAATATGACAATTTCACCACATGAAAGATTTTCCCATGCTGCCACACATATATTATATATATTAATATAGGATGAAAGATAAGTTAAAATTCCAGAACTGTCTGAAAAAAAAGTGATATTTGATGTCATAAAATTCCACGGGAAGTTGTGTGAAAGAGCATAACTGGACCTGAACTTCAGGTAGGAAAATATCATGCCGCTTTAAAATCTGCCATAATGCCTTCCAATACTGGGAGTCTGTTCACAATCAGAGAACTGGGTGGTTCTGTTTGCTCTCCTATGACTTGAGGGGAAAAAAAATTTTGGGCTTGATGTGGAGGAAGTATATACTTTCCTTCATCCTCTCATATTGAACGCTAGCACATGACAGAATAAAAGTAGAAGCAGGAATTGGTTAACATTTAAATAACTGGGACAAGTATAAAATATACTTAAAGATATGGTCATGATGGGTGGTAAGTATTATAACAAAGGATAGGAAGGGAAATAAAGCATTCTGCCCAAAAGTCTATGCCCTAAAGTAAAAGTGATCAATGTATTATAATATCTATATTATATTTTCACATTACCCAGTCCTCAGAGGTGAAAAATATTCCTAAAATGATCCTTAAAAGGAAATAAGAGCATATCCATACAAATCATACGGAACCAAGATGACAGTGAGTAAGTAAGGGCTAATACAAAAAAAGAAGCGGAATACAAAATACAAAAAATACAATACTAATACAAAAAAAAAGAAAAAAGTAAGCTACCGTACAAGACTTATAGACTCTTACCTCTTTATTGCTACCAATTTCACTAATTCTGAATATGACTTTCAATAACTCCTCCTGAACTCAGAGAGGACAGGAGACAGGCCAAAACATGGACAAGCACAAACTGGACTCCCTGCACCTCCCTAGTGGTGAATAAAAACCAACCCTTACTGTTTCGTTTCTGTCTGAGCCATGAACGTGAGCCAAAGCAATACAGTCAGCACTCTGGAATTAGTGCTAAGCAAAGAGAAACTGAACCCTTGGGGAGGTGCCTGTCAGCAGATTAAAATGCTAAACAAAAATATATTCATAAAAATCACAGAATCCTTACAATGGCAAAACAGCACATCAGTCCTTCAGTTCAAGCAGTCTAAAGATAACTTGTAAATAATAGTACCATGCTGATATTTCAGTGAGAGTGAACTTGTGTTCTGCCAGTGGAGGAATCGGAAGCCCAATCATAGTGATCACATATTCAACATACACAATACTGCAGTAAGCAGCCAGCTCCAGCAAACATGCATATGGTGCTCACACACCATTATTTATGAGAACCTTTACAGGAAGAATCAAGAGTAAGTCTGAGGTATGATCAACTTCTGTATTTAAGTATAATGTATTTATTACAAGGAATGCATTATGATGTATTTGCCACAAAATAATCTGCCTCAGCAGAGCATCAAGCTCGTTTCCATTTTGCAGCAAGTACAGCAAGCCATTAATGCAGCTCGAGAAAATGTCTAATGGACTCTGTGGCGGTTATATATTAAAATCCCACAAGAGAACACTCCTTTGTGTTCCTCTGAAATGGACACATTACAGGACAGATACATAGAACTCTGGCCCAGGAGGTTCTAAGCCCAGTACAGCATTGTGATTTGTAGATTTGCATAAGACTTTTCCATCAGGCAGTATTACCCATCATCCTTTGCGTTGTCGCTATTTTCTGCAAGTGCCTGTGTGGAATTTTGTTACCTATCTTGCCCAGGTACCATGCAAGCTGAGCTGCGACATATAATGCCAAGGATAAAGACTGAACAAACACAGTCAAGTATACATCCGGACTAATGTTTCAAGCTGAACTCTCACCATCACCTGGGAAAAAAAAAAACCTTCAGTAGAAGGTTAATGGTGATCGTCTATCAAAGTTATTTTACTAGTACAAATATGAGCATTATTTTAAGTAGGATTTTATGACTTATCCCTACTAAGTCACCCTATTTTCTGGGATAGATACACAAAACAAGGGTTATAATGATCACATGATTTGTATCAAATTATAAAGCAACAACTAAAATGAATCAAGGCAGAAATCATAAAATCAATTCTTATCCACTATATAAAATAATTCATATTTTTAAACTGATGACAAAGTAGGCTTCTTCTTCCTAGTGTTATTCCCACGCTATGGCAGGGTCATGCCTGCTGACAAGTGGACCCTGCCATAGCACAGGAATAATGTTAGGAAGAAGAAGACTAAATAGGCTAGCAAGGTGATTTCCCCTACTCTACATTATTTGTAAATTAATTTTAGGCCTACCGCAGATTCTGAACAGTAGCTACTAAACTGAATCATAGTGCATCAAATCAAAGCAGATTCTGCGGTATAATCAAACATCAATTTGTGGCCTTATGAATTGAAATCTTATGTGGAAGCTGGGGATTTACGGCCTTACTCAGAAAGGATAAACACAGCTCTGGGTATGGAGAGCTCATATGCCAAACAGGTGCTGGGCATTACTAAAGAGAGCAGTAGATCTTTAAAATGAAATGTTTCACCAGCTAAAGTTTTAGGACGATTTCTAAATTCAAACATGAAGTCAATCACAAGTCAACGCTCTATACATTTGGAGGCCATGTCTAATCAAAGTTCTTGTAAAAGCAAATGTTGAATCCATAGGCCTGTGTAATGCAAAGTTGACATATATATTCTTTTTTAAATGGATGAATCTATATGAATAGTAGCTGTCAGTAATTTCAGTTTCAAACTGTTTAAACAAAGTCCTTAAACTGCTAAAAAGGCCAATGGTGAATATGTGAAAAGATCTAAACATTTAAACACAAAAGATGGAACTATGGTGTAGACACTGCTCCAAACTGCAGGGAAAACAGTACAGTCAAGTGATTACAGTAATGGCTTTACAGTATTCTGTTCACTGCTGCTCAAAACCACAAGTCAGCAAAAGACCAGGAACATTAGGTCTGCTGGAAGAAGATGTAGTATTACTCTAAGGCACTCCCAAACTTTTACCATGCATCGGTTTACAACAGCTGGTTCACAGAATTAATATTTCTGGGTGTTCCACTAAAGATGGAATGATTTGAGGACAGGAGGAAGATAGGAATTACACTTTCCCTATAGATGAATCTGAAGGCCTTGACCGAGGTAGCAAAACACTTTCAGACAGTCTAAGCTCCTCTAATGAGTTTATCAGTTTTTCCGCCTCCCTTGGAGTCTTCCCCTATTTAACTGAGTAATCGTCAGTAATGTGTTCTTATAGAGCCCTGCTCACACTCTCTTTCTTTCTTTCCTCTCTAAACATGTCCAAAGCTGTCAGTGAGTGGATAGAGTTTAGCAGTTAAGTTTAAAAGGTGTTGCTGATGACATCATTTTCAAATACAATTATAAGCTCTCTTTCTAATGACTGGTTTCCTTTCCAACAGACAGACTAGGATCAGGAAGTGGGGAAAGCAGATGAAGAACTGACTTCATCACACAACGTATAACACTGACACAATGTATAAACTTGACTTATATTTGAAGTAGGGATGGCCCAATCCTTGATATCCTTAACGACATCGATAACAGAACCATGAGTATCAGCCGAAACCCATTAATGATAAATGTCACAGGCGTTAGGGTAAGAAACAAAGACGTTGTATAAAGTCAATGGTTGTAAAATCACATGTATACATACCACTGGATATGTAATATTTTACACTATATGCTAATTAATTTATCTTCAGTTCATCTTCACTTCCATTATATCTCCGTTATCATTATCATCCGTTATCGTTCCATTTCCATTATTGCTGTGGATCCGGAGTATATTCAAGGAACATTGGATGCAGGGCAAGGGAATACACCATAGATGGAACACCAGCGTAAAATTTACTCATCCAGTAGTTCAGGTGCAATAAGTAGCGTGTACGCCAGTGTTTAAATGAAACCTACACCACTGTTTAAAATAGTGCAGCAATATGCTGTCTGGGCTGTGAATGTAAATGCAAAAAAATAAAAAAATAAAATAAAATCACACACACACACACACACACACACACACAGGGATGTCACGATACCAAAAATCTAGCAGTCGGCACCGATACCCCCAAAAGTACACGATACTCGATGCCAAAGTCGATACCACGGTGTGGTACAAAAATAAAATTAAAAAAATTAAATAAAAAACTCTCCTGGAGGACATCCTCCTCTGGCTGATACTGGCAAAGAGAGAGAGAGAGAGCAAGAGAGAGGGGGGGTATTTTAGTTATCAAACACTGTCTGACAATGAGTGGAGGTGCACTCCTAAATGCGCCTACTTACACACACGCATGCACACAGACGCGCGCACACACACACCTTATACTCTGAATGCAAGCATTAATTTAAATTCACTGATATGGTGGCAGGCCAAAAAGATTTATTAAAAGCATGAACATCTGAATAATTATTAGTGACATTAGGCTACATTTAGCTGACAGGACACGGGCTGAATGGCGATGCATGCTGGCCCATTAGGCGGTAGTTTATAACATTGCAATGCGTTAGCGTCATTACCAAATAACTGGCTATCGCTAACATTACAGGGAGCATAACATTAACTGGTTTCACGGCAACAACGCCAGCTGCCTCAAACAAACATAATATAGGACCGTCTTTCAGGTGCTTTGCCAAATTCCAGGTGTTTCCTCGCTTCGTTTGAAATGAACGATAGCATCGGTTCCACACCGGAAACCGATACTAGCTTTCCTCTTAACGAGTCGGGTGGAGCTAATCTTCTGTAGTTTTTCCCGTGTGCTTGTAGGCGTTCTTCTTCTTCTTCACCACTTGTGGACCGACTAAAACACTTGTTGTAAAACAAGTGTTTTACAAGTGTATTTGCTGCCCCAACAGGTCCGGAAGAATTGCAATCCCGGTACCTCCATTAGAATCGGTTCCAACGATAGTGCAGAAAAACAAGTACCATCACGTTTTAAGAATGTTGGTACCGAAGTATTGGTTCTCGTGACATCCCTATACACACATACACACACACTTCTTTTAGTAGCTGTTTATTATTAAATAATCTCAGTAAACATAGCTATATGTCTATAGCTTACATAACAGCTCAAGCAAAAGTTGTGTTGCTGAAGAACGTAAGTGTCTGTAGTATGGGGCTATATCTAAAATAATTATATAAAACTTTTGTTGTGGGGTGAAAAAAGGACACGGCTAAAGACTTTTCACGTCATCATTTTTTGTCATCAATAAGCTGACATTAATAACATGTTAGATGGACTTTATAACAATGTAGCTTTAGGTTTGCTAAATGTAAAATTCATAGTATAGCGTAGCTCTTGCCTAAAGCCTGATAATTTATTTGTGTCCTATGCCATTCACTCAATAATTCAGAGAATATTTTGATATTCTGCTGTTATTTTTCTCATTTTGGGTAATATCAGCCTATCTCACAATTTATTTAATTATACCTCAGTAGGTCTTGCCAAAGATGGCAAACAGTGTCTGTCAAGAATTAGCACAGATATCAGCGCTATATAATAATTTGATCTCGGCAGATATGACTGATTAGATGATCAGATTACATCATCTAATCGGTCAGCCTTATAAGTCAGGTGAATAGAGAAAAAGTGATGGTACAGTGCAGTGCTCTAAAGGCTGTACGTTCCACCACAAATTGCGGTAAAGGGCAAATAACTAATGCCTTAAGAGTCAAGGCCAGCGAATCAGATTACACACAATTACAGAGTGAGATATAAAGTCCCAACCTACACCTTGGCCAAGAACAGTGGAATAGGGTTTCATTTAAGTTCGTGTCATTTAATCCATTTACAGAGTGCTGGGAATGCTGCGAATGCAGCTACTTTTCTCCAAACTTTGTTATGTCACACAGATTGATGGATTTTATAAGGAAATCCTGTTAGGGACCTGAACCCAGTTTCCCAATGTCCTAACTGCTTTTACCTAGGAGAGCAAATACTTGATCTTATGTACATCAGTAAAAATTTGCACCATTCTTGGTAGACTCAATTCAAAATGAGCTTGATTAAGAAGATCTAAAGGTAATGCAGTGTGTTTTACTGCCAACTACAACCACGTGAAATATCTCACGTGAGATATAAGACAACCTGTAAAACCTTTCAATTACAGATGCACTGATGTATCGGCCGATAAAGGCAACTGTTCCCACTATCGGCTGATAGTTTAAGAACAGCTGATGATCAGTGCCGATTATATCCTGTCAATCAAAGGAGGGCGGGAAAACACATCAATTTCATGTTGTGTGTAAAGATGATGTATCTTGTGTGGAATGATGTGAAAACTGCATTTTGTAATCTCTAATCTCTGCATTGCTAAAATTTTACACCAGAAGTGAGCAGCAGTGAGTTTCGGCGTCAAGTCAATTTATTTTTTTTTAAATCTATGGCCATTAGCTGAAACTGCTCACGCTGAATTACAGCGCCAGTACACTGTTGAAAGATTTAAATGAAGATGAGTTGACAAAAAGGTATACATTGCACAGAAAAATATATTTGTAGAGTAGTATATTTCATATCCAGTTAATGTTAATATTATATATATTACAGTTTGATGCCAGTGATCAAGTAGAAATGCTTTTGTTTGTGGTGAGTGAATGTGAGAATATCAGGAGGTTTTTTAGAATTCAGTCAATGTTAATATGAATTAATAACATTCAATAAGTTAAGAAATCTTACTTTAATCTTCAGAATTTAGTTAATGTTAATTAGAGTAATGTGTTTTCTGTTTATAAGACCAGTTACTGTGAAACAACTTGCTGAAATGGAGAGAATAAAGTTTTTATTTGCATTTCTTTCAGAATTGTGAAATTAATTATTATTAATTTATAAGAAAGCATAAAAGGAAGAACTATCGGTATATCACTCTGAATAATCGGTTATCGGTATCGGCTGAGAAATTTAGTATCGGTGCATCTCTACTTTCAACGCACAATGGTAAAGTTCTAAAAAGATAGGAATAAGAATAAGAACTTACTTTCTTAGGTGCTCGTGTTCCTTAAGGAAAAGTTCTGTCCGTCTGTTGTTCACCCCTGAGCCACTCTTGTACGTCCTGGTAAAGAAAGTAACACATTAGAACGTTATTAAAACAAGCCACTGGAAATCCTGCAAATGCTCACAAACCCATTGTACATGAAAATGCCGTGTATTATACATTATCACTTTTTCTTAAAGGATTAAAGAAAACCATTCATCCACTGAATCAGTGCATTAATCGTGCAAGAGGTATCGTTATATTAATACTCACTTGACGGTGATCTCCGTTAACAAAAGTAGTATGGTATAAACACAAAGGGGCATGCTGCTATAGGAAAATAATCCACAACGTGGTGGTGTGATACCTGTGATGCTCTTACCACCACACAGTGGATTATAGCGACTGTGTCCCGATGTATTTATTCCTCTTGCATTCCTCAATGTTTAATTTATTAACAAACAACACACGGAGCTCTTTAACAGCTTATAGTTACAACTAATGTTGTGGAGCGTCCATGAGACGAGTTAGATTTTCTGTCATCACTTACGTTAGATCTACACCTATAGGATATTGCCTAACCAGCCTCTCTTGAAAGTAACGACACAAACACAGCTTGTCATATTATAGAGAAACTGTTAACCACTAACAGAGAAACCGTTAACCCCATTACAAAATGCTGATTAAATAACATGTTTTTAATCTGTTTCTTAGCAGGCGTAGATTATGTGGAGCGTATGCCATACAAATGAATGAACACAGAAATAATATTATTAGAAGCAGCCTTTTAACATAAACTTTTCATTTGAATTATAACCAGAACTACTGTTAGAGCTGCTGTTATAGACAATGAACACCTTCGGATCAATCGGATTAGATAATTCAATAGCCGTGTGGTATGAAATAAAAAAAATAAAATAAAATCTGGACTGTACATAGACAACAAGAAATTGCCTCCAGGTTTCAATGGCCTACAGCTACAATTCTGTAATGTTTTGGATAGTACACAGTTGACTTCCATCATCATTATAAAAATAGTAGGCCTGCTTCAAATAAAAAAATGAAATATATACAGGGCACAGCATTTCAAGCCTATTAATCAGAGTTGCCCCCTCGAGCTTGGAATAGCGAATCCAAGCTAATTTAACACTGAGGCTTTCTTCTTCCTGCTGTCTACATGGAGAATCTAGCCAGTGCTGCCACAAAAAGCATTTAGTGTAAATAATGAATGAGTGCAGTGCTGGGAAGACCAACCCTTTCCAAGGAGTTAATCAGGGACGTGGCAAGCAAAGATGCATCTTCCCATAGTCTGCAAACCCCGAGGCTACAATACTCGCATTACTGCCCACACAAATTAAAATCAACCTACATATTAGAGAGAAGAGGCAGGTAAAGGTAAATGATGTAAAGCTAAATGAATGACAAAACCAACAAACAAAGCATTCTCCACCCATTGGTATGCATTAGGGTGGGTTTACTGCAACTACACAGATATGGAAAAGTAGATATCATTCTGTCCAATGGGAAAATGCATTCACATACCAACACGATCAAAACACAGCACTGACAGTTGATTAAATCATTCCAACAATGCTATAAAAGGCCTGGGCTGTATAACACACACAAGCACGCACACACAGAGTAACTATAATTTCTGCATGCTGGCATTTCTATTGTACTCTGTGGTGCAATGCAGATCAGGCAAGATGGGGGGGGCACACAACGAACACAGCGACAGGCAAAACCTCCACAGTAATCACTGGTGTGATGCTGAAAGAGGGACTCCGCAGTCTCACACACAGGGAAAATGACTAGGGAACGAAAGTTATGACCATACAAATGTGTTTTCCTGAAGAGTGCATGCTGACACCTGGTGGTCAATTCAGATAATGCATACAGTTTGTAACACTGTCATGGACATCCTCTAACAAAACTCCATGGTTTACATAGCTGAGGGGCCCAAAAATCCAGACAGGCTTTGAATAAAAAAACAAAAACAAAAAAACATCCTCACTTATTACATAGTTTACTAAAAAAAAAAAACATGGGTAAAATCTGCCCCTGTTAAGAGTATCAGGGTTATTATCAGAAGGGATGTTTTTCCACCTAATAATAAATGTGTAAATGCACGCAAGACAGTGGTCTGATGAATATTGATTTCTGCTGGTGGGTCTGATGGTAGGGTCAGAATTTTAAGTCAACAGCATGAATCCATGGACCTAGCCTGACTTGCATCAACAGTTCAGGCTGGTGGTGGGGGTGTAACTGCATGAGGAATATTTTCTTAGCACACATTGTGCCTTTTTATACCAATCGAGCATTCTTAGAATGTCAGACGATTTCAGTATTGGTGCCGAGTTTGACCATGTGCATCCTTTATGGCCACAATTTACCTTTCCTCTAATGCAGGGGTGTCCAATCTTATCCGCAAAGGGCCTGTATGGGTGCATGTTTTCATTCCAACCAAGCAGGAGGCACACCTGAATCCACCTGTTTAATCAGTTGATCTTGGCTTTCAATAGACTCAGGTGTGGCTTCTGCTTGGTTGGAATGAAAACTTGCACCCACACCGGCATTTTCTGGATAAGACTGGACACCCCTGCTCTAATGGCTACTTCAAGCATGATAGTGCACCATGCCACACAGCAAAAGGCATCTCATCCCTGTTCACTGTACTTCAGTGGCCTTCCCAGTCACCATATCTGAACCCAATAGAGCACATCTGGAACCTGATATAACGGGGTATTCACAGCATGTATGAGCAGCTGACAAATCTGCACCAATTATGTCATGCAATCGTGACAACATGGACCAGAATCTCAATCGCAAATCTGAAAAGAATATCAGACATCTCAAATATACCTTGTGGAATCAGTGCCATGAAGAACTGGGACTGCTCTGAGAGCAAAGGGGGTGCTACACAGTATTAGTATGGTGTTCCTAATAAAGTGTCTAGGCATTGTGAATGGTAAGTTATGTTAAGTATTAAATTGCAATGCAAGTTTGTGTTTGAACATAGTAAGCTGATCTGAATTTTAACATGCAATACAGCCATCACATTTCCGTCTGAACAACCTTGGAGGAGAGTAATTGCATTTTCGGCCTGCTTCAATACTTGGAGTAAATTGAATGGAAAACGTCATTTGAAAAAAAACTATTTTGGAGTGGTAATCCGTACATGATGCGACACATTAACTGTGGATGCATACACATCAATGAGGGCATGAAAAAAGCAAGACCACTCACTCAGTGTCTTTCCTGACAGATCCAAGAAGATCCTCTCGTTCTCGGACAGCTAAGAAGTTGGATTTGGTTTTGTGAAACTCGTGTGTGTAATCCTGTGGACAAACAGAGGGAAACATTAAAGCAAGAGGTATAATCTGTTTGAAGTGAAGTAAGTACAAGCAGGAAAAAACTGTAATTCTATGTATACTTGAACAACGGAATTACTTATCATAACTACTTAGTTATGTAGTATCTGAATGAATACAAATGAGCCTAGAATTTTATATCACCATATGCAGAATTAATATTAGTAATAATGCTAAAGTAGGCATCTATGGAGAATGAAAACAGTATCAGTGACCACGTTTACATGGACAGCAGTAAACTAATTAATGACCTTATTCTGAATAAGACAATATTGTGATTAAGGTGTTTACATGAGTTGCTTTTAGAATACTCCTTTCATGTTACCGTTTTACATGTTAGAGAACATAGTTCAATTAACAGCACACGTCATTACATCACCGCCGTCCCTCCAGAATTTCACGTATCAACATACAGTTCTTCTTCGTTATGGCACCATATACAGTTTTGGGTATTTTTATTTAAAATTCTTACGAACGCTTCAAGTGCGGTTAATTATCTGTCACGCTGGACGTGCAAATAGACGACTGCTTGAAACTGTGGGCTGCATCCCAAACCACGTACTTGCCATCTATATAGTAGCCGAGATACATGTATTTCGTGTACTACAGGCTTATAGTAGGCATGTACGCGGTTTGGGCTGCAGCTGTGCTCTCTTGCTTGCCATAAAACGGTTGCGCACTGCCGTGTGTGATCGTGTCCTGTCGCAAAATGCAGTGAAAACTCTCACACGACGTTAATAATGTGATTAAGGTGTGTACATGTCTGTAATACACATCGATAATGCAACTAAAACAGGAATACTCCACGTCTTAATTTGATTTGTGTTTACTTCGAGTATGACTTTAGTCGGATTAAGGTAATTAAAAATTGCTGTTTACATGGCAGTTTCTTAATCAGAGTATCGTCTTAATATTGGATTATTGTTCTCCATGTAAACATACTGAGTGTCTCAAGCAAAAACATTTTTTAAAAGACTGCAGTAATGCAGCATTTAAAGTTTATAGTAAAATTATGATGTGTCAGATTGTACTTGTCTGACCCACAGGAAGATTTTCTTGTTGCTGATTCTTATTCTCTGTATCCACATTTTCTAAGTTAAAATCTGTCTTGTTTTTCTACATGCTGATTGGGTTTAGTTTTTTTGTTTTAAGCATCCAACACTACAGCTGGCCAAAATCCCAAATAGGTTTATTCACTCTACACAGGGTACAATATGATGCCCATCTAGGGTAGTACTCTATATAGCCGACAGAATGGCATTTGAGATTGACCCAAAGATAAAAAAAAAAAATATATTGACTCCTATAATGGTCTGATGGAAACTGTTAACTACTTTTCAGTGTACATACTTCCTAATTCATTATTTAAAAAGCAAAGGAAGCTGATAAATAATGTTCAAACTTGCAAAATAAGTCGCAACTGAACCATTTATTCAGACCCATTTTCTTCAGTTCAGGAAATACATAAATACATTTAGACTCTACAACCTTTGAACACTGGAACGTGTCTGAACAGTGAAAAATGACCTGCGCCAGGCAGAAAATGTCAGACGCGATCCCAGTGAGTGGTTAAGATGAGTAAAGAATAGGTGTAGGATGTGTCTCACCTGCAGGATGTCTCGGTGCCTCTGCAGCGTGTGCATTAGTGCAGCATTAAGAGACGTCACGCCCGGTGTGCTAGTGTACTCTGCCATCTTATCGTTTATTCCTGTAAGCTAGAACAAACATCAGACTTTGTTTATGCTGTTTTACACTACATGCCTAACATCAACACTCCTGTAAAGAAAGTTTCTTGAAAAACAACACACTCTGTACTGAAGTCCATTATAAGAGGTGCAAAAAGAAAAGTGCTTGTTTAGCTGTAGGATGTGAAACTCTTTAAAACTTCCCCATGTGTTAATGATGGTACATTGCAGTTATTTCGTTTTTTTGTAGTTACAGTGACAGCATGGCCAATTAGCCAAAGGCAGGTTTGGTATCCCAACTTTGCTATGAGACTAATTTTCTAGTAAGGGAAATGTCTAGCTACCATTATAGCACTATACATGGACACACACATATCGTATAATTAATGGGAGAACAATTTGTGCTTTCAAAGACAAATTCACAACAAACCTGCTACTCTATGACAACTTGCACACCAAGTCCAAAAATACTAAATACTAAAACCCAGCATAATTTAATCGATCAAATCAAGTGAGTCAACTCAGTTTTGTGAGGATTTTTTTGCACTTAAAATCTGACAGATTCTTAAAAAAAAATTAAAACAGGTCACAAACACAATCTTCACTTAATGATGGGTTCTAATGTTTCCTTGTACGTTATTTTCTAACGTGGGGCGCAAGGGCAAATTTGCCGTAGATATACAGAGTTTGTGGTCTTGAACAAGTTGATGGATTTCATCCAGGGTTTGACATGAACACCCGCCAAATGCAGATGAAAATCAACCAAGGTGTATAACGTTGTCAACTCATTAGCCAATGTGGTGGGTTATGATTCATAAGTTATGTTCTAACTTTGCAGGCCATCACTATGAGACAAAGCATGCATAGCTGCAGGCTGTTGGAAAAAAAAAATTCAGGGGAAGTTCACGTAAGCGAAATCCGCACAGGTTATACGCAAATGCTGTACTTGTGAGTCGCAGTATCCATTAAACTTGAACAGGACCTAGCTTCTACGGTAATTGAACAAACAGTCATGTGGTGATACTTGCCTGGGGTAACCAGCCCAAAAGAGGATGACTCTGAAGATGAGAGCTCTGAGGACATCTAAGCATTTGATTAACTAAAAACTTTACTTTATCTGCCAATTTTTAGCAGACCCTGGCTTATCCTGTTCATCAATACCTTTTATCAGACCCCAGGTTTGTTTTGTTCAAAGAGGTGTTTATTTCATATTATTAAAAAAATGACAAAGATATTATAATAAATATATTTAACATCTAAGCTGTGACTTTGAAAATATGGTTTATTTATGATATTTCTGTTTTGGCTAGGAGAAGTTCTGAATGGGTGGTAACTTAAAAAGTTTGTAGCCAAATTGGCTGGCGAGTGAAAAAGTTCAATTCAAACCCCGATTTCACCACTTTCTCGGTGCTCAAAAAGCATGTGGGTCAATTGCAGCATATTCTCTTTATAACAACTACAAACTTGTTTTCAGAAATTTTCAGTAATTGCTGGCAAAAAAACAAACTATGATACCTTTCCTTCAACAAAGGTGTTATTATGGATGGGGGCTTCCATTCATAAAATGAATAATGAATAAAACCTTGGGTGTGTTCAGAAGCAACTTCAGAAACAAAATTATTTGCTGATCGACTACATTTGGAGTAAGGGGGGGGGGACTATTCCTTATACTTTTTTCATTTTTAAAATCAATCTGATTTTATTTTTGGTTATAAAAACAATCCGGTACACAAGTAAGTTTTAACAACTCAACATACTAACCTTTGCAAGAAGCTGCTCAATCTCGACTGACATGGTCTCAAACATTCTGTCTTGGGTGGAGTTGTTAAGGAGTGGTGTTGTGTCAGAACTGCAAAAGACACGGCAGAAATATGTACAGATGGTATGATTGTATAATACAAAGATGCTTTATATTAATATAACATGATTCCCGTCCTTGTGTAATGTTACCTGTCTCCTCTCCGGCCATCGCGAGAGCTGCTGTAGCTGGTACACAGTTTACTGAAGGACACCAGCTTCAGGTCGAGTTCATTCTCCAACTGTCTGGCTTGTTTCCGCAAATCTGCACATACAACAATCAAAACAAACACAAATTAATACATCAGCACTGCCGCGTCTCAGCATTTCCTATAAAATCAAACAATCTGTGAACTGGTCTAAAATTCTCACAACTCATTTTTTTACATTCATGACAATATCTAGAATACTACAGTTGTATTGTACGATACTGATTTTAAATATTGTGATACAATAATAGCCATGATGATTTGATACAGCTATAACACTATACAGCTACCGTCCAATTTATTAGGAACACCTGTTCATTTATGCAGTTATCTAATCAGCCAATCACGTGGCAGCAGCTTTATTTAATGCTCACATTGGAATTTCTCACAGAGTGAGATGTCTCTATGTCTCTAGAGTTACAGAACGGTGCAGTTGTGGTGCAGTGCACCACGGTTACAATCATGGTGAGCAGAAAAGCATCTCAGAACATACAACACATCAAACCTCGAGGTGGATGAGCTAAAAACCTCAGAAGACCACATCAGGTTCCTGTCAGCCAAGAACAGGAAACTGAGGCTATCATGGCACAGACTCACCCAAACTGGACAATACAAGACTGGAAAAAGACCAGGTGATTTTTTTCTTATCTTCAACTGTCCAGTTTGGGTGAGCCCCTGCCCAGATTCTTCACCAGTTCTTGGCTGACTGGAGTGGAACTTGATGTGGTCTTCTGCAGTTGTAGCAACTCCACCTCAATTTTTTATGGATGCACAAAAAGCACTGAAATAAACTACAGTCCTAAATGAATAATCTGGTGAGTGTCTGTGTGTATTGGGTTCTTTTCAGTCTTATATAATTTGACAAACAGTTGTGTAAAGTTTTAGTCTGAAGTTTTTTATTTGGAACACTCAGTTTGTGGATTTTATTTTAAATAAACGAAAAAACGGTACTGAAAGTTTGCCCCCAATCCGATTAATCAAAAAAAATAATCGCCCAACTAATCAATTATGAAAATAATCGTTAGTTGCAGCCCTACGTATATGAGTTACTATACACTTCCCGGCAGCTTGAACCAATCTAGCCATTTTCCTCTGACCTCTCTTATTAACAAGACGTCTCCACCCACAGATTTGTCATTCACTCAATGTTTTTTGTTTTTCGAACCATTCTGTATAAACTCTAAAGACTGTTGTGTGTGAAAATCCCAGGAGATCAGCAGTTTCTGAAATACTGGTACCAACAGCCATGCCACGGTTAAAGTCACATGGATCACACTTTTTCTTCATTCTGATGTTTGATGTGATCATTAACTGAAGATCTTGACCTGTATCTATATGAGTTTTTGCATTGTGCTGCTGCCACGTGATTGGCTGATTAGATAACTGTATGAATGTGCAGGTGTACAGGTGTTCCTGGTGCATGGTAAGTGTATGTTTGCATGATGATTTATCTAAAACAAATACTAGTACATACAGGATAACTCATTATGAAATAAAAAAATGTTAATTCGTTTACTGTTCACACTGTGAGCAGACATGTTAATCTGACATCACTTGCTGAACTCGGGGTTGAGGAGACCTTCTCGACTTTCTGAATAGAAATTCAGAGTTGAGGGGGTTTTGGTTTTCTCTACTTTTAACCAGTTAAACGCAGGAAATTCTGAGTAATAAAACATTTCTTTAGGATAGCTTTTACTTGATGTCCGATTTTTGTAATTTAATTATTATTACTAGTATAGTTATTATTATTATTGAATTATACACACACACACACACACACACACACATATACATATATATATATATATATATATATATTACCCGTTTTTGATACCTATCTATATACTTTCTTTGATGCCATTTACTCCTGGTTCTATTTTCATTTCTTATGTAAAGGGCCATGAGACCTTTTTAAAATCACTATATAAAATTTATTATTATTATTAACAGCTTTGGTCAGAAGCAGCATTGAACTGTAACGATTGGCTTGAAAGTCTGGGAGACTTTCAAGCCAATTGTCTTGTACTCTCTCTCTCTCTCTCTCTCTCTCTCTCTCCCTCTCTCTCAAAACGTAGTCTGTCATTTTACAGAGAAACCGGAACGCGTAACTCCTCTGTCCTGGAGACTTTCCTGAGCTGTCAACTGAGTTCCTACCACACATGTAAAAAAAAAAAAAAAAAAAAAAAAGTCTCTTTTAAAAATATATATATATTTTTTAAAAGTCACCATGTCAATGATTAAATTATTTATTTTGTTAAACAACAATTTTTTCAAAGTCTGTTTATTATTAATCTTGGATTATGTGGACCATCCGCCATACAGGTCCCTGTGTATGAGCTGTTACTATAGAAACAATAATATATTAGATCATTCATGTTTCAGATGGAACTAATATCCAGGCCATGCTGTTATACAAAAATAATGCACACCTACTGACCAAACAGATTCAAGCATTCAACTGCACTGTAGTAGGTTGTAAGTTCACTGAAGCTGAGGGTTATTGGACCCTAAACTCTACTTTTGCAAATATTACAAGACGTTTCTTTAAAAGCGGGTGGAAACAGCACTGGTCTTTAACTGTGAGCTACGTTTGATACAGTCAGCAGCAGTGAAATGTCGACTGTACACAAATGTACTTCCTCTGTATTTAACAAAAATCATCCCTTCATCCCTGCTCTAACTCCTTGTTTCCTCTGCTCTTCACCTACAGGAAAGCTGTGAAAGCTGAAGTAAGGTAAGGCTGTTTGTTTAAATTGTTACCCAAAAGGATGCTGTAAAAGCTCTTACTCTTCGACTTGGCCATTGCTGCTGTAGTACTGGAAGTAAAGTTACCCTGTGAAGGCTACTTCCGGCAGAAAACAAAAATACCTGGAAGTGTGACAAGGGCCAATGTACATCAAACGGTTTACTGTTTGTGCCTTGTACCCAATAACAGGTCCCATTACACTGAACCTCCTTTTCAGAAACAGTGCTTCTGGCCAGTGTTCAGTGATACTTAGCGACAGTTCATGAAATATAATTTTATTAACTATTTCATTTCACTAGCTAGTGTTTTAAAATCAGCTGTAGTCAAGTTCTCGTTTACCATCACATCACATCACCAAAATCATATGAGATTTATTTTGTGGCATCTAATGGCAGCAGCTGCATTCCTACTGTAAACTCAAACACCTGTTTGTTGACTTGTTATATACTTGAAATATACATTTCGGTCACTTTGCTAACGAACTAGCTTGCTAGTCAACTCATTAGCTACCTTTCAAGAGATAATGAGTCAAGACCTGAGGCACAACAAAACGACATAAACGAATAATATGAAATCTCAGTGAAGTACACTAGTTAATCACACTAGAGGTGCTAATCAGACAATCTCATCTATAGGACTGACGTCACTCTGACTGTTAGGCTAGCTTCAAAGCTAGAGCTAGTCAGCCAGCTAATGCGAACGCTATGAGTTGGA
This sequence comes from Ictalurus furcatus, assembly GCF_023375685.1. Taxonomy (NCBI): domain Eukaryota; kingdom Metazoa; phylum Chordata; class Actinopteri; order Siluriformes; family Ictaluridae; genus Ictalurus; species Ictalurus furcatus. Next base: position 11,817,287 of record NC_071271.1, on the reverse strand, counting down.
GGGAGGTGTTAACCGAACTCATTTTCCCTAAGCCTCCATAAACCACAAATTAAAGAATAAGAAGTCTCAGAAATGTATTTTAAAATGTTATTAAGGAGGCTTTAATTACACCACTTCGCCACCTCACCTTCCCAGTAGTTGCTGTTTGCCGCCGCCATCTTTGTTATGCAACGTCATCCGCGTGGCGCTGGCAGAGGCGTGGAAAAGCCTTGTGACGCTATGTTCTAAACCACACTACTATACTACATAGTGCGCCAAAAGTGTTCTCAATGCAGACATAGAACGGTCTATTTTAGCATACTATTAAGTGATGTAGTATGGATAGCTTTAGTGTTAATTCAGTCCACATAAAGCGTTACAGCGCCCCTCCTTGCTCTGGTGCAGACAATGCAACACTCATCATTATGGGATCCTCATTTTCTATTCTGATTCTCATATATATATATATATATATATATATATATATATATATATATATATATATATATATAATTAAAAATATACAGTATTGTGCAAAGGTTTTAGGCACCCTATTTTTTGTGCAAACTTTGTTATAGATTTTTTATTTTATGTCAGTTCAAAAAACATTTTAGATTCCCAAACATTAGTTTTCTAGCGCAAAACTTGGTCTGGGTCATGGTATATCCAGAGCCTATCCCAGGAACACGGGCTGTGATGCAGGAATACACCCAGGATTTGATGCCAGTCTATTGCAATGCAACAAGCACACAAACATTCACACACATTCATACCTATGGGCAATTCAGCATAGCCAATCCACCTCCTGGCTTATTTTTGGAGATGGGAGGAAACCAGAGAACCCATAAGAAACCCACACAGGCACAAGGATAGCATACAATACAGGGAACCATGGAGCTGATGAGGTGGAAAAGCCAGCCATCATGCCACCAGAATTTATGTTTTGATTTACTGATATATTTAATTATATATGCCTTTACTTAAGGGTATATTGAAGTACTTAATAATTTAATATTTTATATTAGGCAATATCCATCCACCCATCCTTCCTAGTCCATGTTAATAATAAATAAATAAATACATACATAAAAATAAAGAATTTATATTATATAATACATATTTATTATCTGTGTGTGTATGCATATATGCATATATGTATGTATGTATGTATGTATGTACGTATGTATGTTCAATCACACATTTATTCCAGGCTTAGTCCATTTTTTTTATTTAATCTGCGGTCATTCAAACACCAAATATAAAGACAGGTTTAATCTCTTCACCATCATGTGTCATTGCTCATTTAAATTGCATTAAATTAAATTCATTTACACACAAGTGACATAAATGATCTATAATCACTTTTGTATCAAAAGGGAAAAAAAATACAGCTGCATGACCAATACATCCAAAAGCTATACATGTTTGTTCAAACACACCAAGTCATTTACACTCAAGCATCAGCATCAAGCAATCATATTAGAATTCACTTTATGAAAAGAGAATGAAAATGTGACACACAAGATGTGCTTTACTTTTAGGGTGCTAAAGCAATAGATTTAGGTTTGACGAGAAAATCTGCATGACGGAGCATGTGTCTGTATTTATCAGCACACAATCAGCTCAGCTGGTTTCATACTGAGCATGGCCAGAAGATTGATGAAAGCAATGGAAACACCAAATGATAAAACATTTTTTTTTTTAAAGTGTCAATTTTAACTAAAAGCAACCTACATGTTTTTCAGGTTCACCCATAGACATTTCCTAAAAACACTAAGATGTAAATCTCAAGAATGGAGGCAGTTCAAGAAAAAAGGTTACCCTGATTACTTAAACACTGACATACATGGCTAATATCCATTCCTTTGCCTGTGCTTTGTATTTATTCAAATCTGCATAAGTAAGTAGAAATGTGGAATTTTAATGCTATTTTATAATCACTGGATGTTAACTGGCAGTAAGAGATATAGCAAAGCCACTTCCAGGTGGATACAAATTTCTAAGTGATCATTTGGTTTGATGAAAACCAAAGATTATAGTTCCCAGTCATTGTGCAAATTGAAACAGTGTGTAATTTGAATGATTTCAGATATGCAATTTACCCACAAGCACCAGTAAAAAAGTGCAAACTGAAATTAGAAAAAAACTGAAAAAACAAATGAAGATGTTAGCTCTTGAGAGCATGCTTATTTAAGCCACTGTTGGAAATTTGAAAATGCTTACAACTTCATTTATTCTCAAAACATCTGGATTATCCGAGAACTAAAACGATGTCAACAGACTACTTGGCTGTGGCTTGATAAACTTTTCAGGTGAGGTTTAATGTATTTATGAGTATATCTTTGGATGCATATCCAACACATTCTACATTGGGAGAAAAAAAAAATTATTGGCAAGCCAAATACTCACACCACTGTGATTGAATATTATGCTACAATATGAAACTACGTTCAACAAACTAATAACAGACTCTGGAATTCTTGGCTAACTAAGAATGTTTTTCTACTGGACAGTGTGGTTAGTAATTCACATGTGAATTACACATGTGAATGGTTAGTAAGTACATGTGAATGTAAGAGGACTTCTCTGGAGGTTTGGGGATGGGGACTAGAGAGTTTTGCTCATCTCGGTCAAGAACGAAGATCAAGAGCATCTTGGTCAAGAGCCGCTTACGGTAACAACGAATCCTTGAACAACTCTTGTGCGAAAGTGCAGTGATGAGCAGTTAGTTGATGAGAAGTCAGCTTATAGAGTACTCATTCTGTAACCAACTACACTACACAAAACTTACAAACTGATTGTCTTTGTCGAGAAAATAACAGCCATATAGCTCATTTTACATTAAAGTGGGTTTGGTTGCCTCTTTGGGCTCATATTAGGCACAAGACAAAAATTTGTAAACTTGCGTAAATTAAGGGACCCAACTGTCTCAATACTTTAATCTTAGTATTCGGTGAAATGACACTTAATTACAACAAAATGAATCTCAAATGAATGTCAATTGAGCTTACCCCATAGTGCTGCTGAATTCTTAAATCTGACTGGTCAGAAAATAATTTTTTATACAGACAGCAGAAAGAAAAATGTATAATAATAGTTGATATGGTGAAGCTTTCTGTAAGATTGAACACTTATGGAACGAGTCTCCACTACCGGAAAAGTCTTCAGGATAGAAGAGTTTGCGCTTTCCAGTTTCGGTGTAACATGATAAGCTGCGTTTTCTTTTGTCCTAATTTCAAGAGAGATGAAAAAAAAGAGGCTGGTGAAGGAATGACTCTGTTTATAGCTGTTGTTTTTTTTAGTTTTTTTTTTTTAATAACTTGTGTAGTGGATGTTCCACAATGTTAAATGAAACAATAAACAGTTAAAATGCATATTAATAAAGTGAAAATTCATTAATAAAGTAAGAATTGTAAGAAATGTTTGGCAAACTGGTAGCTGGTATAAGAGGAATAAAACACTTCAGGAAGTCAGCCCTGTCATATTTTATTCCTCACACATATTTAGTGCACGAAATACAATGCTACAAGGCATCATTACCATGGGTGTATAAATAAAATAATTCCAACAGTAAACTATTATTAAAACCTGAATCTGAGCAGGTTGTCGGATTCGATTGACAATTCTGATTAACAATTCAGCTGATTGACAACTTCAGATTGACACTGGTCTGGACGAATTTAAACTTCTCCCATATGTCTGTCGGATTCACTTGTTACTCTGGAAAGGAGGGTAAGTGTTCAGTTACAGTACAGTGAATGTGGAAATGAAAACCATGACAAAATACAGCGTCACAGATTATTATTATACTGCACTGTCCAGTAGAAAAGCACTTTAAAAAAGTATAGCCACTGAAAAAGTATAGCCACTTAAAATAAAAATGGAAAGAATCTCAGCATTGAGGTTTGAGGCTCACACTTACCCATAATTGATCTCAGTATTAGAAATCATAAGCAGCACTTAAGCTCTAAAATGATTTATGTACATTCTTTGTCACATACTGTGTGGGACAATGCGAATCAAAAAAGGAATAATAGTCAGACTCCTGATTACGACCAGAACACAGAATGCTTCCAAATAGAGAACTTACACACATTACACTGAACTTCACACCTCAGCAACGGCCGACAGGCTGAAATGGCTCAGGCCAATCAAAACAAGGCACTGTGTTTAGTAATCCTGCTGAGTTTTTGTTCACGTGGGCAACGGAGTTAGTGATGTATTGACTGTAAGAAATGTGCAGAATAGTTCCACAATATAAACAAGTATAATTTAGCCTCAAATAAATAGTGTGTTGGTTGACAGCAGATTGGAAGGTTGCATATTAACATGTGAAACAGTCAACCCCATCTCACTAGTCCCAAGTGCATCCTGGGATGGATTTCAGGGCAGTCTGTGCAGACAGACCTGTGAGTTGAGCACCCCCTGCTGGTTTGGACAGAGACCAGTTCAACCATGGGTCTTCTGTGTCTCTCAGAGACTTCGGTAAGGTGGCAACATAGGATGTGAGCATTATAGGAGTTAAATATCAGAGTTTGTTTGCATACAGAGTGTCTTCATCGCTTTCACTGTCGTCCTGGAACTCGTTGCTCAGCAGGGACTTCTTGGACCCCATGGACGTGAGCCGGATCTCGTCTTCATAGTCGTCCCGGTGCTGGCGCAGACGGTGGAAGCCGTCCTTCTGTCTGTTGGACTTGGCTGAGCACACACACCAGATGATGCAGGCAGTGATGGCCAGAGCTGTCATAGCCGCAGCTGAAGGAAAAAAACAAAAAAACAAACAAACAAAAAAAACCCATCATTCCAGCATATGAGACAACAGCTGGAAAAAAAAAAAACCTCACAATCAAATTGTCTTCCTCGCTTCCAATATGTTATCAGTTTTCCCTCATCATTTAGAGCCATTCAAATTAGGGTCCCCTGCTATCCAGATTTCCTCTTACCTGCAGATGCCACCACTAACTCTCGTGGTAAACCGAAGATGCGGTTGTCCATATCAAACTCAATAACAATGGAGACCGCTGCCTCATACGATGAGACAATCACCTGGACGAGGCAAAAGGAAAACAATGATGGACTAATTACAGAAATCATATACATTTAGATTGAAAAAAAAATGTGTGTTCAAAAAATGGATGCTTTGATTCCGGTTTTTGTTTTCATAAATAATAATGCATTAGTGTTAACGATGCCAGAGCAGCCTACTCAATGCTCAATACAATGCACCTGGACCTGCAGCTGTTTGAATTCAGCTCAACCGCTTATTGGATTTTATTGGATTGCAGTTCCAGTGTACTGTCCCACAGTAATTCAATATCTCCATTAGATGCAGAAGTATGATTTAAGCTCAGGCATCCGACACGATACACGTGACATTTATTCTATTTCTATTTCTGCTGCGTGCTGCACATGGCCATAAACACTACAAAAATAATATCCATGCTTTGTTATGTAGTGTATAGCCCATAATTTAAACAACACAAGCTATATATCTGCCTGTAGAACTATTGCTAGACTTCATGAAGATTATGACTAAGAGCTTTAAAATACAGTTTTAAAACACACACATATACACACACATACACACACACACACCCAACAAAGGGATTCGTTTTAAAGTCCACGTGAAGTGTCTTCAGCTTTATTCGATATGTTGACAATTTCCAATGAAACAGGAAGTCAGTGGCATCTCACCCTTTTTTACACAGCCAATAGCGTTTAGCTTACCTCACAGCCTGGGCTAAGCCGTACTTGACGATTAGTACTATAGATTTTTATAATGCTGAGGGCAGGACACTTCAGATTCTAGAGAGCATTTGGATTGAACAGAAAATCTGATGAGAAGCTGAAGTACAGAATGAAGTCAACGGAACTGTTGATCCGTATTGGTGGAAGAGATAGACTGTAAATTTTGAATCCACATATCTTCTAAATGCGAATCTTGATGTTTTGGAGTACAACTTACCTTAAGGCTAACATATTCATACTAAAAGCCACAAAACTTAAAGTTGGATTTCATTTCCTGTTTCACATGCAAGATCTGTGATGTGTCAACCAACATTCTCTATCCTAATCCTATGCTCATTCAGAGCTTTAGGCCAATATAAGAGTGATACTGAGACTATCAGATTCCTAGTACTCATGAGAATTCTCAAACCTTCTGTCGTTGCTGTTGATATCCCTCTGCTACTGCTTCAATGCTGTGTGATCCTGGAGCCAGCAGGGCGTGGAAGTATCCTCCCTCATTGGTGAACACTCGCACACCACCATTCAGCACGATCATCGCTCCCACTATAGGCTTGCCACTCTTGTCCAATACAATTCCACGAACTCCTTTGTGCACCTACAAGAAAAGAGCGATATTGTAGAGACGGTTTAAGCGGAAAAGGCTCACAGTCTTTTCCGCTTAAGAAACAACAAGTTTTATCATCCATCCATTTGGCCATATAGAGGACAGGTAGCATGTAAGAATGTAGCAGGAGCCATGTACATGTATGATATTTAGAGACCGAGCAATGGATTATGGACAGAAGGAAAAAACTAACTGACCTCTACCAGCATGCTGAGCAGAGACTTCCTGTTCTCAGCCCAAAGGGTGGGCAGCTGATCAGCTGGGGGGAACAGGCAACAGCTGGTGTATACTGTAATCTCAGGACAGTGACCAAAGTCCACACTGAAGTCCTGTAATGCAACCAACTAACACTTAGGCATCACAAGGAAGTTAAACAGAAACAAACTGAACAGAAATATACTGTATATTTCAGGAATGGTCCGAAAAATGTCTGCCACTTCACTGGGGAGTCCTCCAAGTGACATTTTACGAGTCCTTTATGAGCAATGACTTTTTCCAGTAAGGACATGTTTTTTCCAACTCGTGGGCAAAGTTGCATTAGCTCGTGTTGTGCATCACACGGCCTTTGTTCTGGCCGTGGGTACACCAATCAAGAACATCACATCCAATCAGGAAACACTGATAAGTGGTTTCCTGGCTGTAGACAGAAAAATGTACCATAGACCATGTCCCACCCTCTTAGCCAGACTTGCAGAAAGTCTCTAGATTTTAGTATCCAACCTCCTTAGATTGTTAAAAAAAAGTTAATATAATAAAAATCCATGGACCTGCTTCAGATTTATTATACAAACATAGTTCAAATATTAAGCACATTACACAAATATATACCATATTTATATTCACATTTATACCTGAATGTTAGCTCAAACCAGCTAAACTATGTTAAGTGTAGATTCAAATGATTTTTACATCATATTAATCACACCTTTCCATTATTTATGTTTGATCAGTCAATTACTACGTTTACATGGACAGCAGTAATCTAATTATTGACCTTATTCTGAGTAAGACATTATTGTGATTAAGGTGTTTACATGAGTTGCCTTTAGAATGTTCCCGTTTTGCATGTTATAGAACATAGAGTGATTAACGGTACACGTCATTACATCCCCAAGCCACGTCTGACGACTGCACGAAGCCATGGGCTGCATCCGAAACCGCATACTTACCTACACGTATTTCTCCTACTATATAAGCAGGTAAGTACGCGGTTTCGTACACAGCCGTGCTCTCGTTATCAGTCAAACGGTTGCGCACTGCCATGTGTGTACGTGTGCTGTCGAAAAATGTGGTGTAAACTCCCACATGACGTTAATAGTGTGATTAAGGTGTGCACATGTCTGTAATACACGTCGATAATGCGACTAAATAGGGGTACTCCACATCTTTTAATTCGATTTGCGTTTACTTCGAGTATGACATTAGTCGGATTAAGGTAATCAATAATCACTGTTTACATGGTAGTTTCTTTATCAGAGTGTCGTCTTAATTGGGTTACTATCGGATTATTGTCGTCCATGTAAACTTACTCAATTAGGCTGAGCACTATCATCAAATTATAACAAAAAATTATTTACAAAAACAATAGATATGATAGGGATTACATGTTGCTTGGTTGAGCTCTTAAATTAAAATGAAATCGCAGACCTCTTAGCAATTTATCACACCCACCTAGAGGTCTGCAGATCGTAATTTGAGAACCACAGATCTACACAAGAAGAGGAGACTAAAATTGTCATTCGTATTTAACGTTATTCTGTGTCAAGGCCTTGTTATATGGCAGTGGGGAATTTAATATTTTATTTATATATGGGTTTTAATCCTCTTATGACATCCACTGTAATGTACATTCTTATTTTGTACCCTGTTTACCAATTCAAACAAGACTGATGAAGTGTGTTAGATTATTTCTGGAAGTAAATTACAGAAGGGCCACAATTTCTAAAATGACTACAGTATAATTTACCTTCATGCTGCCCATGTGACTGTGTATCTCTGCTGCCCGCAACACTCCATCAGGGATGTTTCCCACTGAAATAAAATGAGTCATTGAAAGAGAGCATTTGTTTATATATTTAAATATAGAAAACATTAAGGCTCTTTAAGCTCTCAATTACATAATAGCTGTTCATCACTTTGTGTTCCATAATTACAGTGATAAACCTGATGCAACAAAAAGAGCATTCACTGAAGTGAGACGTATTATAAATACAAAACCAATTCAAACTAAATTTATTTACAGTGTAAGAAGCAGTATAATCTAGTGTACATACTCTGGCCATTGTTTGGGCATCCAGCGTCTCCTAAATGCATTGTGGGATGGTTGTTGGCATACACGGTAGCCAAATACCTCAGGGTACTCTCATATTCAACTGGAAATAAACAGCAATAATTAAAACCTTGCCAAAAAATGTCCATAAGCTGCCACCACTAAAAGCAATTGTATTCCCAGATCCTAGGAGAAATAAAGGAGACCTGGTTGAACTGGTTTGTCATAGGGGTAGGTAACCAGTACAGAGCCTCCGTCCAATGCCACTGACAGAGTGAAGCCCTTCTCCTGTATCAGATCCATCACAGCACGAGTCTCAGGCTGAGCTTCTGCGGAGCGCTGGGATGCATTACCTATAAAACAGCAAATCCACAATACAATCTGGATACTATTTGTCATAAGTACTTAAAGGGATCTTAATCAATTCTAAAATAACGTAAATACAGAAGTTCTTTAAAAAGACCCATGACTGGAGGTCTGCAGCCTATCCCAGGTACACTGGACATGCGGCAAGAAAACAAGCCAGATGGGACACCAGTCCATCACAGGGCACCATACACACACATTCACATACTCATTCATACCTACGGGCAATTTAGCATAGCCTATCCACCAGCATGTACTTGGAAGGTGGGAGGAAACTGGAGAACCCAGAGGAAACCCACATGCATGTCCACAGACAGTAACCGAAACTTCGGTTTGTACCACAGTGCCACCCATTAAGCAGTAGTTTTGCTGGGTGAGCAGTAAAGGCTAGTCATGCTGATCGTTTGCTTGCAATTCAAATGTGTGAAATTTTCACAAATGCTTACCAAAGAAATCAGTGTCGAGATCTTTGCCATTTGCATTGGTCATACCCACAGTGGAGGAGCAGTCTCTTTCTTTAGCGAGCTCACGACCGTCTGGGTTAATGGAAGGAAGGATAATGATTCTTGTCTTGTTGATTAACTGAGGGGGAAAGAGAGAAAAAGTGGCAGATGAATTTGATGGTCATTTGTGATTAGACCACAATGTTGAACAATCACTGTGTACTTTATTAGGAACACCTGCACATTCATCCCGTTATCTAAACAGCTAATCAAGTGGCAGCAGCACAATGCAAAAATAAATAAATAAATGAATAAATCATGCAGTTCAGTTAGACAAACATCAGAATGAAGAAAAAGTGTGAACTCTGTGACTTTGATCGTGGCATGGCTGTTAGTACCAGATGGGCTGGTTTGAGCATTTCAGAAACTGCTGATCTGCTGGAATTTTCACACACACACACACACACACACACAACAGTCTCTAGCGTTTACAGAATTTAAATGTTGACCAATAGGATGGAGTCAAACAAGTTATCATTTGTCAGATGAGACCGTCTCACCGTGGTAACAGCAGCGTTCTTGCCATAGTTGATACACAGATAAGCAGCAAACTCCAGCAGCAGCTCCGTGCCCACCGGAGCGTTTCCATGGATGCCAGCCACAAACCGGATCTTGGGCTTGGACGGCTCTGGCACCTCAGGGGTGTTTGTGATCTCCAGGGCCCAGATGTTCCTGACCTCCACACTCTGACCAAGCCTAGACAGAATAAAACAAGGTCACTGCTCTGAACCTGTGCCTGTGAAAAAGAAACCAATATACTGCTGGCAAGAGTGGCCTGTAATCAGACTGGGAAATTACAGGAAAGTGCAACTAGGTCTTAGTTTCGAAGTCTTGTTTTGTTTTAGTTCCAACTATTGTCTCCTTCGGTCCAATTACTCACATCTCCCTGAATGCTAGACAAGAGCAAATCATGGTAGGTAGTTTTGGCCGCAGTATGAAATCAGACTGCACAGGCATTTGGCCTCATTCTTTCTCTGCTTTTTGTGTTCTGCGCTCTACACTTGGCAGACACTGATATGTTCCAGAGATGATCACAAACCCATAAAATGCAAGTGTATAAACAGGAACATACACTCACCACTGGCAACAGCTGCTCAGATTGCTCAATCACGTATTCAACAGCGAGTTATTTTGCAACTGACTTGCAAAATATGTCGTCTTAGCATAATCTACAACAGCTGTAAACATGCTGTATGCATTTCTTTCCACATATTCACAATCTTCCCTGAGGCCATGTCCTCATTATTTTCAAGTACACTGTGATCTTAACTGAGACAGAGAAGCTCAAACGTTATTCACTAGCTGCATTACAGACATAATATTCATTCGCCGAAAAGACTGAGTTGGCAGAGGATGTGGTTTTTGGTTTAGACAAACAGGAGAGGCTTCAGTACTGGCTTGTCTCTACAATTTGAATCCACTGATTGTGGACTCATCATGCATTCATATTACCATTTAAACGAAGACTGGCTGCACAGGAAAGTTGGGATTAATTAGGAATAAGCATTTTGATAGTTTTTTTTTTATGATAAAGTCAGCTGTTATGAGTGGATGTGAGAGACCAGCACCTGCGTAGAGAGGTGATATTGGGGAAGTTGAGATTGAGGCTTCGCAGGAACTCGGACAGCTCCCTGCAGCCACGATAGCGGAAGCTGGTCGTGGTGTCTATGCTCTGGATGAGCTGGTCCAGTCCAGGTCCCACCGAGAGCTGCTTGATGAAGCTCTGGAACTCCTCCTCACTGGAGTCTGGATGGACAACAGGGCTGCTCGTGTCACTCTGTATGCGGGTCAGCTTAAAGTCCACAACCTCCGCGTCACCGTCAGGCACAGTGGCGTACGTGACAATAGACTTGTAGCTGGAGAGATTCATTCACAATCAAATTATTTCATTCGCTCTATTTTCATCTCACGAAAATGGATTGAGATGATTAAAAAAAAGCCAATCTAACAGGAAAGCATTTACAAATAAACTTAAAAAAGGTACCATCTGAGTAATCTTCTTACACACAAAAGTCTACTTTTCTATATACATTATGATTGGCAGAGTTTTTATCTAAACCTCACAGCTAAATGATAAATCCAACAGGAGGTTTAAGTACAGAGAACGCAGGAAATTACATCTCCATAGTCAAGAGCAGAGAGAAACAGTGCTTAAACAGCTTCTATATAGGACATCTGAAAACCTGCCATATCTTAGCCTACGTTTACATCTTGAAATGTTTCTATAAAATGTTTATTCTCAATTTCAAAGATAATGAAGGCTAACTTATCACATGGAAATAATAAAACACAGGAGCATGCTGTTATAGGAAAATAATCAGCAATGGGGTGTCATCATGTGGCCCGAAACACAGCTGAGTCACTGTTACAACCCTGAGGTCGATTATTTGACAATAACAGTATGTCCCAGTGTGTTTTATTCCTCTTATACCACAGTAATTTGCTAACAATTACAATTTTTATTTTATTAATGATAATTAACAGCACATCATAGTTTTAACTGGTAGGTTCTGTTATTAGTGGTATAACTGCTATAAACAGTCTCTCTTTTTCCTTCTCTTATTAAATTAATAAGAAAAACCAGGAAGCTTGTAACACTACAGAAAAACCTGGAAAGCAGCACAAAGTCTTTACTGACTGTTACTAAGCACTGACAGAGACTCCTTCCATAAATGTTAAATAGCCTTCTTACACATCACCTAGAGGTCGCCTGATTTATCGGCACTGATAACTGATTGCTGGAACTATCGGTTATCAGCAAAAATCCACAACGGTAGTTTTTCCAGGTTGCGTCCGTCGCGTTAGCGGCTGAAAAGCGTCCGCTGCCATTATACGGTACAAGAGCGGCCTCTAGAGGCGAAATAAAATCTGACAAATTTTGTTGTGTTATTTGAAGTGTTTTTTCATTCATTTTGGATGTCTCCATTTATGTGTGTTATTTGGAACATTACTTTTTGGTTCAGTTTGGATGTATACCTTTTATTGACTAATATTTATTAATAGTTAATATATATTAATATTATATATTTATAAAAAAATTAAAGTACAGTACATTTTCATGGTACAGTCAGTACTGTTTATTTTTGTAATAAAGTTCAGAAATATTTTACTTGGAGTATTATGTTTTCATCCAGTATCGATTTTAAAAACCATCGGTTGATTAATCGGTTATCAGCAGGTACTGCCCAACTTAGTTATCGGTATTGCTAAAATCGGTCGACCTCTAACCTCACCATATTAAATAACAACAAAATTATTTTTTAAAAATCTGCTTATTACTAGGCTTAAATGTTTGTGGAGAATCTGCTGTACAAGTCCTATTAGAACCAGTTCATTAACATATACCTTTGATTTACCTTACAGTTGGCACTATTGTCACTATTGTGTTATAGAAAATTCATCAACACCTTCTGACCAATTATATTCAAGTACACCGTGGTATACATCTATTAAAATCTATTCCAACACGTGCAGTCAGGTAGCTTACCCTTGAGCAGAGGCAGTTAGGTGGTATGTTCCAGGTACAAGCAGACGCCAGTAATCTCCAGCTCTGTTGGTGGTGACAGGGTGGTTGATGCCTTCTACAGTGATGGTGGCATTGGGGATACCAGTCCCATCCTTACTGTCACTAACCATCCCCTTCACTCCTCTGTGTACCTACAGATCATGAGTATAAATTTAAAAAAAAAAAAAGTGATGTATGCACACTGAATACAAGTAGAAAGAGTAAGAAAGAATGAAAGAGGTGTGGAAAGAATGAAAGAGAAGCAGACAGATAAAGAGTGATGAACCTGGTGAATAAACTGCAGCAGAGATCTCCGGTTGTGCTCCCAATACTGTGGCAGCTCGTGTGCTGGAGGATACTTCACACAGCCCAGCTCTATAGTCACCTCAAAGCAGTTAGTGTTAAGATAGTTCCAGTCCTGCATACCACCTAGAAAAGACACACAAAACACAATGCTCACTCACACAGGCTATGAATAAACGAAGAAAGCATGAACTCATTACTGCTGAGTAAAAACTGCCTTCCATTTTAGGCTACATGCATCTATTCTTGTGTTTCATTCTAAATATGTGCTTTGGGATTTGATCATAATGACAACATGATAAAGGCAAACAGCCTGCACATTACTAAAATACTTAAAGTTGATATTGATGCAGATGTCCCCTAAGGCTATTGTCTTTGGAAACATTTAGTGGTGCGTTTTCATTGCAGGAGTCTTCTCAGGAATCCGGAAAATGATTTCATGATTCCAGGAACTTCCCAGATGTTCATGGAAGGATCCAGGGATAATTTTAGTTCCTGGGCCGTCCTCCCAGAAATAGTTTTAGTTCCGCCACAGTAGGTACTTTCCTGCACACCTGAAGTTATTTTGGTGCAGCCATTCAATGAAATACATACTGCACATACTGCACTTTTGTTTTTTGTTTTTTACAAGCGGCAAGCCAAATTCATTGTGGGAGGATTCGTACAGACTGCTGGAGGCATGATACTTTCGGCAACATGTGAAACTGTGCTTGCTGCATGCGTCTTGTTCAAAAAGATACATTAATGCACAACGTCCTGTCAACAAAACAAAGGCAATTAAGAATAAAACTTTGATTTTACCCTCCTTTGTGTTCGTTTAAATTTGCAGGATGGTGATGTTTGCATCACTTGTTATTGTGCATACACTGGCCACATTAATAGGAACATGTACCCCTGCTCATTCATGCAATTATCCAATCAGCCAATCACGTGGCAGCAGCAGCATGCATGTATCTGCTTGACTTATATTTTCATAAAATCGTGCAGATACAGGTCAAGATCTTCACATCATACATCAGAACGAGGAAATAACTTTCTCAGTGACTTTGACTGCGGCATGGCTGTTGTGCCAGATGGGATGGTTTGAGTTTTTGATATCAGAAACTGCTGATCTACTTGGATTTTCACACACAACGCTTTTTTTTTTTTAAAAATGGTGTGAAAAACAAAAGCACATCCAGTGATTGGTAATCAATGATTATTGATTAGAGATGGAGAATAGCCATACTGGTTCATGCTGATAGGAAGGCTACAGTAACTCTTTACAACCGTGGTGAGCAGAAAAACATCTCAGAAGTAATAACGTGTCAAAGACTCCGGCAGTTAAAATGAACTTATAAAATGACAGTGAAGCTATTTTCCAAACAGGTACAAGTGTTCCTTTTAAAGGAGCCCATGACTGTATATAATGGTTGCAATCCTTTAACCTGAACCTCGTCCAAGAACTGTGTGATTCTGGTTCAGGATACACCTGGAACTTAAGTCCTTACAATTTTCTGATGTGTATTATGTCTCTGTATTCTGCCACTTACCAGGCACATTGTACCAAGCAGCCCCATTAGTAATACCGTCCTTGAAGTACTCATCCGGGTATTCTTTTACATCTTTACAAGGGTGCCCTTTATGCATCAGTGGATTTTCCTAAAACACAAGAAAAGTCTTTTGTGCCAAGCTTATCCAGACAACGAGTTAACAGGTTAATGATTATGCTTGGAAACGGGGAATAAATCCAAGAATAGCTCGTACTCACCCGCGAGTAAGCAAGGGCGACCATTTTAAACGTAGCATCGTCTGGAGACCCGCTGTATCTACTGATGCCCTCTGGATCATCGTCATACGGGTAATTCACCACCAGAGATCCTAAAAAGACACAAAGACAGGAATGTACATGAGTACTTATTGCCATATCTTAACTCACCTGTCCATGAACTTGATAAACCTTAGAAATTGATATCTACCTCCGTGCAGGTTAGCCGACAGCACAAATGGGTAGCTTTTAGCCCAGTTCATCACTGCTATGGTCTCCGGCTGTCTGGGTTCGGTAATGGTTTGGAACTGGTCAGGAAAATTGCGGTTTAGGTCGTAGTTGTTGCTGTTATTACGCCCTTGTAAGCCACTAACATCCCCTGTGGATGATCACATGTTTAATATGTTGCATTACTGGTGAATTTATGTAGGGAGCAAATAATAAAAGTAAGGTTTATAATGCATAAGAAGAAAACAAAGAACATTAAGCATCAAATTGCAATCCCATTAAAATCATATAAGGTTGAAGGGCGAGTTTTAAACTATTCCTTACCCTCTTGTGCAATTTCATAGCCATCTGGGTTCATGGAGGGCATGATGTGGATGCGGGTGTTGTTGACGAGCTGCGTGACCTCAGGGTCGCTGCCATAGTTACGGCACAGGTACTCGATCAGGTTTAGAAGCAGCTCTCGTCCCACCACTTCATTGCCGTGCATGTTAGCAATGTACTTAAACTCTGGTTCACCTAAAGGAAGCATTGAATCAATATACATTTCAATTTACATTTATACACTACATTTCAATATACAATGCAGACCTTACACTTGTTTCACACGCGTTATGAGAACATATTCAATATTTAACATTATTTAGTAAGAGGTAAAGAACCGCAGCACCTTGCTCGTGTTGGCCCGGGTTGTCGGAGATCTCCATGACCCAAAGCAAACGGTCCTGAACAGACTTGCCGATGGAGTAGAGACGTGTGATGGAGGGATACTTAGCGCTGAATCTCTGCAGGAAGAGCTCCATGTCGCTGTTGTGGTGATGGCGGAACTCCTGAGGCTGCTGCGGCTGTGGCTCTGGCACAGAGCTGGTTGAAGACACATCAGTAGCCCCTGTACTGTCACTGGGTATGCTGGAGCTGGAATGACTGTTGCTGCTATTGGTTATAGGGGTGGTAGAGGGTGTAGTAGACAAAGTGGTTGTGTGGCTCACATCATCATTACTCAGAGGTGCTAGTGTGAAGTTGAGTTCTGTAGCTTTGCCTTTAATTACTTGCACTCCAGGCACAGTCATTGGAACACACCTAAAACACACAAGGAAAGCAAACACTGAAACATCTTCCCCAAAAGGTGTGTACAGTGTTTAACAAATATGGAAACAATGTTTTTGGGGAAGTTTTTATACAGCAGATAATGCTGCTTTATTAATTAGATGCGCGTTAGGGCGGTCATATCCCTCTAAATATTACAGTGAAATTTTAATTAGATGTATTGACATAGACAGAATAAACATTAGCACTAGATCTACACTATGCATTTGCATTCCAAAAATTCATAAGAAACTTTTCATATGATCTGGTTTTATCTATTTACCCAAACTAATCTAGTTTTTGGTGCTGATCTTAGGAAATAAATCTCAGCTAAATATGTTGAACATCTGCTTTCATCATCAAGTTTTTTAAATATTTTTATTTGATGTCTTGGAATACACAAAAAGGGCAAATCTAAATTATCTACCTTTTCACTGTTCTATATTCATTCTATATGGTACCATACCATTATGGCATTTATAAGATACCCAATACATTTTTGTATTGGGTTTGAAAATAGATTCATTCATTCACACACTACGGACAAGTTGGAAATGCCAATCAGCCTACAGAACACGTTTTTGGACTGGTAGAAGAAACCCCTGAAGCATGTGGAGAACATGCAGGCTGACCTTGAACAATAAATAACAAATTAAGAAATAACTTCTGAAAGGCTGCATTTAAATCCCCCAACATTGTTGCTTTACTTAGTACACACACACACACACATCATATCATTAGCATAGAGCAAGCTCTAAAAAGAGAAGTTGCATGTCTAGTCTTGTGACAGTCAGATGCTGCATCATGATTGGTCAAAGGCTTACCCAGAGGCTACAGCTGTGATATTGTAGGTTCCCGGCAGCAGCAGTCTGTAATAGTCACCAAAGTGACCAGTGGTTATGTTGTGGTTAATGCCTGCAACCAAGATGACTGCATCAGAAAGAGGAGCGCCGGTTCTGGCTTCATGGACAAAACCTTTCACACCAATGTGAACCTGAAAAAAGATCAGGATTAGTCAACATTACACACGTATGCAGATGCATGCTTGTTACTCAAATGCAGGCTACAACTTGGTGCTTAAATGATTGCACCTGCTCCATGTAAGCCAGCAGAGACTCTCGGTTGTTCTCCCACTCTGTTCTTAACTCTGAAGCGGGGGGATACTTGCAGCAACTCAGCTCCATGGTGATTTCCAAGCAGTTCCCTTTTAAATAATTGTAGTCCTGCATTCCTCCTGTGAAGAAATACAATAGATAAATAGATATGATTGACGTCACCACACGCACAAATGTGAGTCTGTGAAAAAAACATGCTTAAATGCAAAACCAACTAACAGACTTTCATATGATTTAATGACTGACGTCATGGCACAAAGCATTGCAGGAGCAGGCAGTGATCACGTCTCACAATCAGTAAACGGTGAGATTGGTGTAATGGCACTCCGCCACAAAGTGCTCAGTGAGTAATCCTCTCTCAAATGAGATGCCTTGGGTGAAGGGCTACCTTGGCAATGGGAGTTGAAACCTCATTAAACACACAAGAAACCCAACTCCTTACAAACAAAGAGATATTTCACTCTTCCCTCTCACCGGCCCCGAAAGCGTAAGTTACAAGCATCTAAAAGTTTGGTCCAACAGCTGAAATACAACTAACTAAAAATACAGATCCATGTTTAGAGGCCAGAACGTGTAGAATAGGTTTGGCATTGTCACAATAACAGTCATAATCTCAAAAATCTCAGATTTTTTAAAATGAAAATGTCTATTTGGAAAAGTCCCCTTAAGTAACATTATTAGTTTTCATTAACATCTTAAGTCGCTCTGGATAAAGGCGTCTGCCAAATGCTGCAATGTAATGTAACATTGGCCATTACGGATTTAATGTAAATTCCTTAATGGTATTTGGTTTATTATTTTTAGAAAATCAATTAACAAAAGTGTTACTTTGTTAATACTTAAGTTAACTTGTTTATTAATGCTGAAGTTCATGGTTTGACAAACAAGTTAAATAAATCCGTTAGAGTAACCCTAATGTAAACTGTTATTTACATATGAGCTACAAGAACAGAAAATATGCATGGGGGGATTTTTTTTTTTTTAATTACAAAAATAAATAAATAACCCCCCCCATGAATAGATATGAATTAATACGATTCATATCTAAAACTGATATACATAAGACAATCACTCATAGTCCTATAAGCATAAGCATACTTGACTTTAGGTTATATCTACAAGAGCTACAAATTTATAGACATGTGTGGATGAATTAGCCCTCAGCTATATCCTCAATACAGTGCTCTGACGGCATTATATTCCATTCAGTGTCTTCAACACTCTAAATCTGTGTGCAGGTAAAAGCCCTCATCTTTCAGTCCAGTGCACTATATTATATCAACCCTGCAAGCAAACTACGAGCCCATAAAATACATGCCTGCACACATCACTCTACCACGTCTTGGTCTTTCCACCTTCCTCTCAGCAGATCCTGCAAACTGAACTCACTCTCAGAACTATTTTGCTTCCCTGAAGCAGACGTTTAACAAATGGGTTAAGACGGTTGAACGCACTGTTCTTCCATTACCTAATAAAACACACACCCAGCAATATCTCTGGATTAATCAGTCACAAAGGGACATAAAAAACCAAGGTCGACACCCTTGTCTGCTACTTTAAATGTCCGGCTTAAGACATCTTTTGAGAGCGCTTGATATTGTTAAAGGCACAATGTGAATGTGTTAATGTTATTGTGAATAAGCCACAAAGGGTTAGGGTTAGTTCTGCTTTATGATTTCCTGCACTTACGGTTTAAGGACAATGGTAGTTCATAGTCCAGTGTTACAAGCAGCTGACATTTTATTATTAACTTCATTCTGTAGTCAGAGAGCTTAGACCAGTTAATTATAAGCTAAACGGCATTACGTTTTCCAGATGAAAAATTCATGCACTTAATAGTCCCCATGTTCATGAACAAGGTTCATGAAAGGTCAGTGTGAGCTGGATGGGACTGCACATATGAAAATAAACTGTAAAGGAGTTTATTTTGCGTTTTATACACCACTCTGTTCTCAGTGATCTCTCAGGCAGATCAAACATTAAAGGAGACCTATTTGGACCCTTTTTACAAGATGTAATATAACTCTCAGGTGTCCCCAGAATGTGTCTGAAGTTTCAGTTCAAAATACCCCACAGATTATTTATTATACCATGCTGAAAATGCCCCTTGTTGGGTGGCTGTAAAAACACGTTGTTTTCATGTGTGATTCTTTAAATGCAAATAATAACAATAATAATAACAACTTTTATTAATAATGCACTTTTCTTACACTGAAAATGCTACAAGATTGAATAAACACATAACATACAACAGCAACAACAAATGAGCTGCTGCTCCCCGCCCCCTTTCCGGAAGAGAACAGCTCATGCTTTGGATACTACAGCAACAACATTAGACATGGAATCTGATAATCTCATTCACAAAGCAGTCTGTTAAAAAATTATCCATTTTTTGGGGCACATTTCCTTCAAAAATAAAACTTCTCCACTGCGTCTTCAGTGGCTCTGATGCCGGGAGTACATGAAGACTCTTATGTTCATTCTTACAGCCTACAACACAACACTTACAAAGCTTATGAAGCTGAGACATTATTCTCATCACTGTAGCTGCTCCAGCACAGAGAACATAGCAGACTGTGTGCAGCTCACTCAGGGGAGGAGCTATGCTTATGGGGCAGAGTCTGTCACCAGTCATGGGCAGGGCCTGTTCCAATGTGACATCACATTGGAAAGAAAAACACAAACGAGTCATTTTGAGACACTGTATAAACGGGGATTTATGGGGAATATATAAAAAAAAAAAAAAAGGAGTGGGTGGATTTTTAACATTGTAAGGTGGTTGTGTACACACACTGCCAACACATTTATGTACACATTTATGTTCAAACACCATGTAAAAGTCAATTTTGCACAATCGGTCCACTTTAAATGTCAATATGCATGGCGCAAAACACACAACTCAAATCACCTGATGTTTGCTTTACTTCATGTAATCCTTGTGTGACAAGGATGCAAATAGTGCTTTTTGTTCAGCCTAAAAATGTGGATTTCAAGAATAAAGTCTTATACTCCTTCAATCCAATCAGTTCAGCTTAGACTGCAGTAGCCCTTGATGTCATTTCCATGTTTGTTATGCTATACCTTTAGGCTTAGACTCATAAGAAATGTGTGCTGCACAATTAGCAGGAAATAAAATCATTCCTACCAGCAGGAAACTGAGGTATATAACTACATGGTCTTTGAGTACAACATTCTTTACAACCGTTCCTTAAAGCAGATGCCTCCCAAAATAAACCTGTTCAGCTGGCAAATGTGAAGATAAGTGCTCTCAGGACTGAAAAGCAAAGCTATTTCAATGAAAGGCAGAAAAAGTACAGAATCGTAAATAATACCGGGCTGTCTATTATAGCACATGTTTATTTTGTTTAGTAGATGTTATATATTAATATATGTACGTACAGTATTTGTTAGTTGAGCTACCACAAGAAGAATGTGCAGTTTTCTGTGTATCAAATGTGCAAATGGAAAATAAAAGGCTTTGACTATACAATATGTACTTTGAAAAGAATTTGAATATACACTTACTGGGCACTTTATTAGGAACACCTGTACACCTACTCATTCATGCAACTATCTAAATCAGTCAATCATGTGACAGCAGTGCAACACATAAAATCATGTCGATATGGGCCAACGGCTTTGGGTAATGTTCACATCAACCATCAGAATGTTCCAGAAGGGCTGGTTTGAGTATTTATATAAGTGCTGATTTCCTGGGATTTTCACACACAACAGACTCTAGAGTTTACTCAGAATTGTACAATAAAATAAATAAATAAATATTCAGTGAGCAACAATTCTGTATGGAAATACCTTGTTGATGAGAGAGGTCAACAGAGAATGGCCAAGAATGGTTCAAGCTCACAGAAAGGTTACAGTAACACAGATAAACACTCTGTACAATTGTAGCGAGCTGAAAAGCATCTCAGAACACACAACACGTCGAACCTTGAGGAAGATGGGCTACAACAGCAGACGAACACGTCAGGTTCCACTTCTGTCAGCCAAGAACAGAAAACTGAGGCTGCAATGGGTGCAGACTCACCAAAACTGGACAGTTGAAGACTGTTGCCAATTAACCTCCAGCTGTTTTTTTAGTAACACTTACTTTTCCAGCCTTTTGTTGCCCAGTCCCTACATTTTTTGAGGCGTGTTGCAGCCATCAAATTCAAAATGACCTTTTTTTTTTCTTCTTAAAATGGTACATTTCCTCAGTTTAAACATTGGATATGTTTTCTATGTTCTATTGTGAATAACATTTGGGTTTATGAGATTTGCAAACCATTGCATTCTATTTTTATTGACATTTTACACAGTGTCCCAACTTTTTTGGAATTGGGGTTGTAGAACGGGAGATTCTCAGCATGAAAGTTCACCTGAAAAATCTGCAGGAATTGCATGATGAAATCATGTCAACATGGATCAGAAACTCAAAAGAATGTTTCCAACATCTTGTGGAATCCATGCCATGAAGAATTGAGGCTGTTTTGAGTGCACAGGGAAGCCCTGCCCGGTATTAATACAGTATTCCTAATAAAGTGTTCGATGAGTGTACAATATGTACAAGTGCATATTACGATTCTGATTGAGCCATAAAGCTGATGTACCATTAAAATGGTGTAGTCTTGTGTAAAGTTCAGTACATGGTCTGCATCTCTATTTGATCAATATCCATGCCGAACAAATCCATACATGCTGTTCCAGGTTTTAGAACTGCACACCTGAAATCATTTCTACGCCCCATCAGCTCCAAATAAACAACATCCTGGTGCCAGAAGAATTCAAAGAAATCTCTATTCAGGCGCAAAAGGTGGCTCAGATTTCAGGACACAATGCAGCTCAGGTTGCTGCGCTGAGATCAATGTGATGGCTTGAGTATGCTAGCTTTAAACTGACGTTACAATGGCTTATAAAGAAAAGTATCAGAACACAGCAGGACGCTACAACTATGGCAGAAATACTGGGTTTTGGATTACCAGTTCTACATTTATTCCTCTCAGAGGTTCTGGTTCCTAGTACAGCTACTAATACATGATCCAAAAACAGACATTGTCTTATGAAGTGCTAGTAGCAAAGATGGTGGTAAAAAACAACAACAACAAGGTCAATAGTGTGCCTTTGCCAATGATTGAGAACAAAAGGACTGAAATAATGTCTCCACTAGCTAAACAGATATTCAGTGCATCAGTTCAATGTACTCAACTGTTTCAACATGTCTGTAAATGCAGTTAAGGATGAACGTAAAATATAACTACAAACAGTAGCGAGACTTGCCCAGTTTTTTTGGAAAAGCTGTTAATTTAAAGGAATTAAGGGCCAGACTGCTCAATGCTTTTATAATAACCAGCCTTGCCTTCAGTGCCATATAGGAGTTCCTGGCAATGTCATTATTGGCCCTAGTTCATTGAATGTTATTCTACTAGCACTGGAAGAAACAACAGAAGAAGTATGTGGAAAAGACTGTGCCAAAAGTTTACAAGATCACAAAGAAAACACATTTTAAGGTCAATAGAAAGGAATGTAGCAGGATTACAAGGATAATTCACCAGAAATTAATCACAAAATTTAAACCCAGACTATTAATAGCTTATGTGTGGTGGTCTTGGAAAACCCTTCACATGGTGAAATTTGGGTGTTTATATAGTTTTCCATGCATCTCACACAGAAATAAGAGTTCTAGCATTTTAAAATTCGGTTACCCCAAAAGTCAAAATGAAGAAAAACGCATTTAAAGATTTAATTCCAGTTCCACTGAAAACTGCTATACCTACCTCTACATTCCTCATCTAATATTTTCTTCTTATGCTGGTTACCGAAACCTTTTTTATCAGGTCATTTAAACATTTTAAAACTGCTGTAATATTTAGAGAATGTGTAAGTACTTTTCTTTTTTGTTTTGATGATGTACTGGCACAGGAACATCACATAACTGATTATAGACTCAACTGATTACATTTATGTCTGTTTCTCTGTGGAATGTTACTCTGCAAAAACATGATCGAACTGTGAGAAAAGCACATTCAACTAGCAAGGTTGTAGACATCTTTAGTCAAACGGACAGCATTTCTGGTGCATTTGTTAAACGGATTCCTTACACTATATAGACTACTCTTTGCGGGCAGATGCCAAGGCAAGGACAGAGAGTAGCCTAAATAAAAACATTTATTGGTGAAATATATTTAGATTCTTTTAAAACATAGATGACGATGTATATTACTTGTACAAAAACCCGTCACACATAAAAATCAGTCATTTATGAGTAAGAGTAAGAAGATCAGCTGACCACACCTGAGGGCTTTGTTTTTGAGGAAGAATAAAAACTTGTGCAAGATATATGTTTTTAGACCCAAGCTGAATGGTGAGGTTAACGGTGAGAAATGATAGCAGTTACCTGGAACATCGTACCACTGGGCACCATTAGTGATGCCATCCTTGAAGGTCTCGTCAGGTTCTCCAGCACACTTGGGCTCCCCTGTCTTCATGATTGGGTGATTCCTGGCATAAACCAGTGCTAGGTAGCGGAAGAGAGCGTCGTCAGGTGAGCTGCTGTAGATGCCAGTAGAGGTGTGCTTGGTTGAGTCATCAAACGGGTAACTGGCCACTACGGTACCACCATGCAAATTTCCAGACAAGACAAACCTGAAACACAAGGTAACAGACTTTTAAATCAGCCTGTCAACGGCAGAACGGTACACAGAAGAAACATCTGGCTTGCAGCTTGATGTTTTTATAACTTGATGGGGAGATCTGACTTGCAAATGGACACAGACTACAAAGCCTATGACTCACACTTAGACTCGGACTTAACTAACTAAAATTGTATACAGAGGAAAAAAAACCTGTTAATTTTTTTTTTTTTAATGAAAAAAGCACCCTAACACGGCTTATTTAGGTCTGTCACAATAATTACATATGGACATGACTACGATCATTTTTGATGACCTCGATATTGCCCATTGTGTTTGCTTACAGAAGAATGAATGTCACCAAAATTTGATCCATTCACGCTGCTTCTGTCCTCTCGTCTGCTCCTGGGCTATCAATTTAAAATTGCAACTTTGAATATTAGACAATTTTAAGATATAAATGCACATTCCAATGCAATTTTTTTTAAAGTTTAAGATGTGTAGCAAGCACTAGCACAGATTTTAATTAAAACAGATCGTTGAAAAAAATGACGCAAGATATTAACGATGCACTAACAATTTTTGAAGAAGAAAAATCTAGAAAGAATAGCTTGTTTCTTAAATAATCCAGTCATTGTCAATAATATCGGGTAGTGTACTCATTGTAATGTTATTATTTCAGGAGATCAGGTTTTCAAAATAAGGGCCGTTTTCACATATTTTTCTTCATACAAGTTTAATATACAAAATGTGTGAATATTTGGTTAGTTTTTTTGCATTTTCTTGTCAAACAAAAATGCTGTTGCCTAATATTCAGTGTTGTTTTAGTCAATCATATGACATGATGGAATATCGACTAAATTTAAAGGATATTTTCATCAGAAGACAAAAACTATTTTTTGATCCCAATTCCAATGTCTGAATATTTAACTGAAGAATTTAACTATAACTGAAGAATTTAAAGTGCATTGCTCTTTGAAAGGGTGCACCTGCATTATTATGCTATTATTATCATCATATCAAAACAAAATGGTCTTAAAATGAAAACATCTAGTTTATTGCAATTATTTCTGGGACAATATAACGTCCAACAAAAGTAGTTATCGTGACAGGTCTAAGGTTTGTTAATATTGCAAGATGGGATAGTAATGGATTTCTGGACTTGACTCAGACTCCACCGGTTGGGAATCTGGAGTCGACTCGGACTCCACCGGTTGGGAATCTGGAGTCGACTCGGACTCCACCGGTTGGGAATCTGGACTTGAAATTGTCTTGACTCTACACCAGTGGTCACAAATCCTCTTCCTTGAGATCTACATTCTTGTAGGTTTCATCTCCAATCAAAATCGAACAGACCTGTTTTAGTTGATCAAGAACTTCTTAAGGCAACGATTACATGGTCAGATGGGCATAAGTATGGATGGAGCTAAAGTCTTCAGGATGGTAAATCTCCAGGAACAGTGTTGGTAACCACTGACCTACAGGTTGGGAATCTGGACTTGATTCAGACTTGGGGAATCTGGAATTTACTCATAATCAATAGACTGGTCTCAGACTCGTGAAAACTAACTCCTAACCAAGTCTGGTATTATGCAGTACACATATTAGCTAAATCCAGTACGGCTCACTGTGGACACTGTGCAGTGTACATGTCATCATTTTATACTCTATCTAGTGAACCTATACACGATGATGGAAACTATTGGGAAGTGAACAGTTATGATTGATAATGTATGATGTGCTTGCATCAGGAAAAAGTGGCAAAACAAAACAATAGAAACTGAATTCGTCAAATGTGCAAAAACTTCTACATGAAATCAGTTTTATTTTAGTTCTATTTCTGTTTTCCTACACCCTATAGATGATAGAAACATAAACCCGACACTTTATTTAGTCAGCAGGAATGATTAAGCGCTTTGGTTACTGAAAGCAACAGCTGGGTGAATCTGCTTACTTGTTATTCAGAATCCACTTCATCATGGCTGTGTTTTCTGGGATATCATCTTCATTCACGGTTATCTGAATGAACTGGTCTGGAAAGCTCCTGTTAAGGTCGAGGTTTTTGCCGTTATTTCTGCCCCGGGTTTGTCCTTTACAGTCGCCCTCCACCGACTTTTCAAAGCCGTCTGGGTTCATGCTCGGCATGATGTAAATATCCGTGTTGTTGACGAGTTCCGTGACCCGCGGATCCACTCCGTACCCCCTCAGCAGATACTCCAGCAGATAGACCAGCACCTGGCGTGAGATCGTCTCGTCCCCGTGCATGTTCCCCACGTATTTGAATTTGGGTTTGCCCGGCACGTCGCTTAAAGGCTCCTTGGTGATCCGCATCACCCATAACTCCCTTTTCTCAACCGAGCGGCCGATGCTGCTTAAATTAGCTATGTGTGGATATCTCCAGGCCAGAGCTTTCAGACGGCGGGTGAGCTCAACATAATCATAGTAAGTGTTATAGGTCTCCGGTTCCTCCGGTTCTGCTGTGCTGCTCTGAGGAGCCTCGCTGCTGACAGAGGAGACAAAAACAACGACAAGAAAGAGAGCGAGGAAACAGCCGGCTTTCCTCACTGCTGAACACACTTTGTGGTCCGACATGTCGTCGTAATTTTGCTTCCTTTAGTCATGAAAGCTCAAACTAGCAGCTGTCCGATACCAGGACTGAGACTACACCTATCTCTGGAGTAGACGTTTGATGCTGGTAACTTCCTGTGTAGCTCAGAAGGGGCGGGGCTTATTAGGGTGTACAGGAAGCAACGGTGTACACCACCACTTCCGGTATATTTTAAGATTTAAGAAATAAAAGTCCGGCTTTCCACACCGCGGGAGCAGAAGGTGTTTCATTAACAAGGAATTCATTTAGTAAAATTATTTCCTTACCCAATTAAATCAAAAATAAATAAACAAATAAATCAAATAAAAAACTCGGAGAACAGTGTAGTGACTAAAGTGTTAATTATAATTGTAATTGTTATTGATCATTTGACTTTATGATTAATCATTTTGATGTACAAATGTTGCTAGCTTTTATAATTGATAATCTATCTATTTACACACGCACGCACGCACGCATTGGTGGGTAGAGTAGCCAAAAATTGTACTTACTACAAGTAAAACTACTTATAAAAAATAATTAGGCTACTCAATAACAGTAAAATGAATAATGTTAATAATTACTTGAGTAAGAGTAATAAAGTTTCCAATGAGGAGACTACTCAAGTAGCAGGTTACTAGTTACTTCGGATCTGATTAAAATGAAGGGAAAACCCTGAATCTCAGACTACATGGAGAACTGTAAGTCACACCTCTCCTTTCTCCCTGAAAGCCTGTCTGTTCTGTTTATATGATATAAAACATGGGTTCAATATAAAGCAGCAGATCCCAGTCCTGTGAGGGGTTCAATAACACAGAACCTGTCATTTTCAACACAAAATCTCACACACTCCAAAAAAGCCAAAAAAAACCAACAACAAACATTTTCCTATCAGGTCTTTATTTTCACAACATGTTAACAACACAAACTTGTCAGCATCTGCATTTAGACAAGACAACAGAAAACAAAGGAAGAGAAGACAAAGTGTGTGTGTGTAGAGAGAGAGAGAGTAGAGATAGAATAAGAGAGAGAACGTGTGTGTGTGTGTGTGTGTGGAGAGAGAGAGAGAGAGTGTGTGAAATCAGTGTCTACTTATTGCTTCTCTTGCACCTGCACTTTAAATCAACCATGCTGGTGTCTTCAGGAAATTAAATCCTTCCAAGTGAAAATGAAACCCTTCCTATGTGTTACTCTGTGTATTATTATCTGTAGGCTTGTCTTGTAAGTAATTTATTTATTTTTTTAGCAGAAAAAGAGGACATATTATCTTTCATGTTTCTTTTTGTATTTAATCTCCATTTTATTTGTTTATGCTGTCTTCACTTTTACTCTCCGTTGTTTCACCTTTTAATAAATTAGGAGAATTCTTCTATTCTTTTTTCCACCACTGGACCACAGGAGAATGATACAGTGTGTTGGTGATAAGGTGATTAAAGGATGAGAGACATGATTAAGAGAGGATTCATGCATCATCAGATACGCATAGTAATGCGTTTATTGTCAGATTGATGCCTGATCTGTGTGTGTGTGTGTGTGTGTGTGTGTGTGTGAGAGAGAGAGAGAGAGAGAGAGAGAGAGAGAGTAAAATACAGAAAGGTGTCATCTCATTCTTCTCAGTCTGATAAAGAGGACCAGCAGCTAAACACAATGTCTGTAGTCATACTTTACTTTTAAGGTTTGTTTTAAATATAATCTTTTCTTTTAACTGCGCTTCCATATGTACTTGGATTTGAAACCTAAGAATGGAAATGCATATAACAATAGCGTGCTTGGTGTATAATATTAATATAGCGCATGCACTGGTGAGTCCATCCATCTTCTACCGCTTACTTCTTCAGGGTCACGGGGGAACCTGGAGCCCATCCCAGGGAACATCGGGCACAGGGCAGGGTACACCCTGGACAGGGTGCCAGTCCATCACAGGGCACAATCACATACACACTCACACCCCCATTCATACACTACGGACACTTTAGACATGCCAATCAGCCTACCATGCATGTCTTTGGACTGGGGGAGGAAACTCCGCACACACATGGCCCCGGCGGGAATCAAACCCCGGACCCTGGAGGTGTGAGGCTAACCACTAAGCCAGCACTGGTGAGTTAGTTATATTAATGTCTGCACTCAGTGTGTCTGTACTGTGTATTCGTGGGTCGGTGTGTTTACTCTGAACTACTCTGAACTACTCTGGACCACAGCTTGTGCCCTTCGTCTCGCTCCTGAAGTGAGAAGCACGCACCAATCCACTACAAAGCGCACATCTGAAGCTCCCTCAGTAGAGGCTAAGATCATGACTAAGCAAGGGTTTCCTGACTGTGTTTACATTATGCACCTGTCCCACACACCGATGCCGGAGACACCTGGAATGACCGCAATACTAAGCAAAATGACCTCTTCGCCACTCTGAAATGTAAGTCACACCATTAATAGCTTGTACATCTGTTTGTTTGTTTATCAGCCTATAGATTGAGTTTTTGAACTTGCTTAAGCATATTTCCCAAAATATTAAGTGAAAATACTTCTCACGTGTTCTATGGATGGTCCCACATAGATACCCTAGGTATTACACTACCCAAAAATAGTTCATGACCAAGTTGCCCCCTTGCTGCTATAATCATAAAGACTCATTCAGAACTGTGCTCATTCAGAATGTGCTCTTATTAATCATCAACACAGAGTGTTGTTTGTCTTTACTCTTCTACACCCGTATATGTAACTGTAATGATTTATTATTTGCTGTCACCCAGAAGAGGATGGGGTCTCTTTTGAATCTGGGTCCTGTCAAGATTTCCTCATTGTGTCATCTCAGAGTTTTTCCATGCTGCTGTCGCCTATACAGTAGTTTGTTGATTAGGGATCTAAATATTAACCGATACCTGGATTTCTGCTTTGTGACAATGTCCGTTGTTAAAAGAGCTATACAAATCAAATACCTTTTTCAATTGAATGACCAGCACAACAGTTTTTCACCTTAAATCATGCAGTAATTGATCAACTAATGCACCACTGGCATGGAAATATCATTTCCTATTATTTAGTGCTTAAATCTAGAAAGGCAAAATGCTTAAGGTTTGGGTCTGTATGCCAGAATACACAGAAATTGTTTATTTCATTTCTGAGTAAAATTTTAAGAGTCAGATTTCCTGCAGTATCTGTTTAAATAATAATTCACAGCCTATTAGGTATTGTAGAAATAACATGGAAACTGCTTATTCAAAAACTCCCATCTCTCTGCATCTCTCTGATGTCCGCTGTTTCACCTGTAAACTAATCAATTGACCAACATGCTACAATCACTTGTGAGAATTAAATTGTTTCTATGGTAAAATTGCACCTTGGGATTTATCAGTTTATTTTGTGTTATAATACCAGCTTATTATTTATGTAGATTTGACAGGTTGGAATATTTTTGCTTATTAGAATTTAAACAATGTCCATGTTGTTAAATAGTTGTGGGAGGAAAACTTCTTAACATCAAGGTTTCAACTGAAGGTGTATTTCTGCATGTAATTATATGAGAAACCAATGAGAAGTGCTTATAGTGTTATAAGAAAGAGACACTTGAGACATATTTGTTTTGCAAAAAATTATTTTTGTTTACTGATTATTTCAGATTATTGGTTATTTTTTAACTAAATGCAATAAAGCAGTCATTTATAAAAAGATTATTGTATTTTAAAACAATAAAAATAGACATCACATATTTTAGCAATAATATGTCTAACATACATACATACACACACACACACATATCTATCTATCTATCTATCTATCTATCTATATTGATAACTATACATTATATTAATGTATATATCCTAAATACACAATACAAATCCTACTGTACAAAGCCTATACATTTAACACAGATATGATGCAAGTCTTTAGCCTTTGTAGATTTTATATTACAGATTTGATATATTTTACCATTAGGATTTGAAATCAAGTGTATATAAACATACAGACTGATTGACAGGAAGTGAATAACATTGAACAACTCATTACAATGGCACCTGTCAAGAGGTGGGATATATTAGACAGCAAGTTGATGTGTTGGAAGCAGGAAAAATGGGCAAGTGTAAGGATCTGAGCGACTCTGACAAGGGCCAAATTGTGATTGCTATACGACTGCGTCAGGGTCGCTTAAGGTAGCTTAATAGCTAGTACCATACTAGTAGTTAATAATAACTAGAAAAATGATGGGAATGGAAATGGAAATAATTCCAACTGGGTCCAGAATTATGATGGAAATGCTGCTAAAGACAAGAAGGACGTAAAACACACCATCTACAATGGGAATGAAGTGCAAAGTAAGGGACAAGGAGGATGAGCCCCTCTCCAAATAAGTGAGTTCAGACACTTCATTCTCATCATCTTCTTGCTTCTCATGTTGCCTTCTTCTAGGAGGGGCCTCTTCATCGTTGTCCTCTTCATCACTCATCCACCAGAAATGCTCACTACTGGAGGGAGTGTCTACAGTTGGTAAGAATGAAGAACACCAAAGAAGGGGATAAGCGCCCTGAAGGGGACAAGCTCCTCTCCAAACTAGTGAAGTCTATCAGCTCATCATCACCATCATCTTCTTGCTCCACATGCTGCCTTCTTCTAGGAGGGGCCTCTTCAGTGTTGTCCTCACTCATCTGCTCCCTCAGTCTCCTCCCCGGGTGTACATCCTCCACAGCAAAACAATATATACCTACCTGATCAGGACTGTAGTCCTCATCATTGTCACCAGTCTCCACGGTGTTGTAGTGGAGCTCACTGGCAGGTCAGACGGAGTTTCCTCCATCCATGTTCCTGTGTGAAGAGAGATGAAGAGAGTGAGATACAGCTCCACATTTTGTAAAAAGGAATCAAAACTTAGCAAACTTTTAGTAAACTATGTAACCTTTTTTTTAAAAAACAAATAAACAAAAACAATTTCGCTAACATTAAATCAAGCGCTAGCAAGCCAGGTGTCCTGACATTTCATCCTACCCATCAGAGTGTCCTACCAAGGCTTACTGCGCATGGGCACATCAATATTGTGTCATTTTTGTCACGCTGAACAACATGCCCATCATTTTCTACTACTTGCGTGTGGACTTGGGATCTGATAGGGTATTTTGCACCGTAAACTCATCCTACCTGTTTATTTTATATTGGTAGGACAGTCTAATAGGGGATTTTGCACCGTAAAATAGAGGTGAATTGGTGGAGGGATGATTGTAGAGGTGACTCAGTGTATATATATTGTGAGGAATTAGCCCGGGGAAGGCGGCGTACAGACCCACAGGAGGCAGAAGAACGTTCACAAACGGTGGTTTATTGGTGCAAGGGTGAAGTGAGTGGGTTGTGAGGGGATGAGTGCGGGGCTTGTGGAGGCGTGACTTCCGGTGTAGCCTACTCGTGGCGGAGGCGGGATTCCCGAGACGGGGGCGAGGGTTTTCCCGGGCCGGCGTCCTCCGTAGGTGGGACTCTCACCACCCGGCGATCTCGTCCGCGCGTGCACCTTTTGTGGGGAGAGAGAGAGAGAGAGAGAGAGAGAGAGAGAGAGAGATTAGCGTGGGGCGTGAGGTTACCGTCGTGCTCGGTGATTGCGAGTCGCTATGTCGCTGGAAAACACGCACGGAGTCTGTCTTGTCGCTACGGTCTTCTCTTCTCTCGTACGGCCGGAAGCGCGCCCTTTTATCCTCCTCCGCCGTCGCCTGAGTGGTGGAATTTCTCCGTTGGGTCCGCCAATCGCTGGCCGGCGTCGCGTCAGTCCCGCCCCGCCGCGGCGGTCCTTCCGGCTGGCAGAATGTTCGGCACGAAGCTGCCCACGTTGTGCCGGTGCGGCAGTTGGAGAAGTGCCTGCCTGCCAGGTAGTATCTCAGCTCCTCAATGGCCCATTTTATCGCCAGTGCCTCCCGCTCGACCGCCGCATACTTCCTCTCGGCCGGGGACAGCTTTCGGCTGATGTAGAGGACCGGGTGTTCTTCCCCGTCAAAGGTCTGGGAGAGGACGGCGCCCAGCCCGGTCTCGGATGCATCCGTATGCACGGTGAACGGGAGGTCAAAGTCCAGGTTGCGGCGTACCGGCGCGCTGGTGAGGGCCCCTTTTAGGGCCTGGAAGGCCCTTTCTGCGTCGGCTGTCCACCTGACCTGGTCTGGCTGGCCCTTCTTTGTAAGGTCTGAGAGGGGAGAGGCTACAGCAGAAAAATTAGGCACGAACCTGCGGTAGTAGCCTGCCAATCCCAAGAAGGCACGTACCTGCTTTTTCGATGTCGGACGCGGGTAGCCCTTCACAGCCTCGATCTTCTTTAGTTGGGGCTTCAGCATTCCCCGTCCGATGTGGTATCCCAGGCACTGGGCTTCCGTCAGCCCTAGGTGGCACTTCTTTGGGTTGGCGGTCAGGCCGGCCGCCCGGAGTGCTTTCAGGACCTCCCTGAGGTGGAACAGGTGGTCGGCCCAGGTGGAGGAGTGGATGACCACGTCGTCCAGGTAGGCCGCTGCAAACTGCCGGTGGGGCCGCAGGAGGATGTCCATTAGCCGCTGGAACGTGGCGGGCGCCCCGTGCAGCCCAAAGGGGAGAACCCGATACTGCCAGTGGCCGGGCTAAAGGCCGTCTTGGGCCTTGCCTCCGGTGCAAGCGCCACTTGCCAGTAGCCTTTGGTGAGGTCCAGGGTCGATATGAATCGGGCTCTCCCCAGCCTCTCGACCAGGTCGTCCACTCTGGGGAGGGGGTAGCTGTCGAACTCTGACACCTGGTTCAGCCTCCGGAAGTCGTTGCATAGCCTCATGCTCCCATCCGGCTTCGGCACGACGACGATGGGGCTGGACCAGGGGCTGCTGGACTCCTCGATGACGTGGTCCCGCAGCATGCGACTGACTTCCCCCTCGATGGCCTGGCGCCGAGCCTCGGGGACACGGTAGGGCCTTTGTCTCACCACTACACCGGGAGGAGTCTTGATTTCATGCTGGACCAGCTGGGTCATCCCCGGGGTAGCCGAAAACACATCTGCGAACTGGTCGATCATCTCGGTAAGCTCCTGTCTTTGGGCGGGGGTGAGGTCCTCCCCTAAGCCGACCAAGGTACCCTTGCCCCGGTCCGAGTCCTGAGCTGCGAACGCTGACACCACCGGTGCTGGTTCCACCCATTTTTTCAGCAGGTTTACATGGTATAGCTTCTCATCCGTCCGCTTACCGGGCTGCTGCAGGCGGTAGTTGACCGGGCCCTGGCGCTCGAGGACGGTATATGGACCTTGCCACCGGGCGAGGAACTTGCAGGCGCTGCTGGGCACTAACAGGAGGACCCGGTCCCCCGGCTGGAATTCCCGGGGCTGTGCGGGGTGGTTGTATACCTTCTTCTGCTCTTCCTGTACCGCATGCATGTGCTCCCGGACGATGGGGCCCACCCTGTCAATCCTTGCTTGCATGTCCTGCACGTACTCGACGACGGCGCGGAAGGGGGATGGTTGCTCCTCCCAGGCTTCGCGGGCCACGTCCAACAATCCCCGCGGGCGCCACCCGAACAGGAGCTCGAAGGGCGTGAAGCCCGTGGACGCCTGGGGGCATTCCCGAACGGCGAAAAGTACGTAGGGGAGGAGGAGGTCCCAGTTCCTTCCCTCCTCGTCCACCACCCGGCGCAGCATCCGCTTGAGGGTCTGATTGAACCTCTCGACCAGCCCGTCGGTTTGGGGGTGGTAGACCGACGTCCGGAGGTGCTTCACCTGTAACAGACGACACAAATCCGCCATTAGCTTCGAGACAAAAGGCGTACCTTGGTCGGTCAGAACGTCCTTGGGGATCCCCACTCGACTGAAGATGAGTACCAGCTCCCTGGCGATGTTTTGCGAGGTGGCCTTGCGGAGCGGCACCGCCTCAGGGTACCGCGTGGCGTAGTCGACGAGGACCAGGATGTATTCATGGCCCCGGGCAGACTTGGGTAGGGGCCCCACGAGATCCATGCCCACTCGCTCAAACGGGACGCCGATAATGGGCAGGGGGATCAGGGGCGCCGGTGGGGGCCTCCGCGGGGCCGTGCGCTGGCACTGCGGGCACTGTTGGCAAAAGGCCCGGACCTCCGCATCCATCCCGGGCCACACGAAGCGGTCCCGCAGCTTCTCCAGGGTATTTCGGGCCCCCAGGTGGCCGCCGAGTGGATGGGTGTGGGCTAGGTGCAATAAGACGGCCGTCTTGGGTCGGGGCACCACCAGTAGGTCCACCTGCTCCCCGCGGCGGCAGGCCCGTTGGTGGAGGAGCCCCCCTCGGACGAGGAAGTACGATGTGGGGTGCCTCAGGTCTGGACTCTGGTCGACCCCCTCTATCACCCGTACCTGAGCCCAGCAGTGCTTCAGCCGGCCGTCCTCCTTCTGCTCCCGGCCGAACTTCCCCTCTCGGTTCACCTGGGGAAAGACAGACGACAGAGGATTAGTAGCTTGGGGGGTCTTACCTTCCGTGGTGGCCTCTCCGTCGTCCTGGGCCAGGTAGGCCGGCCGGGCCGGGGTCCCCTTCGTACGTCGCCGCAATCTCCGGGGCTCGGCTCTCGGTACCACCAGGAGTCCTGGCCAGTCTCGTCCCAGGAGGAGGGGCACGGGGAGTTCGGGGACGATTCCGACCTGGAGGGGCCAGGTGCCGGCTTCGCCCCGGATCTGGACCTCGGCTGAGGGGACTTCCCGGGTGTCCCCATGGACGCAGGTCACGGTGAACGTCCCCCTTGGGCGGCGCTCCTCAGGCAGGATGGAGGGCCGGGCGAGGATCACCGTGCTCCCGGTGTCCAGCAGGGCGGTTACCGGTCTCCCTTCGACCCACACCGTCAATTTCGTCCGTTCACACCGTTCACAAACGGTGGTTTATTGGTGCAAGGGTGAAGTGAGTGGGTTGTGAGGGGATGAGTGCGGGGCTTGTGGAGGCGTGACTGCCGGTGTAGCCTACTCGTGGCGAAGGCGGGATTCCCGAGACGGGGGCGAGGGTTTTCCCGGGCCGGCGTCCTCCGTAGGTGGGACTCTCA
The DNA here is from genome assembly GCF_023375685.1 of Ictalurus furcatus. Classification (NCBI taxonomy): domain Eukaryota; kingdom Metazoa; phylum Chordata; class Actinopteri; order Siluriformes; family Ictaluridae; genus Ictalurus; species Ictalurus furcatus. The sequence continues at coordinate 11,781,654 of NC_071271.1, read as the reverse complement.
CCACCCGGCGATCTCGTCTGCGCGTGCACCTTTTGTGGGGAGAGAGAGAGAGAGAGAGAGAGAGAGATTAGTGTGGGGCGTGAGGTTACCGTCGTGCTCGGTGATTGCGAGTCGCTATGTCGCTGGAAAACACGCACGGAGTCCGTCTTGTCGCTACGGTCTTCTCTTCTCTCGTACGGCCGGAAGCGCGCCCTTTTATCCTCCTCCGCCGTCGCCTGAGTGGTGGAATTTCTCCGTTGGGTCCGCCAATCGCTGGCCGGCGTCACGTCAGTCCCGCCCCGCCGCGGCGGTCCTTCCAGCTGGCGGAATGTTCGGCACGAAGCTGCCCACGTCGTGCCGGTGCGGCAGTTGGAGAAGGAGCGAATTCCTTCTTGTGTGCGCCGGCTCTCTGCCCGTCGCGACAATATATATATATATATATATATATATATATATATATATATATGTATATGTGTGTGTGTGTGTGTGTGTGTGTGTGATTAATTAAAGTGCAAAGTGTACATATAAAATTATGATTCATATATATAATGTTATATTATGCAAATGTTTTTGCTTGTGTTTTTTTCATATACTCATTTTTTATCAATATAATCCAATGTGTTTATATGTAATGTGATTGTGTAAGTTGTTCAATTAAAAAAAAAAAAAAAAAAGGTTGTACATGCTGAACCCAACTTTATTTTGATACTAAATCAGGGTGTGAAGTTGATCCTAAACCATATATTGAGAGGAGTTTGTTTAAAGCTAGCTTTTTAAATACTTTTTAATATTTTCACACCACCGTCACTTAAAGTAAATTGCAATTAACAACACGTAAATAAAATGATTGTAAACTTTGACGTGTAGAGTGATGAGTTTCACCATCAATATCCTTCACAAACAGGAAGTACTACATCCATGATCTAGAAGCAGTTAGTTTCTGTTTTTCTCAGTGCAATATAATATAATATAATATAATATAATATAATATAATATAGGGCGCACGGTGGCTTAGTGGTTAGCACATTTGCCTCACACCTCCAGGGTCCAGCATTCGATTCCTGCCAGGGCCATGTGTGTGCGGAGTTTGTATGTTCTCCCCGTGCTGTGGGGGTTTCCTCCGGGTACCCCGGTTTCCTCCCCCAGTCCAAAGACATGCATGGTAGGCTGATTGGCATGTCTAAAGTGTCCATAGTGTATGAATGGATGTGTGAGTGTGTATGTGATTGTGCCCTGCGATGGACTGGCACCCTGTCCAGGGTGTACCCCGCCTTGTGCCCGATGCTCCCTGGGATTGGCTCCAGGTTCCCCTTCGCGACCCTGAAGAAGGAGTAAGCGGTAGAAGATGGATGGATGGATAATATGAAACCACATATACTGAGAGCCTTTTGTCGATGTATAACATTGTTATGTCCATGTTGTTGTTTTAATTTTATACAAACTGCCCTCGAAAAAAGACAGGAACTCTGAGGAGTCTGGGTTTTGTGTCAGATCAGAGTTCCCTTTCCCAAAGCCAAATCTTTCAACAATACTTCATCCTCTCCTCTTCTCCATCATGTCCTTCTGCATTATTGAAGCAGATGGCCATTTGGGAAGCTGCTGCCTGAGTCTTTTACATTTTTATGCTTTTTCTGTCAGTCCTCATTAGTGGATTTGGTGGTTACTTTTATGCAAAGTGACTTACTTAGAAAGACTCAGAGAATTTATGTAAGGAACAAAGCTCACTTTTATAAGAAAATAATCAAAGATGAGGTGGTATGATGGCACATCCCAAAGTGTTTTATTCCCATTATAGCGTTAGACTGTAACGTTACAAACATAAATATTCTTGGAACATTTCTCACACAACATCCACATACTAACCCAGCTGATATTAATTTGCACAGATAGGGGTATAATTACTTATGGATTTCAGGTGAGGCTCCAGGTTCCCCGTGACCCTGAAGGAAGGATAAGCGGTATAGAAGATGGATGGATGGATGGATTTCAGCTGGTTCCTTGCCTTACCTTGCCTTGGAGAACAGCTTTTTCTTAGTGTGTTCAATACTTTTTTCCTGTGTCACTCCACTTTATTACACATAATGGACTTTAATGTTGTGAATTCATTGTATTTCCGGATTTCTTGAGATAATACTGATGTCTGGTGAAAATTTCATGCAAATAACCTCATTGGAAATATATTTAATGGAAAAAATGTTGACACGTTCAATACTTACATATGTATATATATATATTTGAGATATACATATAGACAACCCAAATCTCCTTGAAGTTACAGGAGTATATTTATAGAGGCTCCCTGATACCCGCAAATTATTTACATTAACCCAGAAATCAAAATTTTTTGAGAGCGAGCAAGAGACCATAGAATTTGTAATAGGCCCCTATAGTAGCTGGCTTAATCCATCATGTCAGGGAGCCGCTATCAATATACGGGAGGCTCCCGGAACTTCCGGGAGATTTGGGATGTCTGTAGTTAGAATTATATTTAAGAAACAACTCATTTTGTGAGTTTGTTGACGGTCTGAACGGTGGTGCACGCATATGCTATCCAGGTGATTCTCACTGGCATTGATGTTTATCATGTAGTAGTGTCTTTTATTGTTAAAGAAAATCATTTTGGTAGTACATAAACTAGTTGTATTATTCTGACAATAATACACTTAGAAGTCAGCATTTGCTTCTTAAATATTATTGAATATGATGCAACGTACAGTATACGATCTTTGGTTTTAAATAACTCCAGTGAATCTAGCTAATATAACTAAGTTTGAGTATACTCAAGTTTCATAACTGTGATGTACTCCAGCTGGTACATTTAAAAGTAAATTAATTTACTTGGCAGTTAGTGTATGTCTCTAATTATATTTACACATGCAAATGTAAACTATAAATATGCATTACTACTTTTATGAAACTTGAAAAATGTCTTTGAACTATGAAAGAGAAAATATGTAGTAATGCCATCTAATGATTCACACCAGTAATAATATCAAATGCCCTTTACAGCAGAGGTCCCCGACCCTGTTCCTGAAGATCTACCTTATTGAAGACTTTAGCTCCAAAAATAATCTTGCCCACTTGACCATCTAATCATCAGAAGCCTTAAGTTCTTGATCAACTAAAACAGGTGTTAGATTTTGGTTGGAGATCTCAAGGAAGAGGGTTGGTGACCACTGCTTTACTGTATCGGCAATGAGAAGTGAAACATAATGGTAATGTTTTTGGACCTAAGGGCTTGTGAACAGGACAAGCTGCTTCTCAAGTGTAGGAGTTGGTTTTGATTCTTCTTCTGCACCAAGATACCCAAGCTTAATTCTCAGTGCTTGTATCATTATTTTTTATTTTCATGCACTGGATTAAAAATGTTACATGCCAAAATGCAAAACAAAGAACACTGAAACTGATTACCATTTGAGTATAATGAACTAAGTTGCATAAGTTTGATCATCATCCTGTCAAGAAGCTTTTATAGTTCCATGAAATGGTCAATAGTTAAATAATAAATGTTTTTAATTCATAAGGTTCCACTAGAAACCCACACTAACGTCTCAAAGTTACAGTTAATGGCCGATCTGTCTTTTTGTGATTGTGCCCCATTCTAGACGAAACATAAAAGCAGTTTCGTGTTCATTTAACCGTTTAATGAACGGTTTCCCATTTTAATCAGCATGGAAAATGCATATTATAAAACATGCAAAATTAAAATCACAAAAAGGTTTTATTTGAGGCAGTTTTATTTTAACTCCAATGTTAATTCCATGCTGTTTCTCTAGAAGAACAATAATACAGATTCTTTATCTGTGGCTCCAGTCAAATTTCCAGTAGTAGTACAAATTAGCATCAAATTAAATATGAACAAAAAGTACAGAATAAATTGTAGGCAATATATAAATTTAGGGGAAGAAGGGAAATAGACTATTTCATATACTTATGAGAGCTTAAAATCAACTTTATTAGTGCTTTTTAATATTTTTCAAACAGCCAATGGAGACCTGCATTTTAAGTTCTAAAAGCAACAAGGCTCCTTCAATTTTAGAGCTGCAACTATCCATCCACCATCAGCCTATGTGCATAATACAGTATTTTAGCACAGATTACAGTCCGCACCACTGCTAAGTATCACTACGTAACTCCTACTTTGTGATGTTAAGCATTTTGCTCCACATGGATAAAGAAACTTGCAAACTTGCTCTGAAAAACTAAATTGACAAAAAGAGCACTTTATTTTTGACTTGCCCTTTCCAAGGTTTAATCATTTTAACTGCATTTGATAATTGCACTAACACAAATATTACAGCTCCAACAACTAATAGCCTAATAGTAGACATATCAGTAATAGTAATAAAAGTTAATTTTGCAATTACATTAAGAAAAAAACTCATATATCCAGCAACTGATAAAATGTTGAGGAACAAAGCAAATAAACTTAAAAAAAAGGAACATTGTACCAGGACACACACACAAAACACAAAAACGAAACAAACAAACAAAAAAATCTCTAAGCTCTGCCCATCAGAAATTACAGTTGATGTCTGTTTCAGAAGTGGTTTCTTGTTTCAATTGAAGGGATAATAAAAAAATGAATATTAAAAATAAAACAAATAACAAAAAAAACCAAAAAAAAACAAAACAAAACGGAGGCATCAAGCTGTTGCGTGTCATTCTTGAGGTTGGGCTTAGTGGCCACCTTTATGATGGGCTTTGGGAAGGGGGCGAGTGGGCTGGAGTCTCATATTGGCTGTGATGTTTCACTGGTTCTCATCCTCCACATCTTGCAGCGCCTCTTTATTCTGTTCCTCACCTGCACATTGAAAAAATACATCAACATATCAGAATTCAGCATGCGACTTTCTTTGAATTGTGTATTTTAAGATTATGTCCTGACAGCAGCAAACAGCCAATGCACCAATAATCAGAGCATGTTCAACCAACACCAAAGCACTTCTAGTGGAGAACGCATGCAACGAGGAGAAATAAATCATTAACAAAGCAGACTGTGGATAAGGGAAAAAAACAAACAGTACCCAAGTGATCGATTCTCACACACATTCCTGTGGACTTGTACAACCAAGTGCCAAAAATGTCCACAAAATCCAGTTCTTACTTCGAACCATAACCAAGGATGCACAATTAATGATGGTTATATTTAGATGACAATTGTATAAAGTTGTATGTTAAATTCTCCAGCTGAATCAAAAGGTTGGTTGAGAACATTTTCTTTTACAGTTTGTCAACTGCAGACTCCAGAGGAAACACAGCATGGCAGTTGTGAGAGTAATTCCTGAACTAAATATCACACTTCACTATATTTGTGGGACACCGACACCCAATCGTACATGGAGGCACATCATGTATGGAGATACACTGACGATAAAAACGCTGTTGTAAGTTTCAGTCATTAATTGCAGAAGCCTATACAAGCAGTGACGCCATTTTGTACTGGAACCCGGAAGTTAGCATCACACTGGTTCCCTCGACACAAACCAGTAGGATTTTCCCATAGGCTTCTAGATTATCACAAAAAATAAGCTCTGTGATCAACAAAAGTTTACAATGCTAACATGTTTTCTCCATCAAGATAATTTTCACAAATGAACACAACCTTTATGAAGTTTGAAGCCTAAATACAATTGGCAGAAATAAAAAGCTAACCTTATGCTATAAATGAACTACACCACAGTTGCATGACTTCAACGTCATCATCACTGAGCTTCTGACAACTTTTCCAAACTTGATTTAAAAACAGCTTCCATAATATGGATTTACTCTGTTGGGTAAAAAAGGTAATGTTGACAAACAGTAAACAAGAAATTTATTTTCGTAGACTCTGGGTATTCTGCTAAAGCTAATGGTGTCGCATTACATTTAATGTCCCAGACAAGGTCTTTAGTCCCGTTTAGTAACTTGTTAGCAACCGCCTTTTTCAATACACATAAAAGCTTTAAAAATCATGAATGGGGTATTAGTGGCATATTTTATGTCGTAGAACAAAACATGAAAATATTTTGAGCTCGTGTTCACCACAGACCTTATTTCAGTCTTTTAACCAAAATCCCATTCAAACAACCCATTCAGGATGATGGAACCGGAAGGGCTAAAATGCTAACTCCTTTCTGGGTTTTGGCATACAAAAGCCACTTTTCCACTGCATGGTACGACTCGGCTTGCTTTACTTTTCCAAGCTTGCATTTCCACTGCAGTTTAGTGTCACCTCAACACGGGTGCCGTCTTCCACTCAGGTACTATCCACAGTGAAAACCCCCCAAAAAGCGAGCAGAGTCGAGTCGAGCCGTACCGTGCGGTGGAAAAGTGCCAAAAATGACATCATCCCTGCACCACTCTATTTGAGCTGTATCTGTTTTACCAAGGGAGGTATTATAATGCAGATGATTACGAACAAAATCATTAATTTTATCCCAGTACAAACTAGCAATACCCTTAGTTTTTCCCCCAAGTCTGGAAAGTTCAAGATGCCCTGATCTTACTTTGTCTGAATTTGATTTGATACCAGGCACAAACATCCTCTTATTCACTGAATCAACTTCCTGCAATCTTCTGCTGCCAAGCCATGTGAAACATCAATGGTACAATGGCAGTGTGCTTTAAGAGTTCACATGCAAGATCTGTCGTGTGAGTCACAGCAACATGCATTCAGTGATAAGTCCACTGCTAATCAATGTAATATATAAACCTGATAACAGACAAAGCCATGTGTTATAGTAGTAATACTGAGTAGGGATGCACTGTTGTATTGGCCAATAAAAGCAGTTATCCGTGCTATCTGACATCAGCCAAATGTTTAAAAACAGCCAATGATCAGGGACGATTATATCCTGTCGATCAAAAGGGGGACAATTAACCTTTACCTCATGCTGTGTGTGAAGAAAATGTCTCTTGTGTGGAATTATTTTACATTGGGTGACATTGACAGCAGAACTGCAATTTGTAAGCTCTGCACTGCTAGAAATTCACGAGGTGGAACAGTTGCTAAAACTTAACACATCTAATCTGATTACCCACCTTAAAGCTCAACACGAGAAGGAATATGACGGGTTCGTTACAGCTAAAGCAGAGGATGCTTTAGTTAAAAAGGGACGAGCTTCATCCCATCCAAAGGCTACAGTTACTCTGTCTATAGTGCAAGCGCCTGACAGCACGAGAACATTCAAACCAGACACCAGAAAAGCTCGAGACATTACTCAGAGAATAACGGAGTTTATTGTGCTTGACGTTCGACCAATCTTCGTAGTGGAGGACACGGCTTTCAGCGACTTGTAAAACACCTTGAGCCTCGGCGTTATTTTGAAGAAGTCTGCTTACTGGAGAACGTATTCAGTGTGGCGGATGATAAAGTTATTCTTTACATTTCTTTTAAAGTTGCGTACTTATCAGAAATTTGAATCAAGGTATTAAAAAACCATCAAACTATCTATATTGGTAGATTTCATTCTTAAATAATCTGATATTTTGTATCGGTGCATCCTTAATACCGAGTGTTTTGTCCACAATGATGCAGACATGTACATCTGGGTTATCGTGGCCATTTGTGCAAGTCAGACACTTTATCCCTTTCAAATGGGCCCATTATGTTCTCCTCAATAGTACTAATACTGTTTCCAGTTCATGCACTACACTCACAACAGCAGTATTTCACAGTCAGTCTCTGTAAGAGACCATCAGTGATCATCAGATATGCAACGATACTTGCAAAGTACTCAGATGAGGACATCTGGTCATGTGAATTATCCACATTCTTGATTTTTTAGAAAAACTGTAACTATAGGTACTGTAAACCCATATGCTGCAAAAAATCTTAGCAAGTATAAGATCATTACGGCTATTACTAGTCACATTTACTCACTTCAGGCTTAAAATGGCCTTATTCTATTGGCAGATATTTTTTCTTTCTAGAAATAAACTTGAGATAAGCAAAATTATGTGCTAATAGATTAAGATCATCTCAAGCTTAAAATGCATAGAAATATCCGGAAATAGGCTTAGTAATCTTATATTCGTTTCAGATCTGATAAAAAGAAATAGTTGAATTTCCCTATATTCAAAATATTTTTACATGCTAAGATAAAGCAATTTATTGAAGTGTAGATGTGAATGTGGTGATCCAGCTATTTAATTTAACACATTCGTTCTGAAAGCAGAAGGTGTGCTGAGAGTCCTCGGCTAAGAAGAAACTTAAGTTTTGTAAATATAACAGCAATAACATTAGGCCCATTACTTGATTAACCTCCTAATTCTTTTGGGAAATTTTCACATCCGTATGTCCAGACTGAACATAGTTAAGCCACTACTCATTAGATTTTAAAAATTAAGCTTGGCAGCCCCTTTGAAATATTATATTTATTCATATAATTATTATATAAATATTTAATATGCTCTTTTGGGGAAAAAGCCATTAAAAAAAACATTTCCTGTATTCGTGTAAAACTTCTCGTTAAACTAGTTATTAAACTGTTTGTATACGGTTCTTTTAAACTTAAGTTTTGTTTATTTGCACAAACTAGTATGCTTGTTAGATTTCATCCTGCAGCTCATACAATTCATCAATTATTTTCCTTTTATGGGATTCATTTTATATCAATAGAACCACAATTCTCAACGTGGTGTTCAGTCAATTACCAAAATTACAATATTTATTATTAGACTATCTGACCCTATCTGGTCCCTTAAGCTGAATGAATTCAATCCAAACCACAATTACTCCAAACAAGTAGACATGCAAATAATGTAAATGTGTTCTGTGAGTGTAACGTGGAAAAACTGTACAAATTTTACGAGAATATCTAAATAATAGGATAATATTTATTAAATAATCTGTGCTGAGGAATTCTGTGCATTTAAAAAAAAAAAAAAAAAAAACAGTTAAAAAGGGTCCCTGGCTACAAAAAGAGTTTTAATTAAAAAGTTTGTATTTAAACCATGTACTTAAACCAGCATGCTTTTTAGATTGCATCTTGGAGCTCATACAATCCATTAATAATTTTCATTTTATGGAACTAATATTATATAGATAGAGCCACGGTTCGCAAAATGGGGTTCATCAAACAGTTAAAAGGGTCCCTGGATACAATGACTTTGAGAACCCTGAGTTAGAAAATGTGACTTTTGGCAGCAACTGTTCATATTACCAGATGCCCTCAGGTAAGCATTTACAATTATACTAATACTAACGGTAATTTTTAACCACAAACACTTTGTGTTTTCCACAACGAAGCCTCCACATCTGCAGACTCATATTTCTCATATTTTAATCTCCATAAAACTGTTAATATCAAGACATGCTTGAGACACACAAGTAGTTTTCTGAACTTAGCAAACCTTAGCACAAAGGTTAAGGTGAGTGTGTGGCAATGTGGTTAGCAACAGAGCAGAGCAAGAAATGGGCTCACTTACAAATACAATTTGTAGGCAATTAACTTAACACCCTTTAGGAATCTAAACAGTAAGAAAGGGGAGGGGGAAATGGTTAAGTGGACGACAAATACATTTTGGACAATAAAGATTATATAGAAATTTAATACAGACTGCAGAGATTGTGTGTTTGATATTGATCCTAATTTCTCCTATTCATAGCACGAATGCATTTCAAATGCTTTATTTAATCTCCCAAGTTACTGATTTATTGAAAAGGACACAATAAATAATATTTAGATTGTTGAAATGTTTTGCTGGAAGCACAGTGGGAACTAGTTAATGCATAACTAGTTACAATTCCTTAATTAACATGCACAAGGGCTTCCTATAGTTATTTACCCAAGTGATACGCAGTACTCCGTTTCTGAACATAATGTACAGTGAGTCATCTGTATTACTTTACTCACTGTTTACAAAGAGAAACGCAGCACTCGTTATTCAGAATTCAAGAACTGGACATACTGGTATCCAAGCAAACTTGAATAAAAATAAGTAGAACTCAAAGAAACATCTGATTAGACTCTCTTGTTAGACAGTTAAAATACATGATTTTGCCTCTATAATTAGGTGTTTGTGGCTAGCTAGTAGCTACTGTAGAGTAACAACTGGCACAATTTATGCTCATGGGAGCAAAGTGTAAGCTTTCTAATGAGACTTTTTATTGTTAGAAATTTTTTATGTTAATTTCCAAGTGGTGACAAAATGCTCTAATAAAAAAACAAACAAACAAACAAAACATTGTAGCCATACATGGAGAAATAAAGGTGCCCACAATGCCAGGAAACATGCAAGAAAATCTTGCATTTTTTCCCCCACTGGCACTAAAATTTAGTGCTGAGCGATACAAATAATATGGATATCGTGGTATATTGATGTATCTGCGATATCGCTGGTATAGTGATGTATTTTTTTGTTTGTAATAATTACAAATTAAATGGTACTGAATGGATGCCTTTGATTTGATGTAACTTAAAAAAATTCTTTGTAGGCATTAAAAGAATCGTCAGTCATTTTAACGGGTTTTTGTTTATTTTACTACTGTTTTAAATTCTACATCATGATGCGAATTGTGTATCACAGAAATGTCCAATTATTGTGATATATTTTTGTCATACCACCCAGCCCTACTTAAATTACACCATACAGCCAAAGGTTTCTGAACACCTGACCGCCACGCCCATATGTTCTTCCCCAAACTGTTGCCACAAAGACGGAAGCACAGTAGTACAGGACATGTTTATATGCTGTAGCATTACATTTTCCTGCCACAGCCACTAATGAACCCAAACATGTTCCAGCATGACAATGCTGCTGAGCACAAAGCGAGCTCTATAAAGACAAGGTTTGCCAAGTTTGGATTGGAAGAACTTTAGTGGCCTGCACAGAGCCCTGATCTCAATCCCACTGAACACCTTTGGGATAAACTAGAACGGCATCTGTGCACCAGGACTTCACACCAGTACCTGACCTCACTAATACTTTTGTGACTAAATGATCAAATCCCCACAGCCATGCTCCAAAATCCAATGGAAAGCCTTCCCAGAAGAATGGAGGCTGTTACAGCAGTAAAGGGGGAAGAGATTAACTTTGCAATTGGATGTTCAACAAGCACATATAGATGTGATGGTCAGGTGTCCACATACTGTATATTATATTACACTCCTGTTCCACTAATCTTCACTAATTTCTTATGGCTATCCTCTATTTTGAAATCAGGTGTGTGATGCATGCTGACTGCCTTACCGTCACCCTGCATATCTGAAGTCCATAGTGTCAGATTATCACGTAACAGCTGCATGATGAGTGTGGAGTCCTTGTAGCTTTCTTCACTCAACGTGTCAAGCTCAGCAATAGCATCATCAAATGCTGCCTTCGCCAACCTGAAACCAATAATAATCGCGTTACTTTGTTGTACTGCCTTCCCAATTAAACAAGAAGGTAAGATATTAGACACAGAGCTGACATTTCAGCCCGAGCGTTCTCCCAGCATTAGTCACTGCCGATTCCCAAGCTGTCAACACGTGAACCTAAGATAGTAGGAGCCAAAATGGGCTTCCTCTTTAATTAGCCTTTAAGGATAGCGCTCACAGTTCATCTGTCTGACCGTTTGACAAGCCATATAAAAAGCTCAACAATCTACATAATACAGTGAGAGCTTGGCAAACTGTGGGCTGCTTCTGGAGTTATATCTCAGAGCTGCATTTAAAAAATAATAATAATAAAAATGCAAAACACAAACCTGCATGCACGGTCAGGAGAATTGAGGATTTCATAGTAGAATACGGAGAAGTTCAAAGCGAGACCCAAACGAATAGGGTGTGTAGGTTGAAGGTCTGTCATTGCAATATCACTAGCAGCTTTGTAAGCAACCAAACTGTTTTCTGCAGCCTCCTTCCTGTCATTTCCTGTGGCAAACTCAGCGAGATACCTGTGGTAGTCGCCCTTCCTATGAAATCAGAGACACAAGCCAAAAGTGTGATTATGTTGTTATATATACACATACATACATGTGTGTGTGTGTGTACATACATATACATACATACATACATACATACATACACACATACATATATATATACATATATATATATACACATATATATATATATATATATATATATATATATATATATATATATATATATATATATATATACACACACACACACACATACATATACACACATACATATACACACATACATATACACACATACACACACGCAGCCATTCACCACTTTCGTTTGAGGCTCTTCTGAAAATTTTCCCACCGTTACATCTGGCAGCTTTTTAAAACATCGCAATGTGTGATATAAACAGTTTAAAAACGATATATGTTGAATGCTTAATATGTATTATGTCTAAGAAAATAATGAATATTAAAAAAATGGCAAGCAGCAAAATTGGGGATGAACAGTTTGAGACGACGACATCTGTTTACCAAAATGAATTACTATGATTAGATCCAATATATTAACCTATACATATAATCCTTTTTGATATAACCATATTAATCCATCCGTGAGGTAATCCCCATTTAAGAAATCCCTTTTTTGTCGTACCCTTTTCCATATGTCCAAAATAGCATTAATACATGTTTCACTTGCACCTTTTTACAAGATGAATTACGTACATTTTGTAGTAGAACACCTTGGACTCTCCTGAAGTAGCAGCTGGAATTAGGTGCTTGTCCAGCACATCGAGGATGTCATTGCAAATCGATTTCAGCTCTGTCTCAACCTAAATATGAAAAAGATTCTGACTGAGACACAGAACAAAACTGGCAATTGTTTTACGATTGGATTAACTGGATCATAACTCCTTACTGTTTGCCTATACTCCCGGATCATCTTCAATTTGTCCTCTCCTCCCTTGCTTTCTTCTTTCTGCTCGATGCTGCTAATTATCCTCCAGGATGCTCTTCTGGCTCCAATGACATTCTTGTAGGCCACCGACAGCAGGTTCCTCTCCTCCACTGTGAGCTCGACGTCCATCCCTGCCACCTTCTTCATGGACTCAACCATTTCTATAAAAATTAAACAGTGACTTAGCAGAGGAATCTTTGCACAGTGGTGTTTGTTTCACTGCAACAATAAATCTCTTATCCATTCATTAATTATTGAGGCACACTTGTCATGCTATGATTAGTGATTTCATATTTCCAATACTTGACAGATACACATTATGACTGAGTGCTTACAAAACAAAAATACACTACAGTAGTATTTTAGCATCAGACTGTTCGGATCCACTGCTTAATTCACATGTATGTGAACATATTTCCTTTACAACAGGAAATATACCAACAGCATTCAAGATATTCCACACCCACTCCGAATTTAAACATGACCTGACAGTACCTTAGCGATCAAGCGAAATGTTGAACACGGTGAAGCGTTTAATAAGAGGGTTTTTTTTTTTTTTTAAACTGTGGAGCATTTCTCCACATATGCACTTTAACAACGATGAGATCCTAAACAACTATATATGGTGTGAATGACGCCGTGTCGAATTCTACTGTCAGCAGCACGGACGGTGATGGAGAGCTCAGTCACATCTGAATGGTAGATTAAAATTATATTACTTATTATTCCTGATGGAGAGGCCTTGACTGTGTAAAGGCAGAGTTTGTTTCTTGATCAATCTGAGGTAGTACAACATTCTTGAAAAAAACAGCTCTAGTTGGTAAAGCATGCTTCCAAGATGTTCTTGTCATATAACTGAATTTGCACAGATTGCACCCTCTTGCACACCAAGCAATGGAGAGTGAGTTTGTTTTTAAAGAAAGAAAAACAATAATAATGTGCAGGAAAACACACTGAAACCATGCTTGCTCCTAACAAGCTGCTATTGTAAAGCAAGACCCATCCAGTGGGTATGGACATCTACACTCTAGAGAGTATTTCATTGGATGAACACAAAACTAGTGCAGGATGAGTCATCAAAACGCTGTAATCATTTTACTCAATCAAATCACAAACTATAAAAGCAAAGCGTGAACATATCCAATACTATTTTTTTTGTGCAGATATACTGCAGTGTCCATAACACTAACTAACTGACAGGCATCAAATAGCTCTTAAAAGACCAGTTTAAATTTCAGGGGCATTTTAAACTTAAGTTAAACTACCGTTTAGTGCATGGGAATACACTGACCACTATAGTAGACTGGACCCACTGCTTCAGATAGCAGTCACCTAGCCAGTTTGACAAAGAAAAATGTCCTCGTGTTCTCATTACTATTATCTTCGGCAATATATCTTAAATGAATAAAAATGACGGTTAACAGTGTTTCATATTACTTGGACAAGTTCGTCTAATTCACCTGCGTATTGTGGTTTTTTTTTTGTTGTTTTTTTTTGCACCAAGCTGAGGAGAAAGCCTCGTCGACATGCAGCAGCGTTGCTCTATATAACTCTCACTACATGAGCTCAGCCTGCTGCTGTACCTACTTCAGGCTGTAACCTAACAAGTTTGGAAATGACGTTACTAACACCGTTGCTGTGTTGACAACCGAGATTTATTCAAAGAGTAAACCAGCAGATTTGTTTAATCACGATTACTGCAACCTATAATTAAATCTATCGGTGTCAGGTGGGGTGTAGAGGTCTGTAACTCCCCCCCAGCACCACCCCACCCCCCTGCCTTGGCTAGCAACAGCTCGCCTCGCCCAATAACTATCCGCCATTTTGTCTGTTCCACTAACGTCTCCATCTTCATTCCATCCCTCATCGAATTCTGATGATCCAAGTAGTTTGTTCAGGCGAAACGCATTCACGTTAACCGACCCAGAAAGCAGGTTAACTACACAGCTTTATCCTACCTATTAACCAGTTTAACTAGTTGTTTACATTTGCTGCATAAGCTAGGTGGCTAAAATTAGCTACCAGGCTAACTAGCGCTAGCTAGGAAACACTACGCCCGAGCTAGCGTTAGTGTGAGGTAACAGGCTAGAGTTCAGATAACACCGCTTCTTTTAACATTCATCTTACCGTCATATCTCTCTGCTTGTTCAGCAAGCTTAGCTTGATATACTAAATCCTCCCGATTAGCCATAGTGAATAATGTGCGGAGAGTGGACTTCAGCGACGGATTTGAAGAAGAGGCGCGTGAGTGAAGCAGCAGGCCCTCGCACAAGCCAGCAGCTGCAGCCTGAATGGTACTGAAGCGCGACCGCCGGTGAAACTGGAGGAAAAATGGCGGAGGCTTTCATCCGGGAACTTTGAACAACAGCAGGGACCAACCATAGTCCTTAGTTTATCCTTCAACCTTTCGGAAACGGTTTTATTTAAGATTTTAAAAAAGAAATCTATGATATTATGTATGGAAAGTATGTTTATGTATTTGTATTTAGCATAAAAAATAAATATTTATTGATTTGTTTAAAAAATTACATTTTGAATTGTCCTTATTGTTGTGATTTACGTCTCAGATTGTCCTGTTTATTAACACATTGTGGACGCTAAAGGATCAAGTTTCAGTAATATCCCCCCCCCCACACACACACACATTAATTTCATGAACGTTATTTAAATGTTGACAATAATATTTTGTCTATTGAATTTATAGAGCTTTTTATTCCTGAACATGTCACTGAGCGAACATGAAACTGAACTACAGGACTACGTTTTTGATTTAATGACCAGAGGATTAATTCAATTTGATTCAAGGACCAGGTAAACAGCCTAATAAGAACTTAATAATAAATCTACTAAGTTATATAACAGTGGGTTATGATTTATATCACTGTAACCAAAAACAAACAAACAAACAAACAAAAAATGAACCTCTGCTTCATGGACTCTGGAGGGTTTTTTTTTGGACCCTACATTGAGAAGCCTTGCAGAGTATGTAGACAAGAATCAGGACACACTTCTGTCTACAGAGAAGAGATGAAAAAAGTGTACATAACCATCAGCGGTGAAGGCTCTGGGTTACTGATCAGTAGGTTGGGGTTTAAGCCCCAGCACCCCCAAGTTGCCACAGTCTGGCCCTTAACCCTCTCTGCTCCACGGGTACTGTATCATGGCTGACCCTGTGCTCTGACCCCCAGCTTCCTAACAAGCTGGGATATGCAAAAAAAAAAAAAAAAAGAATTTCACTGTGCTGTAACGTATATGTGACAAGTAAAGCCTTCTTCTTCTAAACATGCCGGTAGGTGGATCGGCTAGGATTAATTGCCCCAAGATGTGTGTGAATATGTGGACATGGTGCCCTGCTCTGGCCTGGTGTGCCATCCAGACTGTAGTCCCATGTCAATCCCAGTGCTCCCAGGATAGGCTCTGGATATATTGTGATGCTGACAGGATAAAGCTACTGAAAGTAGTAAAGTTACTGAAAGTGAGTGAGTGAAAGTTCTAAATCTGTCCAAACTTTCTTTCAGGAAGGTGACTTTCAGATTTTTTTTTCAGACTTATTCATAGAACATGTTCATAGATCTTGCATTCTTTATAATGATGAAGATGTAGAGATGCTCCTAGGCCATTTCTAGTCATTCCTGGGACTTTAAATATGCCCCAAATTATTTCCAATTTTAATGATTTAAATTGACACCTGCACTGTTGTTAATAATTAATCTGGCCATTTAATTAAATTAATCATTTACTTTAGGTCATAATATAATTCTTTTTAGTTTTGACAGTTTTTTTATTTTTTTAAAAAAACATTCTACTTCTTTAAGATCATGAGACACATTGATGGCACTGTACTGGAGTCTGTGTGGTTGCACTGTCTAAGCTTTTGCATTATATCTCTAGTTATTTTATTTGTATGCTGTAATTGATTTGTAATGGAGGTCGTGTAATGGTGTGGGGAATGTCTTCTTGACACACTTTGGGACATTAATACCGATTAATCATCGCTTGAATGCCACAACCTATTTGAGTATTGTTGCTGACCATGTGCATTTCCTCATGGCCACAATTTACCCATCTTCTAATGGCTACTTCCAGCATGATAATGCACCATGTCACAAAGCAAAAGTGATCTGGTTTCATGAACATGACAATGAGTTCTTCAGTGGTGCAAAGAGAGGCCCTACCCAGTATTACTATAGTGTTCCTAATAAAGTTCTCAGTGAGCATACATCCCTAAAGAGCTTTAAGTGCACAGTACCAGACATGAGATCCTCTAAATAATGGTACAGTAGGTCCATTGAGTGTACTCAATGTTTCCTACTAAGGCCCAAAAACATGCCAGTAGGTGGACTGTCTATGAGAGTGTGATTATGTGTGCAAGGTGACCTGTGATGGATTGGCATCCTATCCGGGGTGTATTCCCACCTCACGCCCAGTCTTCCCAGGGCTTTGGATTCACCAGTACCCTTAACAGGATCAAGTGGTTACTAAAGTTCAATGAATATATATACGTGAACATGTACTGTATTTGACAGTGATAAATGCATGTATATCAGTCACATATGCTGCTCAAAATTACTGACACAGACAGAAGAACAGGGTTTAAATAGTTTACTATTGGGGGTTATCTTCATTGCATGTACAGGAACAGGCTGATCCAAGAAAAAAAACCAAACACATTTAGATGTTTTATGAAGGACTTAGATGAACATAGATTAATGTCACAAGAAAATATGTAAATTTTTACTAAAGACAATAAAAATAATACTTTAAGTTAAAAAAAGTACAGGGCACTGTCAATTCTCAGCCAGACTTGGACATAGCACACGGTGGTTTTTTATTTAGATGCATTAGTCATAATTACTAGGAATGAAACCAACAATGATTAAACAATCTTAGACATGAGACTCATCACAACCCTGTATAAATCTTCATTTTATACAGTTTGTGACAGAAATAGGGAAATCAGGTAGGAAGGTCATCTCAGTTTACGTTTCTAGTGGATGCCATCACCTGATGTTTTATGGCTTATTACATGTTTGGAATTCAATTTCAGCTTAGAACTGTAGAAACACTTCAAATGACATTTTACGCTCCCTAGTTAAATACTTGTCTTAATTGCATTCAGCACTAAAGCAGAAAAAAAAATCCTTCATTAATGTATGAATTTGACTTAATTGCTTAGATCTATATAGTGCTTTTCTAGGCACTCAAAGCACTTTACATTGTAATGGGGGGGGGGGGGGGCGGGGGGCACACCAGTGTGTAGAAAGTGACTTTACTATTTCTTCATACCCAGCCTTCACATTTCAGATATAATGGAGGGAGAGGTTTCTCAGGTGATTGTCCCTATTCAAATGATTAAACGTGATGTTAATTCTTATCATTCAAAGGACTGCTAACAATAATCATGCCCCTGGTGTTTTCTGATGGTCTTTCAATCAGTGCTATACATTTGTTTAGTGAATCAATTTCATTAGTTCCTTTTTCTTCTTCAAAAAGTGGTAAACAGTTACAGTAAGAGGAATACATTGTTTAAATACAAGAGGGCTCTTCACAATCCTTTTACACTATTTTATCCATTGTCTATGAGGCTATATTAAAGACGATTTGCTTCAATTATTCGGTGCTTTTGCAATAAAGGCAAACAGCTGGTTAAAGGAACTATTAGTGTTATATATAACAAGTGATAACATTGCCACTATGAAGCAGTGATGTGTGATTGCAAATATTGCTGTACAGTTAAACTGCTAATCAGCTGGCTTACATATACATAAAACAATCATACATGAAGACTACTGTGGTGTCCTATACAATTCTAGAGACATGTTTGAGACATTTACATGTTACACACAGTGACACATACAATCTCACGGTGTTTATCAAAGTGGTAAAATTAGTTGCATTTTAGTGGGGTGGCACAAAAAAACAGTTATAAGTACTACTTCTTTTAACAGACACACAAGTTCATTCAAGTGACCTTGTGCCCCCCCAACCAAAATTGATTTGTAACTGCTAAATAAAGTGTCCACGGTCCAGAAACCCTCCACCTGTAGTGATCAATAAGAAATGAAAGGGAGTTTAACTAACACTCAACACAAAAATACTTCTGTGTGCACAAAAATGCTTAAAGGAATACAAAATTAAGCATGTAATAGTAAACGATACATGTATGATCAGCATTTTCTCTCAGACATCTTGTAAATAATCACATGGTAGATTATTTGTAGTGTGATTGACAGCTCCAAATGAATCTCCTTCAATGCAGCCGGATTTTTTAGCAAATCAGTACGAGTAGTGTATGCTACTCAAACGCAGAGCAACAGTCCCTTATAACGACACCAAACTGCTTAAGCTTCGAGTCCAAGCAGACTTGCCCCCCCCCTTTTATATGCACAATATTCACACCAACATTCGGTCTATGGTAAACTATAGAAATGTCCATGGTGTTTAGTGTTTACTGAACGATTCATTTCAATCGTTGCATAAGATCTAATCAGGAAATGGCTGTATATATTGGCATGAACAACATGATGGCACAGAATGAACGGACATACAGGAAAAGGATCTAGTAGAAGAGGCTACTGCTGGGCACATCAGTTATGAGGTGAGTGAGGAGAGGGTGTGTGCATTTAAGGGCTGTATAGGAAAACTAGTCTCCAATCTCAGCTCGGGTCGTCATCGGGGTTGTGCTGATCCAGTAAGCGCACATGTGTGAAGGGAAAATGGCCTCTCTTTCCCTTGCACTCGCCCTCCCATTGCCCGTTTACGTTGATCTTCGTCACCATTACCAAGTCGCCAACCTGAAGCAGGGAACAAAATGTTAACGCAAGAACACAACAAGGACAAAAAGCAAAGTTGTACCTTCTCAATGATGAATTACCTCTAAAGCAAGAGCTGTCTTATCATAAGCATTGGGAACTCTTTTCTGAACCGCTCTGGCCAACACGGGCCCATTTTGCAGGTTGGGTAAAGATGTGGGCTGGGCATACGGGCCTGGCTCACCAAGCACAGGAGGGGATTGGGAATTGTGGCCATCTGAATTTCCCACAGTGCCCGTTCCTCCACCGCACAGGGTCCCTGACGTAGGAGAAGCAGGCCGGAATTTCTCCACATACGGCACGGGAATCATACCTACACGGCCTTCTGAATTCTGCGCATTCCACCACTGCTCTTCAGGCTTCTCCAAAACCCGCAGGACATCACCCTTTCGAAAGGGCAGGTCCTCGTCATCGTTGCCAGGAAAGTCGAACAGAGCACGGACATATTCCTCCTCAAGCCTCTGGGGAACTCCTCCTGGCCCTGTACAACCAACACCAATCCCCGAGTACTTGGCTTTGTTGATGGGCTCAATCAGAGTGGTGGTGTCTAGGTAGTGTATCTTATAAAACTCCAGCAGGGCAGGTAGTGCATCAAATTCCTGGTCTCCAATACGAAAGCGAGAAGCCAGGCCTGAGAGGGAGATGGAGACAAGAGATTATACAATTCCTGGTGAATAAATAGCAAGTTTACATAAATGCCTACATTGTCTTGAGTCGAAGCCAGTTCTGAGTGCTGGAATGATCTGGTCCAATGCAATTGCGCACAGACATTTATATTTAAGACTGCGTAAGAAATTGTGGACCAACAACCTCTGTTTAACCATTTTGCTAATATCTGAAGCATCATCAGGACTTAAGATGGGTCTTTATATCAATCCTTTAACATATTAACAATAAGATACATTTTAATTCACCTATTGTGTTCTAACCTGTCAATATCAAATACTTAAATAGTTTTCTGCAACACAAATATATGTATTTATAATAATGCAATGCTCAATAATGTGTGAGCATGGTGGGGTACAAAAGACAAAAATTACCCTCCACTCTTACCCACGTCTATATTTGTGACTTTCTACTCTACTGCATTACATGCTCACGGTATTTGACTGGTTAGCTAGCTTACAAGCTAACTAGCAAAGCTAACGGTAACGCATCATCTCTTTATAGCTCCTAACAAATGAAGATCAACTTGATTTGTCAATATTAGTCTAGGGGAAGTCAAACGGTTTTTCTAAGACGCCACATACATGAATAAAGTTTCCTAAAAGATGTGCACAACGTCAAGCAACGCTAGCTGCAGAGAACGTTAGCATGCAGCTAACTAACGTTAGCTAGCTCAAAAGCTAAATTAAAATACTAACGTTAGGTATCTATAGAAGCTAAACGTTTCTGGTGTTTAGAAGCCATTTCGTGGGGATAAAACTGCTGTGGATAAAAAGGACACACTTAAAGGAATAAGCGCGTTGTTGTTGAAGTGAAGCGCGCGTTAGTGTTAACGCTAGTTTAGCTTCAGTTAGCCAGGTCCATGCATTAGCGCAGTCTTACCCGGGGCGGACTGCCGGCTGTTGCTGATGCTGTTGATGATATAATGAGAGACTTTAGAGTTTTCTGACACGGACAGCACATAGTCTCCGGGGCTGGTAATAGAGTCCCGCACTAAAAAGACGCCATGTCTCTGTCCCTGCAGCAGGGACACGGCCTCTTGTCGGCTAAGTCTGCCCCAGTACCAGCTTCCCCGGTCCTCCGCGTCGAAGTGTCCGGCCATGGCTGCCACCCAAAAGCCGAGGCTTCACCCGGGCCTGCTGTGTGTCCGGATCCGCCAGTCGCGCTCAGCTCAGCTCATACAAAAACTTCAGCGCCTTTCCGCCGTTAAACTCGTCCCGAGAAGCCACAGCATCCGCCTTTACTCACAACCAGTCCGGAAAAAAAGTGTCACAGCTGCAGCGCACATGTGCACAACCAAACCCGCGGCCGCTTTCCCCCAGATTAGCAGATAAACTAACTGCACCGCGACTTGCACTATAAGTTGTCACTGGGTAAGTTCAAATATTTGAAATGGCGGACTGGTGAAACAATCTTTGCACTTATTTCCCGGATGTGACGTCACGAACCCTCCATAATCATTATCGACACCTTCCAGAAAAAATACAACACACTCCTTCTAGAAATAACCATTTAGATAAGGAAGAATTTTGAGAAAATTACAGCACGGTTATGTCATGAGAGGAATAACAGACACGGAAAAGTCAGACGCTGAAACGGAAAAGTCCATACTTTTCTGCTTCAGTACTCACAATGCTGAACATTAATTTGGGTGTAGTTTATTTGAAAAGTGAGTCATGACTGGTTCTTTTATCCCTTGTACACTGTGGAAAGATTAAACACCACATAATCTTCTGTCAGCCTGTCTATATGAATCAAATTATTATTATTATTATTATTATTATTATTATTATTATTATTTTTACACTTATTCTTAAAAGCATTGTCATATTTGCAGTGACTTGAATGACCACTGAATGTCGCCATCGCCTGTATCGAGGTGTACATGTAAATTTTCCATGAAATAATATTAATGTGCACAATTGATTGATTTAAAAATCATTACAGCCTCATCAGTCCCAGATTAAATTGATTTATAAAGAGATGCCCTACTGAACACCCCCCCCCCCCCAAAAAAAAAACAACAACAACACAACAACAAACAAACAATAGAAACCATAACAGGAATTATAATGGTTTCTGCTACAAATACCATTACAAACCATCAGCTAAAGATTAAAGCCATTCCCATTATTGCTCCTTAATGGTATTCACTAGACATAACATGCCACCAAAAGAAGGCAAGAAATTACCAGTAAAGACCCACAGGGACCATTACAGTTTCCATTAAAACCAATGCAATTCCCATTATAACTATTACAACAAATGCAGTCTATGATGGTTCTATTTTGTTTGTTTGTTTGTTTGTTTTCAGAAGGGTGACGAGTAAAATCTTTTGCTGAACATGTCAAGATAATTAACATGATGAGGTGAGATTTTCACCTCACCTGACATTTGCTAACTTTATTTTTAGGATAATCATCCAATAGGCTGTTTAATTCGGTGGTTTGTTTAGAAAAGATCAGATACAAGTCTAATATCTGTTCACCAGTAAAGAATCTAGTTTCTATTCATGATGCATGTGTAGTGTTAAAGCTGCAGTGGTGTTTGAGTCTATGAACCTGCAGAGACTACCCCTCCATGGTAGGGGATTCGAATCCCACCTCTGCCTTACATGCTCTTCCTGTGCTTCAGGGGTTTCCTCCCCCCAGTCCAAAGACATGCTGATAGGCATTTCCAAATTGTCTGTAGTATGTGAATGTGTGTGCAATTGTGCCCTGCGATGGGTTAGGACCCTGTCCCAGTTGTCCCATGACTAGTGCCCCAAGCTCCCTGGGATAGTTCCAGGCTCCCCCATGGCCCTGGGTAGGATAAGTGGAAAATAGATGGAGATGGATGGAGATGTCCACCTTGGATATGTTTTTACTGAAATATTTGCAATATGCTTAATGATTAAAGTGCTAATTTGTTGGTTGGTGCTGTATTTTTCTTATCCTTCTGAAAAGTTAGGGAACATGGGAACAATAGCACGGTTACAATGACGTTTAGGGCACATGGTGGCTTAGTGGTTAGCATGTTCGCCTCACACCTCACACACCGCCAGGGTCAGGGGTTCGATTCCTGCAGCTCTGTTTGTGCGGAGTTTGCATGTTCTCCCTGTGCTGCGGGGGTTTCCTCCCCCAGTCCAAAGACATGCATGGTAGGTTGATTGGCATGTCTAAAGTGTCTGTAGTCTAAAGTGTGTGTGCCCTGTGATGGATTGGCACCCTTGTGCCCGATGCTCCCTGGGATAGGCTCCAGGTTCCCCCTGACCCTGAAAAGGATAAGCGGTATAGAAGATGGGTGGATGGACAATGACGTTTAATAGGGAAAAAAATTTCAATGATCTCAAAAGGGATATCGGTCTTAAAAACAAAAAAGCAAGACCTTCTTTTTTCACTGAGCAGTTTTTAGTAAGATTCAATGTCTCTCTCTCCCTCTCTCTCTCTCACACACACACACACACACATACACTTTGGCAATCTACAAGATGTCACATATGATTGCATTGATGAAATTTTAAGCTTTAGAGTGTTGAGGAGGTGAGAGGTGGACAGATTAAAGGCTAAAGTGCTGCTGCATCAGTCTTTTAAGGTAGAAATTAAGCAAACTCTAACTCACCCCTATTCAGCAATCAGTCGAATGGCATTGTGAGTAATTTAGGAATTCAGAATTTCAATACAAAATAAATCTTGAACACTATTGAAATAGCATGCAAAAGAAAGCTTAATATGCAAATTGTTCAGGGTGAATTTTTTCTTTAATATGTTAATAAGCCTGCTAGACCACAGGCCCTTAGGTTACTTTGATAGGTCTGAATATAAAGATTATATTTCTAATATTTCTCCTGGCTTGAGGCTTCCGACAAATTAAATTCTGAAGACGTGTTATCCGGGTATCTGTTAACATGATGAATTCCTAAGTGCCTCACTATGATAATAAGAATAGTTTACATCAACCAGTCTTCAACATGAATATGGTCCTTACAAAATAAGATATTTATTACAGAAACTCTGTACAAGAGCAGAATAACAGAGTAAGACCTGAATATACTGATGATTGGACTAACTGGTACATGAGTATGCGCTGGTGAAGAAATACTCTGTGAATAAATATAAGATTTAAATGTGTCATAACTGGTAAATTAATATTTCAAACAAATAATCTATAATACAATGGTTGGGTAATTATAAATCGCAATTATGTAGCAGGTTAGAATGTCTGTATAAAAGGAAAAGCAAAGCTTTGATTCTTTTCAATATACTGTACTGTTTGATTCTTTTCAATATACTATAATCGGGACATTTATGTTTATTTTTATGTTATTTTGTTCAGTCTTTGGTGCAAGTCCATCATAAAGCACAACGATTTTCTATAGTTGAACTGAGGGCATCCTTGAAATATTTGGTTTCCTCTTGCTTTTCTTCAGAAGTACAGGCTGTTCTGACACTGCAAACAGGTTTTCTTGCTTGGGATGTAGAAGCAGATGCATAGACAGAGAAGGATATGTCCAAGCTAGACTAATAAAGTCGGGCTGGTTAATTTATCTCCATATCTCAATCCCTGTGTGCACTGGAAAAGCATGCGCACCCAGTTTCAGTCAGACCATCACACATCTGCACACACTCCTCTTTAACAGGGTCAAACAGGCACATAGGTAAAAGTTTGTTGTTAGGACCATATAAACAAGTGGTATTACCTGAAAGAGAAGCATATAAACTGCAAAGGGTATCTTACCTTTATCTTACCTCTATATGATTCTTATACCTCATAAATGGTATAGGTTTTAATTTTATGCATGATATACACAAAATATAACCACACAGTCCGTTTCTTTTAATTGAGTCAATATCCAATCTTTTACTAGTGTGACCTGTAAACAGTATAATGCGGTTGAAAGGCTACTATTTCTAAATTGAGCTCAGGTCTGGTTGCCCAAAGAACAAATGGTCTGCACTTATATAGCACTTTTTAACCTTAGCGGTTCTACAAAGCGCTTTACACTTATAATTCACCCATTCACACACACACACCCTCACACACCAATGTAACTTGGGGTTCAGTTTCCTGCCCAAGGACACTTTGGCATGTGGAGAAATAAATTGAAGCACCAACCCTACGATTAGTGGACAACCCTCTCTACCACCTGAGCCATAGACGCCACACAAGGCACCTGATCCACACCAGTGTCCTCTCTCACATCCCCGAAAGCTGTAGAAGAGTCCTGGGACTGACTAGAACATGACAGCTGTGAGCTCCGGCTATGTGTGTCCTCCTCACCTTCAGCCTTAATTGGTTTTTTCATACTATTTTGTCTTTCATATGGCCTTCTTGCAGCCCTTAGCTCCTCCATGGTCCACACACTGTCCTCATCATCTGGACCTCTAACCTCCCTATCAAATTCAAGCAGCTCCTCCATCATCTCTTCAATCTCCATCTCCCCATCCATCTCACAGTCTACCTCGGACCTGAGCTCGCCCAGGCTCAGCGTCTTGTTTGTATCATCAGTGTTGTCTGTGTCATCCTCATCTGGACGGGCATCTGGCTCACTTGCCTGGCTCTCTCCGAATTCCAGGATGGTAGGCAGGTTGCCCTGCTTGGGGGAGCGCTTACGCAGGCTCAACAGGAATGACTGTGGCAGCGAGAAGATATCCACGTTGTTTCCAAGGTCTATCCATGTGATGCTGGGAAAGCGATCGGGTTCCTTCAGTGTGTCCGTCAGCTCCTTCAGCACGGCTCGTGTCAGCCTGTTGCCGTTGAGTATCAGTGTCTCAAGCCGAGGCAGTGAGGCCAGCGTGGGCAGGAGCAGAAGAAAAGCTTCGTCTGTGAGCTCTGTGAATCCCAGCTCAAGGTTGGAAACACGAGATGCATGCCGCTGTAGATGTGAGCACAGTCGCTCCATATCCTTCACTGCCAGAGGAAAGCCGGAGAGGTCTAACGTTCCATTGGCTGGTGGATTAGAAAGGATGGCTTTCAGGCTGAGAAGAGGACAGAGAGTCAAGAGTCAAACACTAGACATACATATTTAAACAAAAAAGAGACTTGGATGTCATTTTAACATTCTTGAAACAGATATAGTAAATATAATGCTACTATAAGGTATTTATGCATGTCATGTCCAGACCTGGAGCTCTTTTTTTTTGGCATATCTGAATCATCCTTTCAGTTAAGTACCAAACCTTCCATTAGCTGATTTAACTGTGATGCCCCAAGCACAACAGTGCTATGCTGACATTAGACGTGAACACTGTCTAGCTGGTACAATCAGGCCAAACACCAGAATTACTGGACCAAAAATGATTGTATTACCTTTTCAAAGTTGTTGACCTGCACAAGCTTGCTTATTAATATACATAGGCAGTTAAAATACATTTAAGTGCAATCAAGACCATAATAAAATGTTGAAATAAATAGTCCCACAGTATGGAGATCAGTGAATGAGACAAAGAAAATCCTAAAAATGAGAATTGCTCAGATGTTGTTTTTTCTTGAGGTTGTCAGGTTCAAAAATCATCTAGGTGCCACCTCAACAATAATAAGCTGTTTGGAAAGGTTGTATGAAAAAAAGCCATTTTTTGGAGCGTCACATAAAAAAACACTGGCTGAACCTCACCAAGCATCATTGGAACTATAACTGGAACCATTTCAATTTTATGGCTTTGAACACCATCAGCATGTTTGATGAAAAAGGGGACCTGATATACGGAACCTTAACGACTTTTGTGGTTATGGTGCAGGGGTTATTGTGAAGAATAGATGGCATCATGAATATTTTCATCTTCATCTTCATCTAAATATTATTTTGCTTGCATCTGACAGAAGATTACTACTTGACTCTGGGCAGAAAGTGTTATCCCAAGATGAACTGGGATCTTGTCCAGGGAGATGCTAGTCCATCTGCCTTGTGCCTATTGTTTCAGGGATAGGATCCAAAAATATGACGGTGACCAGGATAAAGCAGTTATAAAAATGCAGTGTTCAAATTAAACTATACAGCATCCCCATATGGTTATGATCCCCATTAACTTATTATTTTTTAGTTTGTATATTTTTTTTATTAATGGTGCTAATGGAGTTGTGTAGACTAGAAAAGAATATATTTTTCTCCAGGAATAAAATATCATGGGGGAGTGGATAAAGACGATTTAACCAAACTAATTTTAACCAAACTACAGCAGAATGTTACTATATTAATTTCTGCTGTGTGTTTCTTCTGATAAAACAAAAGAGCTCTGTGGATACACGAATTGACTAAAGAGCTATATTAAGCCTCTGGATACCAACAGCAAGTCCCGCAGATGTTTATCTGCAGACAAAGTGTTAAAACGAAGCCAGCAAATGAAGCACGGCACTTGCTGCACAGTTTGAGAGCTAAAAATAAACAAAACTAAGAGCACTGACATTCCAGTAAACAAGCTCAGACATAGTAAGACAAAGAGGAGAGAGACAACTCTTGCACCTTTAATTACCATACAAAGGAAAACCAGAATTAAATTTAATAATCCTTTTGGCACCAGTGAACACAATAAACAGTCGCTGTAGTCATGAAGGGTGGAGAAGAGCTGATTTTAATTATGACTCAAGCTCTAAAAAATGCTGCTGGATTCTGAATCTACGCTGTTGTAAAAAAGAGGTTTCGGTTTTTTGAGTAAACTTAAAGTATTGAATGAATTTGTAAAGTTAATATGCTGTAATAAATGCTTACATTTTGTCTGTAAAGAACTATAAATATAATTCAACATTGTAACCACTAACAAATAGGGACTCAATACGTCAGCGGTTTAACATTTCATTTGACATTTTCAAAAGATGATTCAGCCTGGATTAATCACAACCAGCTCAGTAGTTAATTTTCAGCAAGAAAAACTCAACAGTAAATGAGCACTTTACATATAAAGTATACTGCTCACCATAAGAGGCTGAAGAAGAGCCATAATCAGTCTCATGGTTCAACAAGGATGATGTAATAAAAGTTTTCCATCCCTCTGAAAATTCATCCCTACAAATCATCTAGCTCTGTCACTGAACCAGCGAAATAGCTAAAACTGGAAGCAAATTTCTGTCTCGCTGATGTCAAGCTGACCTTTGTTTCTTTTCTATAAAACCCCTACAAAAAACCCATCCACCCTCCTTTTTCCCAAGTCTCTACTGCAAAGACTTATAAAAGTGCTGACAAGTAAATGTCACTCATGAAACCTGACACTCATAAGATTACAGGTGAGCTGCTAGTTTAGTCTTTATCACATTACGTCATCACCTTACAGAACAGAAATACTCTATATTGTGATATATTGGAAATTACTTTGCAGCATGTTTACAAATATATGTCTATTTGTTTACAAATATATGTCTATCAGTATGTACATTTTGCCTAATGTAATTTAAATATATTATTAAGTACATTGTAATATGCCTACATTTTAGCTACAGAATATATCAAACTCATACTTCTCTAGCTATATGGTGAACAACTTTAGTTAAAAACTAATTAGTTTAGAAAATTATAACTGTAGTAATGATGGAAGAAAATTAGTTTCCCTACACCCCTAAGTTTCTTTATTACTAAGCAGTTAAGGGAATAAACAAACAAACAAACAAACAAACAAACAAACTATATATATATATGTGTGTGTGTGTGTGTGTGTGTGTTTGGAGTTTGCATGTTCTCCCATTTCCTCCGGGTACTCCGGTTTCCTCACCCAGTCCAAAGACATGCATGGTAGGTTGATTGGCATGTCCAGAGTGTCCGTAGTGTATGAATGGGTGTGTGAGTGTGTATGTGATTGTGCCCTGCGATGGATTGGCACCCTGTCCAGGGTGTACCCCACCTCATGCCCGATGCTCCCTGGGATAGGCTCCAGGTTTCCCGTGACCCTGAAGGAAGGATAAGCGGTATAGAAGATGGATGGATGGATATATTTATATATATATATTTGCTACTGACAGCTAATTCTATGTTGCTGTATTTTTTATTTCAAAGCGTTTTGTGAAAGAAATTAAAGACTACAGAACTTTATATATTGCATGCATCCACATACTGTAGCTTACTACGGTCAGCTTAAACAGACCAAATGCTAACCCAAACAAATTTAAACTCTTTAATCCTTTTTCAAAATATTGTTTGTGGAGTGAGGTATAGCATTTATTCTGGATACTACTGTTGTATTGCGAGCTAAAGTGAATTTCAGTACCAGCAGTGCTACACTGAAACTGATACTGTGCCATGTGCATCTCATCAACTGTCCTCAAATATAGATATAAAGATAATAGCCTATAATATATATAAATCTTTTATACATCATCATTTACACTCAGTACATCTATCCATATAAACACAACATATGTGACATACATGAACTGTCACTGTCAATTCATACAGCCTTCTATATATGAAAAGTGGCAATTATCTGTATATTGTAAACTATATTTACAATATATGGTCAACAAATTATACAATCCAATATATTAGACAGTAATATACAGTACTGTCATATATTTTCTTTGTTATATGAAAACATATAAAGAAAGGTCAGTATCATAAAGCCGGGGTTTTACTGTAGGCTTAGTAAAGCACAAAGTCAGGTATGACTAAACGATTCTTAAAATAAAATGCAAGACAATACCTGCTGTGTGCGTATCAGAGACCTGATACTCAAGGTCAGGAAGACAAAAAGGACTCGCTTAATCAGCTGCTTATTCTGCTACTATCTATCCAGCACTGGCCTTCACTTGCAGTGTATTTCATGTCTCTTAAACGTGATTATCCCCCAGGCAGCAGGCCTGGAGACCTACACAGTGAACGCTTCCTCCTTCCTGTGTGAGGAAAATGCACAGGTGGTGATAGCAGTGTTTCCCATTATGTGCACAGCATGAAAGCCTGGGTTGAGACAACACTCCTCTTTCACAATCTGCTAAACAATAAAGGTGTGAGGATGGGTCTTGAGTAAACAGCCCTGCTTGCCTGCGTGCCATTGAAAAAAAGAGATGTTGGTAGTGGCAGCAGGTAGGTAAGTGGGTGCAGGAGACACAATGATATTTTATAGATCTAGCCTGCAGAACAATTTAGTGACTCTTTATGGACTTCAAATCCTTTATTCTGGTCAGCATCACGGCTGATACAGGGCCTGTCCCGGGAACAATATGTGCAAGGCAGGAATATGCCCTAGATGCCAGTCCATCAATGGGCATCACACATACATTCATACCAGCATGTGTGTGGGAGACTGGAAGAAATCAGAGCACCCGGAGGATGCCTACACAGGCATGGGAAAAACATATGACGTTCAGTAAATCCAGCTCAGGATCAAACCCTGGACACCAATATTACCTGTTGCCCTCACTATATTTCAGAAGGCCTCCCACTATGCCAGTCTCACTCTGTAATCTTAATTATAGGGCTTAATTATAGACATGGTTGGGAAAAAGAATCTTATGTAACTTATGTGAGAAACAAAACAAAATAATTAATGGTGTGATGTGGCCAGGTACAAAGCAGAGTTACTGTTACTACTACTGTAACCTAACATTGAGAATTTTACTTAAACAGCACATCTGAAATGTTCTATTCCTCTTATACCACTGCAATTTGCATTGGGTGTTTTGACACCTTTCTATCATAGCCAGCATGAACTTTTTCAGCAATTTGTGGTACAGTAGCTATTCTACAAATTAGAATAATATAAACCTTTGATTTACCTTATAGCCACCACTATTGTCAGTGCTGCTGTTATAGAAAAAGTAATCAACTACTTCTGACCAATCAGATTCAAGAGCTTAATAGCACTTTTGTATAAGAACAATTGCAGTGCAAAATAGGTTGTGTAATTCTGTTTAGACTGCTTAGCGCCTACATTAATTATGAAATTGCTTTATTTATTTATTTGTATGTGTGTGTGTGTGTTGAGGCACTTCGGATTGTAATATGCAGATTGTCCACTGCTAATGCACTGAAGCAATGATTATGTTAAATACACTAGCAGCAAAAGGGCATAAACAACAAACAGAAAGTCTGATTATGTCTTGGTTTGAAATGGATGGACAGTGCTGCCAGAATCAGCGTGGGAGAGAAAGAGTGAGAAAGCAACACACAGGAGGCCAGGAATGAATACTAATGCATCAAGTTCATTTGCATATCATACTCTGACCCCAGTGCTGCTCCTACATGGAGTACAATGACTGAAATGAGGAGCAGAGGAGGAGAAATAGAAGACAGAGACAGATATTATATATATAAAAAAAGGATTAGATCAAAGTAGATCATGGCCTTTAAAAAATTTATGGAGCTAAGCGTATGGGAAAGATGGGCATGGATAGAAACATAGAAGAAGGAGCATTGGGTTTGATGAAAGAATGAAAAAAGAAGACACGTACTGAGGTGGAGAGAATGAGGGAATGTTGGATGAGAGGAGAAGAAAAAAAGACATGCCTGAGAAATGATGTGATCCTTTCCAAAGGAAAAGAGCCAGATGCACCTCCTTGAACCTCTATAGACCTAGATTATAGCAGTAATGTGCATGATACACAGGAGCAGGTTATGACGAATGAGTTTATCAAAAATGACTATTCTCAAGCAGGACTAAACTGGAAAATTTCACCCAGAAAAAACCAAATGTCTTGTCTGCAGACACTAAAATAACTCCTCATCATCCGTTGACAGCACAATGCTGGTTGTTTGGAGTTATTATGAACTACAGACAGCAGTGCAGACAGACCAGACAGCTGCCATGCCTCACACAATTCAGTCCATCCAAAACACTCTGCACTGCCTGCACACATAAGCTGCTGCAATTTTCCTTCAGTTGTGCCAGTACTTAGTCTGTTACTATACAATGGATAAATCACTTTGGAACCGCAAAATATACAGTTCACGTTTATTTTATTATAATCATGTATTTAACACTAAAGAAAATCAGAACGATCAAACTTCTATAGTTTTCTTCTGCCCTGACATTTCAGTTCACTCAACATACAGAATTTTCATATTATGTAAAAACTGCTTATAAAATTACAGAAATAAAAGGACATGGACAATAACTATGATCAGTGAACATTATTAACTCTTCTACGAGTGCAGACAGATAAAATCAAAACAGATGTTAGGAATCATTACCCATGCGCAGTGTAGCCTTCACAGCTCTCATAACACAGCTTAATGTCTCTCATTATCCCTCATGAGACATTGAAAATGGGTTTATCTCTGCATCATGTTCTTAACCCTGGTAGGAGGCAAGAGTCATGTTTCCATGAAGTGGTAGGAAGAGCAGCCCTGCCTTGGAGTGGATCATTAGCTCATGCTAATGTCCCCTTTTAATTAAATACTGGCAGAAGGGACAGTGAGTGAGTGAGTCATAGCTGTTGGAGCAAGTTTAATAACTAATCAGAACTTTTATTGTAATATAAAAAGTATCTGGTGTTTGTAAGAGTTAAAGAAGTTTTGCCAGATATGGAAGCTATCCTGCCAAATGCATTGATAACACTAACCTAATTTATTATTCCTCAGAAACCCAAACTGCTCTTGACAAAGACTCACCAAGACTTTTGATATCCCTGGAGATCTCTCAAATCGTGTCAGCTATGCAACCTGGTTGAAGTTCTCTTTCTCATCTCATGCTGCTAACTTTACTTAGTCATGCAAGACTCTTATTTTTTGATTGTGGAAACTCTTTGATCGTGAATTCAAATCTTCACCCTCCTTGTTACCCTCCTTGGATGGTAGCTATTATGTGATAGGTGACAGATAGCTGAGAGTGGGTGGGAATTGGGTTAAAAATTGGATAAAGATCCAAAAACATATAAATAAACCCATTAAATAAAACATGCACAGTGCTGTGAAAAAGTATTTGCTTCTGTTTTGTGAATATTTCATACAAAATAGTTTTAGATCTTCAAGCAAAATACAACATAAAACAAAGGCAACCTGAGTAAACACACAATACAGTTTTTATTTCTTTTTTTTTTTTAAGGAAAAAAAATTATCTAACACCTATCACCAATGTGAAAAACTAATTACCCCCTTAAACTTAAAATCTGGTTGTGCCACATAGCTGGAGATAGCTGGAGATAAGTTTTTCGTTTGCTTCTAGGACTAGGACTTACTCCTATGCTTTGGATCATTGTCTTGCTGTATAATCCAGTTGCACTTGAGTTTCAACTTACGGACTGAAGACTGGACATTCTCCTTTAGGATTTTCTGGTAGAAAGCAGAATTCATTTTTGCTCAATTATTGAAAGTTGCCCAGGCCCTGAATCAGTAAAGCATCCCCACACCATCACACTTCCACCACCATGCTTGACCGCACGCCTGATGTTCTTTTTGTGGAATTCCGTGTTTGGTTTACACCAGATGTAACGGGAACCCTGTCTTTCAAACAGTTCCACTTTCGACTCATCAGTCCACAGAACATTCTCCCAAAAGGTTTGAGGATCATCAAGGTGTTTTTTGGCAAAATTCAGGTAAGCGTTAATGTTCTTCTGAGTTAGCAGTGGTTTTCACTTAAACGGATGCCATTTTTGCCCAGTGTCTTTCTGATAGTGGAGTCATGAACAGTGACCTTTATTGATGCAAGAGAGGCTTGTAGTTCCTTTGATGTTGTCCTTGGTGTCACGTATCGTGACGTGAGGAAGTTCAGACGGATGCAAGCACAGGATAACACTTTTATTTAAGAGAGAGACAGGCAGACAAATCCAAAACGTGATCCAAAACGTAATCCAAAAACAGGCAAAAGGTCAGGCGATCGGCAATCAGTCATACACTAGGCAAAGCAGGAATCAAGGTCGTGGTCACGGGATACAGGGTCGATAAACCAAACGAGAAACATGAACTATGACAGGGAACTGGGAGCAGATAACCCAGCGTGAACTAAATCTAATGATTAACTCTAACAAGGATCTAAACTATGACAAGGACTATGACTATGAACTACAATACAATCTATTCTAATCTAATCTACTATCTAACTCAATATTCCGCGTTGTGTGCTGGGAGGCGCACGGTATATATGCGGACATAATCAGCATTGTAATGGCTGACGGCTGAGGGTGATTCAGACACACATGAAACAACAACCAATGACAGAACGGGGAGGAGACATAACAGAAACATAAACAAATGCACGTGTCGAAATGTCACGATTGTCAACAAGGAAAAAGCAGGTGCTCGCGCACGTGCTCGTGCACGCGCGCTCGCATGCTCCACAGCACGCTGCTTAAAGGGGAACTCGTGACACTTGGGTCTTTTGTGACTTCCTGGATGTGTCATTGCGGTGCTCTTGGGGGAATTTTGGATGGTCGGCCACTTCTGGGAAGGTTCACTACTGTGCTGAGTTTTTCCATTTGGAGATAATGGCTCTCACTGTGGTCTTTAGGAGTCCCAGAGACTTTGAAATAGCTTTGTAACCCTTCCCAGACTGATGTATTTCAATCACCTTCTTCCTCATCATTTGTGGATTTTCATTCAATTTTGTCATAGTGTGTTACTGGCTAAGACCTTTTAACCAATTTCATGCTGTTGAAAAAGTTCTATTTGGGGGATTAGTAACTACGGGGAAAAATAAATTTTCACACAGGCCCAGCTGGAATTGGATAACTTTTTTATTTCAATAAATAATATTATCATTTAAAAACTGTATTTTGGGTTTAATCAGGTTGCATTTGTTTTATCTTAACAATTTAGTATGAGATGTACAAACAAACAGAAGAAATCAGGATAGGGGCAGATGCTTTTTCACAGCACTGTAGCTCTGAGACCTCATCACACAGTCACCCGTGCAACTGTAAGAGATTATGACCAGAAATGACAAAAATCCCAGCCACTGTGCCCACATCAAGGCGCATAACAAAGATTAAATGCAAACACATTTGAAAAAGGGTGAAAATAGCATGTTCCTAATAGGTTCAGCATGAACACGTGCTCTAGGATTTTAGCCGAATGGAGATGACAGGAGACATTAATGAAACTGAGAGGTCCAGGTAGCTTTGAGGCTTTTATCTCTTCATTCCTCAGTCCAGAGAGACAGAGCAGCAGGTCAATGCTCAAATGAATTCAGCACAGAGGTCAGAGCTGCAGTGACTCCCCAGAGTCCCCAACAAACACAGGCTATAAACAGCAAGCAGAATTTCCCATATACACACACTCAGACTCAGTCGTGAGCAGCTGGGGAAAAGCAGGAACCTGAGAGCAGTGCCGACCTGAGTGAAGGTACAATAGCATGAAGAATGCTGCACACCTCCTTTCATCCTTTTTTATATCTTTAAACATCAACCTGACATTTGTGTCTTTTCAACCCCACAAAAAGTGAGTAAATACTCCTGATCTTTTTCAGGACGCTTGCAAAAAATATAGTAAGTTCGTTAAGTAGCATTATATACTGAAACTAACTTTTACTATTTTATATACTGTCCATGTGCTACTTCGAAACTTGTTTTGGACTAAAGTACACTTCCAACTTGTTTTTTCTTTTTTAATTTACTATAAAGAATACTTTGAATCTACTACTACTACACTAGCAACTTATTACTCTACTTAAATGTAAACTGTATAATGCATACAAAGTACATTCTCAGTGATTAACAAATCATTTATATTAATACAGCTAGTTCTTCCCTTATCATAACATGATAACCCAGCTGAGAGAGTTCACTTGAGAGCTGTTGTGGATCACTACGTTATTCGATGTAGTGATGCTCATGAAACTTATCAGGACCTAAAGGCTCTGATAGACGAAGGAGAGAGGATAGCTATCCTCAGCATCACTGGGATTCGAAATCGTTATTTCCTGACCAAAGGGCAAACACTCATGAACCTGTAAACTCGTTTTAAAACCAACAAATTGAATGAATTCTGATATGTGCAGTAATTTGGGGCCTGAAGACCAGTTTCAGTTGAGATTTAATTTATTGCTGTCGTTTTTAATTTGTTTACTCTCACAGTGCTGACAAATCAGTGGTTAAAGAAACAGCTGGCACAGTGATGACTTCAGCTGCCTGTTATGAGGAAGCAGAGAATGTTTTATTTTCACAATTCAGCTAATGAATAAGGACTTGCATTTGGCTCTAATGGGTGGATTTGGAGATAGGCCAATCCTTTCAATCATCTGTGCTTGAATTAAAATTGAAATGCAATAAAAAGAGAGCAGCAGGCCTTGACCAAATGCTGTTGGTAGAGGAGGATATGTTGACTGGAAACCTAATGGAGAGACAGAATACATCATACAAAGAGAGAGGGGGAGAGAGAGAGAGAGAGAGAGAGAGAGAGAGAGAGAGAGAAATGGCCCAGGAGCAGAGTAAAAACAGAAGCCGGTTGTGCCAGTAAGCTAAATGATGTGTCAGATACTGTACAATTCCCGCTTCCACAGGTCAACCCCTCACCTCCTGGTTCCTCAGCCCATGTGCTCTGTGTGCTTACCACGCCTGAGGTTTCCTCTTCAGCAGGCCCTGGCGTCTCCACTGCGAGTGTGGACTCAAGTGGTAGGTCAGCTGACGGCACACCTTCTCCATCGCCCCCAGAGAATCGCCCTCCTGAACAGGCAAAGAATGTAGGAAGCAGAGAAACAGAAAGAGTAAGTCATGTAATAGACAGAATAGCTTCATGTGAACTACAGTGATGGTGGGAAAATCTAATTTCTCTGGCAAAAAATAAAGATTTCTTAATTCTGTTTTTGCCATTAGTTTATCTCACACAAGCAATGGTGGCTCCATCTGTGTGTTATGTGTTTTATGAGTTTCTTTGCAGCTCTCTATATTTCTTACTCATCAGTACAGCATAGTCTCTTACAAAAAAGCTTCCTTAAGCAGTCTCTCCAGGATTTAGCGATTTTGTGATCGCAGAAATTAATGCAAAATCAAGCAAATACCGCAATAATCGGAGGAGCTTACAATGTTTCTAAATCACAGCAGATTTTCCGCAGATTTAGGCCAAGAAATGTCAAATGATGTCATCACAATGCACATATAGCCAAAGCCCTCTTTGATTCATGTGCATTGAACATGAATACAGCTAAAAAGTCTCATTTACCAACAAACATCACTGTGAAAGACAATTTTGTGTAATTGCAATTTCTTACAACTGCAACACAAATTTTGAAAAAATATTTGCAACAATCACAAAAACACTGCTAAATCCTGTATGGACTGCTTAAGGGATACTGGGATAGTAGAATGTTCTATCATCTGAAAGCAACACTAAATTTCAACTAAATAACCTTTCGAGCTGTCAATGTCGAGATGGCAAACCAATAAACAATAGCAAAGGTGCTATAGGAAACTTTCTTTTTTTCACTATTAAAAATCATCCATCCATCCATCTTATATACCACTTAATCCTTTTTC
This sequence comes from Ictalurus furcatus, assembly GCF_023375685.1. Lineage (NCBI taxonomy): Eukaryota > Metazoa > Chordata > Actinopteri > Siluriformes > Ictaluridae > Ictalurus > Ictalurus furcatus. The sequence continues at coordinate 11,744,096 of NC_071271.1, read as the reverse complement.
AGGGTCACAGGGAAACCTGGAGCCTATCCCAGGGAGCATCGGGCATGAGGCGGGGTACACCCTGGACAGAGTGCCAATCCATCGCAGGGCACAATCACATACACATTCACACACCCATTCATACACGCTAATCAGCCTACCATGCATGTCTTTGGACTGGGGGAGGAAACCGGAGCACCCGGAGGAAACCCCCACAGCATGCAATTCCCTCCGCACACACAGGGCCACGGTGGGAATTGAACCCCGACCCTGGAGGTGTGAGGCGAACGTGCTAACCACTAAGCCACTGTGCGCCCTATTAAAAATCTAAATTCTATATTAATAAATGTTTATTAAAGCTACGGTACATAGGATTTTCCCCTGTAATAGTACTGGAGGGTCAATGTTGTGCCTGAGGTGAAATTGGGTTGAAACTAGTGGGAAATATTCACACATCAAATGCCAGCTCAGAAACATTTTGAAGAGAAAAAAAGTAGTTGACTGAATTAACATTCTTCATTGAAACTGTCGTATCCATTACAATTAATATAACAGTAACTGTATAACATCACCAGATGCAAGGTAACTTACTAGGTTTATTCCATTACAATAAGTACTACAAATTAAAAGGATATCATTTCTGAATGGTTCACTCGACATGGATGTACATAGCATCATCTTAAATCTGACACTGTGCACTTTAATCTCAGAGTAAACTAATGTGTTAGAATGAAGGGTGTGTTTTACAGTGATTTTATCATGGATAAGATTGGTCTTATGCATGACACTGTAGTAACTGTAACACAAACTTATTGTTTTTTGTTTTGACAAAAACAATATGATGAAATCCAGTGTTCAATAAATAATGAAATGTATTAATAATATTCACAATAAACAATTCTCATGCCACATAATTTAGTCTGTTATCAGTAAGCTTTGGTTGCGAAGCAAACATAACAGGCAAAGATTAAAGCATACTGTGGATAGAACTATAGCTTAAGTGTCATTGTTTTATTGCTTTAAAAGCTGGTGCATTAATACAGAATTCAATTATTGAATTATTGTTTTGGTCACAGGTATGCGTATATTGAGGATTTTACAACAGCTACGAACACCAATTAGATATAGTATACTGGCGTTCCATTCCACCAACACAATGGAAATCAACTTTCAACCAGTATAAACAAATGAATTATTTTATCACCACAAGTCTGTTATAAGATTAGTCAGAACACTGCTGGGTTTCTTTGTGCAGAGTATCACACTGTATGCAACTACCATGATAAAATGATAACATTTAAACCTAGCAGGCTAGGTACAAAAAGAGAAACTTATGAAAAACTACAAATTCTTAAATCCCTGAGTGTCTACTTTCATATGAGCCATAACCCACTACTGTGGAGTGACATCACAGACAAATTCAATGCTGATCCCAGGCACCCCTAAAACAGGAGGAAATTCCATTTTAATAATACAGAACCAACATTTGGCTCAATGCCTCTTGCCTCCATACTGTACTATACATTATGGAAGATCTTCTGCAGTCTTGGATCTTGAGCAGTCTTATCTTAGAAGTCCTATTGCAGTAATATTGTTATTGTTCGTGTTTGTGCTGGAGAACTGTTGTTTTATTAGAAATCAGCTGTTAGAGAGGCTTTGCCCCAGAGCTGAGCTGGCGATTTGTTCCGTGCTATTGGGTTTAATTTGCTCCATTAAGTGCAGCAGCATTAGCAGAAGTCTGCTAGAGAAAACAAACTCATCTTCACAATGTGACTCATCCATGAGCAGAACACTAGTGCTGTCAATCACACTGCCCGGCTCATAATCCCCCCCTCTACCTGTCAATATGTTTGCGACTGAAATAGCTTTCCTCTTTACTGCTGTTAGCAACATTCACTAATGCTTCTGAAATCTGGTATGATTGGAAAATAGTCAATATGTACTTCACTTAAATGTCATTTCCTGTATCTCATGTGGCTCGCTATGACAGACACATCATTAAAACCTAGACCATACAGACAAATAGGGATATTTGTTGTGTGTGTTCGTGCACATAGATAAGATCATATTTGTGGTTTGATATGAAAAAAAAGGATATGCCTTCGATTGTCCTGATATTCAATATCAAAGCTTTTTGTCATAAGTACACTCATTTCCTGCATCTTCCCAGCAGAGCATTAAAAACAAACATCTCCATCCTTCAGACAGACAGAACAAGAAAAGGATCAATTGACTGCATAGATGCACCTACATATGATTATATTTAATCTAAGAAGAAAGAGTAATTACACCTTTAAAGACTGTTGTTTCCATTTTTAAGAGTAAAATCAACAGCACTTTACAAATCATTTTATACTGAGAATTAGAGATGGAATTAAAAAGATGCACTTGTGTACAGTATGCTTTCTATCTCCTGCATTGTTCATTACTGTGGTGTTCAAGCAGGACCAGCAACCTGTCCAGAGCCCTCATAAGTGATCTAGTTGTACATGGATTGAGCTGATTTACATTTACATTTACATTTATGGCATTTGGCAGACGCCCTTATCCAGAGCGACTAACATTTCTTTAATTTATACAACTGACATTTGAGGGTTAAGGGTCTTGCTCAAAGGCCCAGCTTGGCATCAATCAGAAATTCCCAGCAGTTCCCGCCACTAATATTTGCACCCTTGGTAAATATGAGCAAAGAAGGCTGTGAAAAACTGTCTTTATTGTTTAACCTTTTGATCGTTTGTTAAAAAAAAATATAAAAATACTCTGCACTCATGGATATCAAACAATTGCAAACATACACAGGTTTATATAAAAAAAAATCTATTAAATATGTGTGCAACAATTATTGGCACCCTTTTAGTCAATACTTTGTGCTGCCTCCCTTTGTCAGGTTTTCATTTAATATCTGTTGATATTTGATAGAGTCTATGATGCCATGTATCCTAACAAAATGTCCAGTTCCTCTGGCAGAAAAACAGCCCCAAAACATTAAAGATCCACCACCACATTTAACCGTGGGCATGAGGTACTTTTCCATATGGCTACCTCTCTGTGTGCACCAAAACCACCTCTGGTGTTCATTGCCAAAAAGCTCTATTTTGGTTTTATCTGACCATAGAACCCGATTAAATATGAACTTCCAGTAGTGTCTGGCAAACTGAAAGCACTTGAGTTTGTTTTTGAATGAGATTAGAGGCTTTTTTCTTGAAACCCTAGTTTTGTAGTTTTGGAGACTTTCTGACCCCAAGATGAAACTGACTTCTGCAATTCTCCAGCTGTGATCCTTGGAGATTTTTTGGCCACTCGAACCATCCTCTTCACAGTGCGTTGAGACAATATAGACACACATCCAATTCCAGGTTGATTCATAACATTTTCCAGTTGACTGGAACATCTTAATTATTGCCCTGATGGTGGAAATGGGCTTTTTCAATGCTTTTGCTGTTTTCTTATAGACACTTCCCATCTTGTGAAGCTCAACAACCTTTTGCTGCACACCACAGCTATATTCCTTGTTCTTACACATTGTTATGAATGACTAACGGAATTTGGCATATGTGTTACCTCATATTTATACCCCTGTAAAACAGGAAGTCCTGGTTGAACAATTTCCTGTTCCTAGTCACCCAGGTGTAGTAAAAAATGTAAAATATCAATGGAAATATACTTCAAATATATTATTCTCATATGAATTTATAGGGGTGCCAATAATTTTTGCACAACTATATTTAACAAAGTTGTTTTTTTTTATAAACCTGTGTTGTGTTTGTATACCATACCATACTATAATGTTGTCAAACCTATTAACAAATTCAAAATGACTGGATAGTGTTGCAGACCAACTGAGAAGTGGACATTCATGAACATCCACTGACGAAGGCACAAACGACGTGATGCTGGCAAACTGTACATAGTCCCCTATATATATATGGAGACTTTTGGGACACTCTCTGTAAATGCCATATCCATTAAAAAGCATATTTCTCCACAGATTTTTTTTCTTTTTTGTTTTCCACATTTTTTCCCTAATTTGGTCACATGCCAATTCCCTCCTACTAGCCAGCGCTTCCCTATCTAGGCTAATCTTCCCTAGGCTAATGTGCTTTGTGAAGCCGGCCATGTGAACCCAGCCAACTGCATCTTGTCGAAATGCTGCTCGTGCTGTGTCAGAGGGCAGCGTAACACACTCAGTGCCCTCTTGCACATACACAAGCTCACAGACACCCACAAATGCCTAATGTTGGTAAATGGTAAATGGTCTGCAATTATATAGTGCTTTTTTAACCTTAGTGGTTCTACAAAGTGCTTTACACTGGTTCTTATTCACTCATTCACACACACACTCACAAACCAGTGGAAGCAGAGATGCCATGCAAGGCTCTAGCTTGCCATCGGGAGTGTCTTGCCCAAGGACACTTCGGCATGTGGAGTCATGTAGGCCAGGAATCAAACCGTCAACCCTACGATTAGTGGACAACCCGCTCTACCACTTGAGCCACAGCCTATGATTGCTATGTTGCTATGATTGACAGGAGAGGGAAAATGCCATCCCTCCCACCCATGTCCAATTTTGTTCTGCTGGCTCCTGGCCATGACTGGCTGTGACATTATCGGGATGCAAAACTGTGATCTCCCAATGATAGGGCAAGTGCTCTTCCATTGCAAGTCCTCATGAAGAAAACATGACGGCACTCAAAACACATACATCCGGAAATACTTGCACCACAGAATAAATCTCTCTAAAATGAATATGAAGCTAATGTTATACAGTAACGTTCTTCAGGTCTGTGTGTTTTATTTGCACAATTTTATGCATGCATACAATCCACCACAATTTTCAGGCACTACTTAATGCAGGCATAGTCTAAACACTTGACAACACTGGTTGATAACCAAAACTTCAATTCAATCTTTTTTTTTTTTTTTGCAGTGCTGGACAATGCTATTAAAAATCTATTAAAATAAATGTTTATCTGTGATATTTCTGTAATTACTGTTTCATTTATAAGCATAGATGAACATAATGAAAATATATTAGCATAATTTATGTCATCCTCCAAAAAGAAAATGAATCATAAAAATTCAGCATTGTTTTTTTTTCTTTTGGTTTTCAGTATCAGGTTTCAGCCCAGTGTGTCCTAAGTGTACTTTTTCAGTCAAGAATTTTTATTTCAGTGCATCACTAAAGGAACAAAGCACTCTACCGTCTTGGGGCAATGAATGTATCTGGCCAAACTGATAATGAGGTCGTGTGTAATGGGATCCACCAGGTTCCGAAAGCTGGCGTAGCGATAAAGGACGTCATCCAGGGAGGTTGACTCCATTCCCAGATCCTACAGCAAAAAAGATGGAAAACTGAGCTTTTAATGACTTCCGCAGCAGAAGACAAAGCCAAGATTAACAGCAAGCTTTCACTTTATTTAAAAACTTTTTCACAGAAAGATATATTTTGCCATTTTACATTTATTACAATGTACATTTTGCTTTACAGAAAACTGGTGCATAAGATTACATTTATGAATATATCTAACCAATGTCTAGACCTTTAAATAATTTGATGCTTGAAATGGTCTTGTATTTTTGGCAGATAATTTTACTTAAATCAAACATTTATTTCTAGAAGCAAATAGGTTTAATATTAATTATAATCCCATAATTAGAATTATTCCATAAATTAGACCATGTACAATACATTTTTATTTGATTTCTTTTTTTTTGCTGTAAAAAAAAGAAAGTGACTATTCAAACCCATCACTTGAGAAGACAAAATTGTGAATTATTCAGTGTAAAAGTCCATTTAAATGTGAAAATGAGACACTTCTGCATTTCCTGCTGAAACCTGAAAGTCTAATTGACATCAGCTAATGATTTTGTGAAATACATCCAACGGTTTTGTTGTGTGCCTCAAACACTGACCATATCTGAATCACTCTGCTAAAGATTACAAGCATTTCTCTCTCCCTGGATAATTGTGACATATTTCAAGGGTATTAAAGCATGACAGCTCCCTGTCACTATATGAAAAAAACAAAACAAATTAATAATAAAGCTCTGCAAATAAACAAACCTAAATGTGAATTTAATCTACTTTACCCCAGGGCTTTGTTACCTACACAGCAACAACACAGGTAGAAGAACCAGCTCACCACATCACTCAGTGGCTTGGGTTAGTGTTCAAGAAAAGCAGAATTAACATATCAAGAACATGAAAAATAAAGGTGTGAGAATGAAAAGGAAAAATGTGCATTAAAAAAAAAATCAAGTGACATGAAATATAAATGCACAAAACATTCACAAGGACACAGAAGATATATTCTAAAAGAACCAGTGAGGAAAATTAAAAGGGGTTTCTCCTCATTAATGATGCCCCCCCCCCCAACAATCTTTCTTGCTCATTAAAACAGACCAACAATGCACAATACTCATCCATGGAGCTACATTATTAATCATCTTCTTTTCAAACAAAGGTCCATCCATTATCACATTTCCTTAGGAAACGGGTGCACCTAGCAACCAAAGGCATCTCACCTTCGTTCTCTTTCTCATTAAGTGCTCTTTCAATTTATATTGACTAACAGACTGAAATACCACTGAACTGCGCAACTGAAGTGACACACGGACTGAAATCCCACACTGAGAATCATGACTTCATGCTGTTACAGTAACACATATGGAAGATTTAAAAAGCGTCTGGCCCTGGCCTTGATCCCCGATCTTCACAGAAGGTCTGATGATCACAGCTCACCCTTTTCTATAGGATTATTAGGATCCTTTATCATCCATCATTTTTATCTATTGCCATCCCAGTCATATGTGAGATGACCACAATGAAGAAGTTAGACAAATAAGAAAAGAAGAGAAATCTGTTCAATCGAAACAGTTATAATGGAAGTTCAAGGGCAGTGGCTGAATTATGTCAATAAATGTTTAAAATGTGTAAATATAACATATTCTGTACAGTATAACACAATATATAAAATAAATAACTCAAATTCAACACAATTAGACCATTAAAATCTGACAATAAAGGTTTTAGGATGAGACAGCCATGAGAGTCTTATCATAGCTGATAGTTTTGTCCTATCGTTCATCTTCAATAACCACTTTATCCTGCTCAGCGGTGCCTCTCTCAGAGGTAGCTCCGTGACCTATTTCAGGAACACTCAGCATGAGGCAGGAATACACCTTGAATGTGACTCCAGTCCACTGCACTCATCCATTTTCCATACCCCTCATCCTACATAGGTTCGCAGGGGAGCCTGGAGCCTATCCCAAGGAACTCTGTGGACAAGGTGGGGGATACCCTGTGGAAAACCAATCGTAGGGTATAATCACATACACATTCACACACTACAGACAATTTGGTAATGATAATCAGCCTACAATACATGTTCTTAAACTGGGGGAGGAAACCAGAGTATCTGGAGGAAACCCCCGAAGCACGGTGAGAACATGGCAACTCCATGCAGAATTCAAACCCCCAATCCTGGAGGTGCAAGGCAAACATGTTAATCACTAAGCCACCGTGAGTCTAAGAGAGAAGATGAAAAACTCTGGCGTCTTCCTTTAGTGGTAGACAGAAAGCACAGATAAAAACACTCAACGTCAATGCTCTCACTGATGGTTATAAGCCTCAATAGGGCCTTCTTTCCATCCTCAATCTCCCTACAGGAAATCCTGTTACTCCTACACTCGCTTCCTGATCCCTCCATCATAAACTGCAAGATCTAGAGAGTAAAAGCACAGTAATACATCACATAGCTATTCTATTTGCATCAGCAGCGCAGGAAAGTCCAGACACTGGGCATCTATCAAAACAGCTGTTATGGGGGTGAAGTATGCATCCACTAGGGCATAGTGCTGGCAGGGAGTAACTACACATCTGTTCTGTAGGTGGACTTGTAGCAGAAGCCCCATGGAGCCTGTGGGACTTCTACAGAGGAGACTTAATGCTTACCAACACTATAATGTCCATGATATAGGGCTTGGGCTTGATATGCTCTCTACTCTCACGTTGTCTTATACGGATAACTACTCATTCTGACCTTGCTGATTAAAGACATCCAAAGGAAAAGCTACAGTATGGCTCAAGTTTCAGTGTATTATATCACTTCTCTTTGAAGAATGCTTGTTGGTTAAGGGTAAGGTGAAACGTGACACCAATTCAAATATAAATAAATGCCAAATATTTATAATGTGTCGCAATGTGTTACATTAGAAGGAATTCCTTAACTGCTATTCATTTACAGAATTTGCTAAGTGTAGATGAACTACAGTGGAGTGCAAAGGTTTGCATACTTTTAGGACAAAAAGAAGACAATTAATGAAACTGGGGATTTGTTGCTACAGTTTTTTATTGATGTGCCCGTATTATTCAATCATCATTCAGTCATCTTCAGTAGCTGGTTTTTACCTGGTCAGGGTCATGGAGGATCCTGAGCCTATCCAGGGAATGCTGGTAAAAGCAGGAAAATCCACCCTAAATGCCATGTACATCACAGGTCACCAAGCAACCACACATTCACACCTAGGGGCAATTTAGTATAGCCAATTTGCCTAACTGCATGTTTTGGTTAGTAGGAGGAAAACTGAAAACCCAGAGGAAACCCACTTGAATTCCACAGAGGCAGTAACTAGAGCTCAGGATCAAACCGGAGACCCTGGAGCTGTAATTTTCAAACTGCTGGGGCGGTGATCCAGCACTTCAGGCAATAACAGACAGGTCTGACTCGGTTAAAAAAAAACAATCAAAACTTCCAGCTCCAGCTGAGACGTTTCTCATAGAGGGAATCTCCTACAAGTGATAAAAGGTTAACCGCGCTTTGACACTCACTGGTGCTTAGTAATTGTGTGTTGAATCAGTATCACTAATGTTTCAGTATTTTAAGTGACATATGCACATATTCTGTATTCTGAATTGATTACAGGAACATTCCTCAGATGACATTCTTCAAATAAAGTAAGTAAGGCTTGCTGGGAAAATGTTTAGCGAAACAGACAGTTACTACAGTGACAAACGGCCTGCTGTGGAATGTGAACATGTCTTCAATTTTTAAAACATATTTTAGATTTAGCGCTATCTAACTTCGTGAGCTAATTTTTTGCTGCCTGAGGAGTAAAATGCTAAATGAAGTGTGTGTGTGGTCAAATCAAACTACTCTGATGTTTAGTAAAAAGTCTGTTGTGCCCTGTTCCATCCATCCATCCATCCATTTTCTGTACCGTTTATCCCAATCTGGTTGGGATTTGTGTCCTGTTATTGTATTATAATCAGACCCTGGCTCCAAATATCACTAAAAGCAAATTATATAGTCATTCTGTATGTTTTTATAGACAAATGGTAGATGTACCTCTTCTCTCAGAGAAAAACCTGATCACAGCCCAGCATCCCAAGATCTAAGCTCCCAGGAAACAGACAGGTATGCATGTAGAAGCTAGCGATGGTTTTCAATCTCTTTTGTACATTTGCCTGTCTCTGAAGCACCTCAAAACTTGCAGATTGATGTGTCTTGCTTGAAATTGGAAGCTCATTCATTTATTATTGTTGGTCATGGGTTTTATTTTTATTGCATTTAAAATATGCTGTCTATTTAAATCGTTTGAGTAATGTAATTTAATATGCTCTATAATTTTCCATAGAAGTGAAATATACTAAGTTAACCCTAGAATAAGGAAGCAAACACTGAGACATTTAAAGAATATTTAAAGAATATTTGCTTGATGTTCTACTTGCAGTATTTGTTGTGATACATGATATCTAGTTTAAATATCATTAATTAAAATTGGATTAAATATCATTAAAAGCATCAAATTTGGCCCCACCGCCCTTATAAGTTAAAAAATGGGTCAAAATGACTATACACAGTATGATGAAATATATATATATACACATATATATATATATATATATATATATATATATATATATATATATATATATATATAAAGATATTTAAATGATATCAGTTCAAATGTGCAATATAAATATTCTCTACTACCTAATATACTAATATTTTCAACTTTTTCCTTTAGTCCTGTAACCAGCTCCTCTGCAGTTGAATTCTGTCAGCTGTAGTGTTCACTTCTGCTGACTTTGCTCTGTTGCCACATGCAGTCAGTCTTATAAACACTTAACTGCCTCACAGACATGATGACTGAGTCCCTGAGAGTATTGTGTTCAGTGCTTGAGATGCAATAAATTTTATGTGCAGTATTTATCTGTGCAAAATTCTTTTTTTTACTACAGTGTAATAGTTATATAGTTATATAGCCTATTCACTTCTTTTCATAGCAAACGTGAACCTGTGTTGTCTATGCTCTTGTATTTGTTATGTTTTTGTAATGTGTAACGTAGTGTACCTAAAGCACGATTCTGATCATGGAATGTGATAAGACTTAATTGTGCCGATTCGACACCCGTACCTGTCGCAGGGTTTTGAGCATCTCTGTGGCCTCGTCGTGTTTGCCCTGCTTGGCCATGAGCATCATGTCCTGGATCATGCCCACACGGCGCTGGTATGGAGGCGGAGGTCCGGCGCGCGAGAGTCTCTCCCCAGCGCGCAGCACTAGCGAGGCGCGCACGTCATTACTGCGCTCGCGCGTCGGTGTCCTCCTGCAGCGCGCGCTTTGAGGGCTGGTGCCCGCTTCATCCGGGCTCTTCGCCTGCTTCGCTCCCATGACTGAGCCCGGACACTCACACTCAGATTCACTCACTCGCGTCCCGCACTATCGCACAGCATCTGAACGTGAACGCGTGTAATTAGGGAAGCTTGGTCGAATAACACAAGTTTACAGCCGCGTCACTGGTTTGTTTACATCACACCTGTCCCGGAGAGTGCTGACGATTAGTCTATACGCACGAATCTTTCAAGACAAAGAGAACTAAAGCTGTGCATGAGATGTGCATCAAGTTCAAAGACGGGCAATACGCGCGAGCTCTGAACAACGCTTTCCACATCACCCGCGTGCATCACAAACTTCAGCAATTCATTCCCTTCCGCTCACTAAACAAACAAATAAACAAATCAGCATGCCTGAAACGTCCGGTCCAGGTGCAGCAAGGTCCTCCAAAATCACCCTTAGCTCAAATACCTTAGGAACTACCTTGAATGAATAAACCCATCATCCAATTAAGGTCAATGCGACAAACAAGACATATCCCCCAATCTAAATATAGGCTAGAGGACTAGAAGGCTATTTCCTTTCGTGTCCCTCAGGTAGGGAAAAGATCGGATGAAGATGCCTGGAGCATGGCCGCAGACGGGGAGAGGAAAATAACAGTCCGATAATGCTCAAACTCCCATTCTGCAGTTATCTCTGCACAGCAATCCCATGTGCTGGACAGATATTTTGTGTATCTTTTTCTTCAGGTCCGTCTGCACCCCGAAGCCCAGTAAAGCGAGGTCAGAATGGAAGAGAAGTGCTCGCGTCGGTAGTGTCTGTTTTCCTCCTCGCCAAAGTCATCCCAGCTCTTTCCATCACGTGCACTCAGCCTATATTTCCGGGACGTTTTTAATCTCTGGTTATGTTTGTAGCATCAACGCTTTCTTTTCTATAATGTGGGTCCTGTCCGATGCTTCAGTGTTTACGGATTGGGTTTGTGTCTTTCTCTGAGACGAATGCAGGCTGTACCAGTGGATCATGGTGCAGAGAGCTTCCCACCCCATTCCCCCTCCATCTGGGAGGGGTCGGGCAGTGTGCACATCATCCTCCAGCAACTCGCCAAACATTGAACTCAGTCATTTTAAACCGGAGTGCTTTACAAAGAGTGACTGCTTATCTAATTGACCTGGTATATCAGGCGGATGCAGATTGGAATGATGTGACCTAGTTGCATTTAAGGGTATGACTTATAGTCTATAGTATGCTATTGAAATAAATAAACCCAAAAAATGTATTTCGTATTTAAGTAACAATGTAAGAAAAAAAATAATAAGTGGGCATTTGCACTGTGTCAGACAGTGTAACTGCGGCTAAGAAGCTCATCCACTGCGTCTGTTTCTCATTTACACAATGCAAATCCGATGTCTTTGCAAAGACCCGTACTGATTTCCACTACACTGCATGCATTTCACTCTACTGACACCTGGCGCTGAAGGAAGTGCGTTTATTCGTAAAGCACCTATAAAACGCCGACTAAAGCGCCATATTTAGCGAATAACTCTTCTTTAAAGAGGTCTTAGTTTTCTTAAATGTGGTTTGGAACTCTTTCTAAACAGGAAAAACTGTTGTCTGAAAAGTCTGGGCACGAGGTAGGAATATACACCCTGGATGGAAAGCAGGACACCATGCACATTCTGACACTCATTCACACCTAGAGGCATTTTATAATAGCCAGTCTACCTACTTAAAACTAGAAGGAAACCAGAAATCCCAGAGGAAACCCACATGAATATGAATCGAGCATGCACAGAAAATCCACAAAGACACAAGCTCAGGATCAAACCAGGACCCTGGAGCTAGGAGGTGTCAAGGATATCTGATTCACCATGCCACCATGCCTCCTGATTTGATATGTTTATTAGTTGATCTTGGTCTGAAATTCACTGTGAGGTATGGCACCACAGCTAGGCTGGCCCACTGCAGATAAGATTAGATACCCATGGATTATTTTTGAGTTTTCATTATGGGACATGGGAGGTGAGGAATGTCTGAGTTCATCTGTTGGACTGTTCCTGGGTCCAGCAACAACAAAAACATGATTACACTGACCAGCCCAAAAAGTGCTGAGATGAAAAAATATGCATTTCCAAAATTACTAGGAAATATTCATGTCTATAACATGAACTGGGTCACTAGGTTTTGAGCTGATGATTTTAAGATTGTGAGCACAGGACTGACAGAGAGCCACAGTTGGGATCTTAAGCAAAACCCTAGCCATAAATTGCTCAGGCATGTTCTCTAAACTAGAATGTGTGTTTTCTGAGACACCAACGTGCTAAAAATTGATATATTTCCTTTGCTTTCTTATATAGGAATGCTGTTCCTGTATGTTTATGCATTTAATTACTTCATATATGGTCTTTTCTATACAATGCTATCAAAATGAAGTAGGAAATGCCCTAATAAGTCTTGCCCAATAATACATGTATTTAACTCATACACAGTTTTGATATTTCATAAATGGTTTTGCAGGCCCTTATTATTCAAAGATAAAAATATCAATATAAGTTTTCAGTTTTGACATCCATATCAGATTATTTGCTCTTAAATGCCTTAAGTCTGAATTATATGGCTTCTTTCAATTTATTTATCTGTGTTTACAATAATGACTGTAAGAAAAAAACACATGAAGAAGCAAGACTCATGCAGTCTATCAGTAATGGTCGAGCTTCCCAAAAGCATCGCAGCACAAATATCATTGTTAATGGTAAATGGTAGCATGAGAATCACATTGCACACTTGCGAATCCAATTAAGATCATCCTAAATTTCAACGCTTCAGCACCTGTGAATTGATTAAACAGAATTAAACACCATGCAGTATGAGTAAATCTCCGATGTTTTTTTAGCCGATGACAATGACACATCCTTCACACGTCATTAGCAGTGATCGAGAAGTTGCTTGTGAAATATATTACAGATTTAATGAACATGAAAGCAGTGGATTATTTACTCTATCATCCCTTTCCTCCACACAGGTTACAACTTTTCTTTTTACACTTTTATGTTTTATTCAGAGAAAATATGCAGTGACTCTAATAGGTCTTTATGGACTTTCAACACTTATCAAAGAAAAGGACAAAACACAAATACAGCTGCCTATCTGCCTTTAAGTGTGTAGTAGTAGTTTGCCCCACATCATTCTTATTATGCCATAAGTAAGACAATGAGAGCTATTGATATATATTAGATTTTAGCCTCCTACTGTCCAGCTGTCACTGGTTAGAGATGTCCACTAATATATGTTGAAGACTGGATGAATGTTGAAGAATGCTGAAGAACTACATTTTATTGACCAACCAGAAATTATGAAGTGGAAGCAAGCTGGTAAACCGAGTAGCCTTTTTACAAATTGCCAGTCAAATTCCTTGTGATAGTGTGTAACTGTACAATTCAGTCTCTGGACTGCAGGACACAGCTTAACTGTCAGGCAACAGGGACTGTGATCAGCTATTCATGGTCAGCTATGTCTGTCAGCAGGGCACATGAGGGGATTCAGCCTGGTCTGTGTCCAGTTTTCCAGATGGCTTGTTGGCATTTCAAGCTTGCATAACAGCCGATCTGTCCACAATAAATCCATATATTTGATTATTGCGTTTATCTAAGCCAGAAGAGGAAGTATTGATGAGTGTTGGAGCCTCGAAGCAACATGGTAATGATGGAGCAGGTTGAGTGTGTATCCCAAGGAAATAGTCATATCACCTTCTCCACAATCACAGTGTCTGTGGCTGTTAACCCAGCAGGTAACAACTTCATGGAAGTAATAGATTTAATCATTTCAAAATTAAAACATTCTCTATAATAAAAGTAAATATAAATAAATAAAATGTTTCTTTGGCCATAGTGACTTGCAATGTATAATATAATCTATCATTATAAAAATAGGTTTAACTCCAGACTCTACTGAATTTATTTTCAATGAATGCCTAAACTTGTTCATATATAAATAACTGAAAGTGGTGTAAAAGCGTCCATGTTAAGCAATAAAGGTAATGTCTCCTTAAGTATGTTGCATATTGCCTTGCAGCCTTTATTTAAAAAAAAAAAAAAAAAAGGAAAGCGTGATGTAAAAAAATTACTAGATTGATGATAAAGCTGAAATGTTTGCATCATTACTCCCATTGAAGTAAATGTTTGAACAGATAGTTACATGTGTGCAGACTTTATTCATCCAGCTATTTACAAAGAAAACACGAACGCGCTGTTTTTGTCTACGTCATGCTCACGAGAAGCGAGCCACAGGTTATGTCATCATTAGGCGACAAGTCAGCTGATGGGGTTCCCTAAACGACTGGAGCTAGTCAGCTGTAGTTAGACTTGTATCTATCGCCAAATATGGTATACATATAATGTACAATATATAATTTATACTTATTTTTGAAGGGTACAATATAATTCTAATGTAATGTTACTTTTATTTGGTTGGAGTATACGGTGGTTCGAAAACTGTACATCTCCATCAGCTAACTGCTAACTGCTAACAGCTAACAGTTAGATTCATTGTTGGTAAGCATTCTGATGATCAGACAAATCTAGCAGTATTTTTGGCTCATTCAGTCCATGATGTATCCCTTTGATGTTGATTCATCCACACACAGATTCTCCACGTATAACTCTGAACGCCATGGCGAATTCATTTAAACTGGGTGAAGGATTTCATGAGAAGATAAAAGAGTTGGAGAAACAATGCTGTAATTCACCGGATCTCCTTGAGGAATTAGAAGCACTAAAAAAGCAGACGATCATCTCATTCAAGACTGCCAGGAAACTGCAGAAACTTCTTCAGCAGAATGGTAGAAAAAGCTAGGATCAGTTTGAAACAAGGGTCTACACTATACATATTCAAACTATATACACTAAGACATTTACTACGTTTCTTGTACATCCAAAATAGTGTGATTGAATAATCTATAATTATATATAGTTAACATAGGGAAACTTACACAGATCTTATTTCTCTGCAGGATATCCAGTTTATCTTCATGAGCTGCTTGAAGACAGCATGCTTCATCTTCCGAAGGTGGAGCCACCTCCAAGAGTAAGTGAAACTATAACATGGCTGAATTGTATTACTTTGAACCACTTTCATGCATAGTGTCCACACTTGTGGACAATAAATTTAAGGCTGTATTTAGGAAACTATAAATCACTTCAGCATTACCTTCATTTAGCATCAACCATTATCCTGATTATATTTACTCTCTGGAATACTTCCCTTTCTTTACAAACATTTCACTCAAAATCCTGAATTTTAAAAAATTGTCAGAGAACACCGGTGAACTATTTTATTATTATTTTTTACTTCTGAAATCAGCTGATAATGCAACATGTTCATTTTGTACCACTTTTTTGAAACATCTTTTTTACTCGTAGTATTTCTACACATTGACAGTTCATTTACTTTTTCATACGCATGAGTGATGTTCATACAATGTTTTGCAATTTTAAGTAATAAAAAGGGATACATTTTTTTCTCTAAAGATGTTTTTATATAAATGAAAGGGTTAAACATAAATGAAGTAATTTCCACAACTGTGCACTGTGAGCAGAACCCTCAGTTAGTGGCTCGTCTGGAGAAGATTAAAGCAAAACTGGCAAATGAAGAATATAGGAGAATCACACGGAATGTAAATCCTCAGGTAAGTGCTGATTTTCTGTTTTCACACTTGTGTGTTATCATCAACATAAATTCATTATGAACTTTTGTAAGTTTAAAATGATATCTTTTCGCATTGACAGGAAATTAATAATCATGGAAGCCTAGCAGACTTTGGAAGACAAGGTCAGCAGATTCCTTTTTTGGGGGAGGTAACTGGGGTTTTAAGGGAAGATGTAAGGGACACCATCAGTGACAGGGAGTGCATGTACTGTTAACACCACAATTTTGAGTTGTATGTCTTTACAAGTGTGTCTTTACAAGTGTTATGAGCCTTAGGGTTCTCCTTCTACAGCTTTTATCCTATCTGGTTCAAGTCTGGTTCTGAATTTAGCCATATGCAAGTTTTTGAATGTACTTTTGATATTTAAATGGTAAACGGCGCACTTATATAGCTTTTATCCAGAGCGCCCTACACTGTGTCTCATTCACCCATTCACACTGATACACCAATGGTAGCAGAGCTGCCATGCAAGGCGCTAACTTGCCATCAGGAGCAACTTGGGGTTCAGTGTCTTGCACAAGGACACTTCGCCATGTGGAGTCATGTGGGCCGGGAATCGAACAGCCTACTCTACGATTAGTGGACAACCCGCTCTACCACCTGAGCCACAGCCGCCCCATTTAAAAGTGGCTTTTTAAAGCATGTATCCATAAAACATTAATAAGCACAAAGATACCAACCTGGAAGTGAAGCCATAACTCGTTGTCTATGTAACAAGGAACTGTTATTAGGCACACATTGTTTTTGTGCATCTTTTCACAACAACAAACGTTTAACCTAAATATAAGAGCCAATTCTGTAACTGGTATGAGTTGTTCATTTACAAGATCAAGCTATAATGTTATTTATTTTGTAACTGGTTCAAAAGACTTCCTTCCTTACTTAGTGACTTCTGCCATTTTAAGTGGTGTCATTTATAAAGTGCGTGGCAGGGAAAGGATAAGTTTTCTTACTGTCTCTCCATCTCTCCACTATTTTGACCTTTTATAGGTGATGTAAGGTTAAGAACTGAAACTTTACATATTTGTTTTAAGGAGTAAAGGCTTTTTTTGTTGTTGTAATTTTGTATTCTTTGACTTTCTATGTTGTTTGATAAAGCATTTTTTATGGAACCATCTAGACGTGTAAGAAACATTCACCCACTGTCTGATATTGTCAAGTTAAGGAAATGTTGGACCTTGCCAGTATACTAAACTTAGACTTTTTTCATGGGTTTTTGGCTCTTATAGACTTTGTTTTATCTAAAAAAAAAAAAAAAAGTATTTGTCTGTAGCATTACATCTGTAACTTATAAATGCTTTGACAGATTTTCACAAAACATAACAGGTTCATATGACAGATCATTTTGAGGTTGTCTGAAACACTATGACAAGGTGTGGCACACCAAGAGCCTACAGTTCAAACACTCTTATGTTTCTATCATGATTAATCTCATTATAAATATGGATAAATATATTATTCATTCTTGCTAACAGAAGGTCAATATCATCGGTTCATTTCATACTTCAAGTCACTAAGATATCTTGAAAATACCCTGAAAAATATCTTGGACATCTACTTATTTAAATCTCAAATTCCCCCTGGTTATATATTCTCCTATCTAATATTATTGCAATAATTCCAGGTGTTTCCCTGCATGTCCTTGACCTGTACTGTAAACATATTCTGTATATATAAAAAAATACAGTTCATTCAATTATGACTGAGATACATTTGAAAAGAATGCTTCAAAGTCTGAAACATTCATATTCGTTCTCATAAACTCTCACTGAATCTACATTATTGTTTGCATTTGTGTTTTACAGTGCGATCTGTCAAAGCAGTCGTCGTTACTGTGTTTAATTTCTTGGTAACGGTGCTTGCAGCCTTCGCTTGTGCCTACATGGGTAGTCAGTACATCTTCACAGAAATTACAGCGGTAAGAGACATACTGTTTAAAGAGCAGAGTAACCACAGACTGTTAAGAGCATGTTAATTGAATCTATATTTATATAATTAATTACATTTCTGTGGTTGTCCAACTCGAAGTAGAGAATCGTCTGAACTGATAAAATTCTGTCCCCCCCCCCCCCCCCCCAGAGAATAATATCTGCAGTGATTGCAGCATCTGTAGTTGGTCTAGCAGAGCTCTATGTCCTGGTTCGCACTATGGAGGGTGACCTGGGAGAGCCGTAACATCAGCCAACACTGGAAAAAGCTCATTATTTCCAGTTGTCAAGAACCATATTAGACTGTATTGAATCCTAATTTTCCATCTGGAAAGGAATGCAGATCTTCAAAATAAAGATTTTTCAATATACCCCAGAATGATGGGCGCTCTGTAATAATCATATGAATTCAAGATAGTAAGTGTGCAGCTAGAAACCCTTGTGTTTCAACTCAGAGTATAAACATTAATGTAAGGATGTAATGGATGTATTTGTGTGTGGGAATTTATTTGTATACATTCAGTTCAGTTTGTATCCACTAGATGGCACATAAATCGTACAAAAATTGTAAATGGGCTGGCATGTTATTCTGTGAAGCTGGATAAAGGCTACTTTATTAACGCGTACTCGTATGTTATTTTTGTTTAAGAGAAATAAGAGTTAGGTACATCGTTGATTTGGGTCTGGTTATCCAGATGTACAATAACAAATCAGGATCATCTTTATACAGGTGAAGTTTTGTCCAATAAAAATGGTCGAAAATGCTTGCCTGATCCACTGTGGGTTAATAAGGACTGTTTTCATTTTAAAATAGAAAATTTCTAGATAGAAAAAGGTCTTAAAAGTTGTATGATGTCTGCTTTAACATAAAACTCTCAAAAAGACTTTTTTGTATTTGGAGTGAAATTTCATTTCCTTAAATATTTCAGGGTGACAGACATTCTCATATTTGTGTTGTATGTGTTTATTTCTGTGTCTCCCACATAAAAAAAATCAGTTATTAGCTGTATTTCAGTGTAAGTATCACATAAAAACAAACTCTGATCATTCTTTAATATGAATCAAACTCCACAAAGTCCAACGTGGAGTCGTTTGCACCCTGAAAATGAACGCATATGCAGAAAGTGCTGAAAAGACAAAAAAAAAAAAGTTACACGTACTAACTCATAACCACTACTGTTAATCCAGCTTTATTCTTAACAAAATGTACAGCATGTAAATCTATCAAGTGGCATTTGTTTTGGATGCAAACACAATTGGCTGTTCATGGTGTAAAGACTTTGGCAAAACTTGTGAAGTTTTATAAGTATAATGAACAAACACAAAAACCTATGCTTGTATTGAGACCATGTTTTTATAACAAGATAAATAAACAGCAAATAAAAAAGTGGTCTAAATTCTTAGAATATATTGTATGCTTTTCTGTACACGTCTATGTCTGAGTTTTGAAAAAAGTGTCGTGTTGTTGCAGTCTGGCATCTTTGCAGGTAATGTTCAATTCCTTCAAATTCTTTTTGACTTTTGTAAAAATACATTGACGCATAAAACCTCCAGCTTTCCCTGTACTGAAATATCACTAACAGTTACACAAAAAGGAAATAAATTGGCTGTCTGGGCCTTTCTTGGTAAAGCATAACCACAAAACATGAGGCATATTAAACAAGAGCAAATCACACAGGTGTTCCTCCTTATCTTTCACCTCTCCCTGTCATCATATGGTGTAGTAGAGTCACATCCAGTCCAACAGGGGGCAGTGTAGCACTTTGGGCACTTTCTGAACAGAAAAAGTCTCACACTTAATAAGATGGCTCACTCAAATTTGCGCAGGTGGTTATAGAGAGACTGGACGTAGGTGAAGACACACATGGGGTCAGGTTTTCTGCCCATCACCATCATGTCCTCCACCTCAATGAGTCTGTCACAACCAGCCTTCTTCCTGGAAGAGAAAGTTTCATCAAGGGTGAATGAAGTAAGGAAGGTTTAGATTTGCTATGGAGTTGTTGTTCTTTTGTACATATAGCTTCATTAAGCAAAAGTGGAAAATAATTAAGCCGTAAAAGTTCATTAGTACACTTACACTACAGTATTAGTAGTGTTAATACACTTATGTATACTCCAGTATAATTTCTGTACTTTTGAGTTTGTATGAGTGTGACTGAAAATATATTTGTACTCTTACTCAATTACATTTTTGGCAAAAGTTTCATTTTCACTTATACCTAAAGTACTTCAAGTACTAAAGTATTTCATTTAGACCAATCACATCTTCCAAATCTCAAAGATCGTGATTGCAATGGTCAATAGAGTCGATCAGTAACATCATTCACATTTGAACTTGGACGAGGTGCCAGCCCATCGCAGAGCACAATCCCACACACATTCAAACATCCATTCACACGCTATGGACAAATTGGAAACACCAGTTAGCCTATAACGCATGTTTTTGGACTGGGGGAGGAAACCCCTGAAGCACAGGGAGAACATGTCCTGACTTTAAATTTCAAAGCAAATTCAGTAGTTTATTTTGTAGTGTGGCCACATTCAATTGTTTTTATTTAAGTATAATACTGACAAAAATTCTTATATACTATTTATTATTGTTATGATCTCATTTATTTATTATTATTATTGTTGTTGTTAAGAATAACAATAATAATAACATTTGAAACATATAATTATGTTTCATAACAATGCAGCTCGACAAAAAGTATAATACTAGATTTCCTATATATGATATTATATAATACATACTTGCAATTTGTAATTAAACAAGATTTTAATACAGTACCCATACTGAACTTGAGCAAATTTTTTTCTGTACTTTTTCTACCCCTGTAAATAACTGATATACATGTGTGCACCAATATTGAGGGAGTTATAGGGTTCATTAATGTCTGGCTCCAGTAATGGAAAAATTGAGGCTGTGGGCAAGAAGAGGCCTGGGGTTAGTTGCCTTGGCTTTGCGGTTTAAAGAGTGGGATATGTTACAGACATGCAGTTCTCAGATGCATCGGAAAGTCGGTAACAGTATCTCTATTGCCAAACTGAGGAATGACGTGATGCAGCTCAACTAGAAGATCAGCTCATTTTAAAGCATTCTGCTAAGGTCAACATCCTCATCAGTCAATCTTCACTTCATTTCACTTTTTAACACTATGTAAAGAAGTGTATATTTTGTAACTGATATGTTTTTTTTCCCTGAGAATTACGAATAGGACTGTCCTTGGTCCTGGTTTGCAGAGTTTTATGCTCAGTTTTCATCATATACTTTCTCATTGCTGAATGTGAAGATAGATTAGGTACACTAATGCACTGCAGATGACTGTGGAGATTATGGCACCAGGAAAATATTTTCACATCAAAGCTAAAGAGTGAGGACGTTGCTTAACACTTACTCTGCGGTGCTGAAGGCCAGTTCAAAGTTGTGTTTGCGTTCGGTAGGGGACAGGGCATTGTAGTCGAACTCAATGGGGAAGAATGAGTGGACTAAGGCGCAGAAAGCCATGCCATCACTCCAACTGGATGAAAAGTTCTGGATGTCGATGTTCTATATGAAAATGAAAGAAAGAATTGAGGACATACTATATAACAGTGTTTTCTAATCCTGCACCTGGAGTGTTGGGCACAGAGTTTGGTTTTCTTTTGACAACAAACAGATATCACAAAGTTAAAATGGCTCCATCTTCAACCTGGGCCATATGGAAAGACAAGCTCAGCTGTGAAGGAGAACAGAAAAGGCAGTGTGTAGTTCAACTCACACCTGACATAGAGAAAAATGCTTTTCTTGCCAAGAGTACACATAGTAACACTTTAAAGCAACTCAACCATAAATCTGTTGCAAGCTCTGTGAGGTAAGAGTCATGCTTAAGACTAAAAGGGGTGAAAAAGTGATGATACCCAGCAAAGTCTTCCCATATACATTTACAGTATTTAGCAGACACTTTTATCCAGAGTGACCTACAGAAGTGGTTAACAGTCTCCAGTGTTAAAATGGCTGTTTTAGAGCATTAGAGCATGAAAATAATAGTCAAGGTAATAATTTCACGTGTAAACTGAAGGTCTTGAAATTATGAGCTTACACCAGCTATATATAGCGTGTACCTAATCAGCCAATCATGTGGCAGCAGCACAATGCATTAAATAATGCTGATACAGATCAAGAACTTCAGTTAATGTAAAAAAAAAAGTCGCAGCACCCCCTGGACAGGGTGTCGATCCATTGCAGGGCACAATCACACACACACTCACACACCCATTCATACACTACGGACACTTTGGACACGCCGATCAGCCTACATGTCTTTGGACTGGAGAGGAAACCAGAGTACCCGGCGGAAACCCCTGAAGCACGGGGAGAAAATGCAAACGCCGCACACACAGGGCTACGGTGGGAATCGAAGCCCCAACCCTGGAGGTGCAAGGCAAACATGCTAACCACTAAGCCACCGTGCCTACTTTTTTAAACATTGATTAAAATCTGTCATATAGGACAATATGATTCCATGGTCCGAAACTATATACACTGCAGAACACAAGCAAATGTGTGATTTGAAAACGTTAAAAAAAAATTTTTTTTCCGGTAAATCATGTGTTCAACACCCAACTCAAAAACAGCATTAAAAGCAACTTGACCTCAAGTCTAAAGGAAGGAAAATGATTGTTGTTTTCCCTATATTATATTAGAAATTCTACCAGTCCCTTACATTGACCATCTATTAATTATTTTCTCCTAATGCAACACAATGGGTGTGTGATTGTGTGTGTGATTGTGCCCTGCGATGTGTTAGAACCCCGTTCACCATATCCCCTGGCTTGTGCAGTATGGAAAATAGAAAATGGAATAATAACACACTAGATTAATTAAGTCTTTATCATCTTCATCTGAATGTAAAAATCAAGTTCATACATTGTAATTAAAAATGTTTTAATTCAAAATACAAATTCTAAATTCAAATTAAGTGATGCATTATTTCTGCAGACATTTGTATTTGGCCATTTGGCCTGTAGTATACATGACACAATATGGTGTATGAATAATGTTCATCTGCAGGGTTCTCCCACTGGATAGCTATAATCCGAAGCACGTTTGGAGAACTTCTGAGGTTTAGGCCAAGTGTTTGTCGATGTTATCTGTCAAACATTATTTCTGACTATGATTCTCACAGGATGAAGTCACCAAAAAATGAAAAGCTGGATTTGTAACTTTATGTTAGATTGAATGGTGTAATATTTTACATCTACCCCTCCTGCTTTAAATCTGTCTTTCGAACCCTGCCCTTTAATTCTATGCCCTCAACCCCATTTGGTGAATGCAACCCCATTGATCAATGTAAAAACATACATCAT
Organism: Ictalurus furcatus; assembly: GCF_023375685.1. Classification (NCBI taxonomy): domain Eukaryota; kingdom Metazoa; phylum Chordata; class Actinopteri; order Siluriformes; family Ictaluridae; genus Ictalurus; species Ictalurus furcatus. The sequence goes on along the minus strand of NC_071271.1, from coordinate 11,720,525 downwards.
AGTTGTCATCAATCCAGTGTTCTAGTGCTCTGTGTTTTGTATATTGTTCTGTTTTTGTGCTTAATGTGCCTTGACCATGACGGCACCATCTTTAACTAGGGCCATATGGAAAGATGAGCTCAGCTGTGAAGGAGAACAGAAGAGGCAGTGCGTAGTTCAACTCACATACTCCCCATCTGACGTACAGAAAACTCTTTTTTTTTTTTCTTTTTTTGCTCAGTTCACACAGTAATACTTTATAGCAACTGCTCCATAAATCTATGAGGTAAGACTCACTCGCAAGAACAAAGAATTCAGTTTCAGATGACAAAGGAACTGTAGCCAGCAAGTAGTGCTGCATTTACTGTATTTAGCAGATGTTCTTATTCAGAGCAACTTAGTTTCACAGTCTCCATAAAAAATAAAAAAAAATCTTCATGCTAGAAAAAAATAGGTCAGTGTCTGAGAATACTGTTAAGCTAAAGCCCTATTAGTGAGGATTTCGTATACCAAGTTAGTATAAAAATGAAAACAGAGTATACTGTATCTTTCTGGATTTAAGTGCTCAGAGAAGAGGTGGGTCTTCACTCTTAAGTTCTCTAAATCCTTACTTAAGATTTGCCACAAATTGCCATAGAACATTTCTTTGAATGTTGTTTGCATCATTGGTGAAAGGTCTAATTACCATGCTTAATTACTGTATTTTACATTACTTTGTTTACATTGTCTGTAAACTAGACGTATTGGAGAGCTTTTAAGAACAAAATTTTATAGTTAAATTGAAAGAAGTAGCATTATTACAAATGTGTGGTAAAATGTGTCTAACAAAACCCTCAAAATAACAAAATAATTAAAGGTCAGATTTGTTGGGTCAGATTTGACACTAGTTTTATTTTTTAAAGATCACAATGAAAAAAGGATTAAAATGACATTAAAACAAACAAACAAAAAAGGCAGTCACCAAAAGTGATGCAGAGTTAACCTTTTTCTTGCTGATCAGTTAAGATATATTAATTGTTAGCTAGCTACTGAACAATTAATTAATTCATTTGTTTTTTTCATTGAAAGTACTTTAATTTGGTCAAAGCCATGGTGTAGCCAGAACCTATACAGGGAACACTGGACATGGGGTGGGAATATACACCTTGGACTTGAAAACAAGCCATGCACACATATTGACACACTCATACACACCTAGGGGCAATTTAGTGTCACAAATCTGCCTACGAGCATGTTTTTGGCTAGTTATCCTACAGCAGTTAATATTAGCTGGCTAATTTGCCAGCGCTTTATCCATCTGCATAGTGTTTTCCACTCTGTTTACTGCCTTGTTTTTTAGTTGTCTAGCTAATAGATGGTTAGACCTTAAACGTCTGAGATTGGTTGTGTCTTCTATATTTGAGTCAACTGACATATACCCAAAAGTTACATTATGTACTGCTGCTGCTTTAAAGAAGTGTCATACTTGCTCAAGCTTCTTGGCTCTTCTATTAGAAGTAATATGCATCTGAAATGCCTTACCTGATATCCAATAGTTTTGGAGCGACACCACTCTAAAAGAATCTGTTTGATGCTGCTTGCACTGGACACACCAAAGCTCTGAGAGCGCTTCAATTTGGGTTTAGGGTCCACGGGTTTGGGTTGACTGAAACAAATAAGAAGCAAAGACAAAGAATGCAAAAGCTTAGAAGAAAGAAATATGAGCATAAGACAAAGAGATTGTGGAAACAAGGCTAAAAATCCTTCTACCTGTTATTCTCAGAATCCAGTCGCTCAAAAATAGACCTGCGTGCCTGGGCCCCAATGCTGCGGGGGAGAGTTTGTGACCTCACGAGCTCACGTTTGCGCTCCAAGCCCCTGCCAAAGGACAGCTCTCCTGCAATATCTGCATTCCTGATACACACAATATCCCTATTATATGCCTGTGTTATTCAGGGGGTCTTTACAGTATGTCTCTGGAATGGAGCACTAAAGTATTGTGCATGTGTTCTTTTGCCAAAGTGATTATAGCATTCAAGTTTTCTTGAATCCAACCTTTCTGCGTTGTGCTGGTTGAGCGCAGGGTAACCTGAATAAGCCACAGATTTAGAAGGCACAGAAGACGATATTTTCTCTGCAAATTACAGAATATATAAACAGTTAGATTAAGCAGGAAGCCAAGTCTGTATTTTTTCCTTCGTTCCATAGATTTCTATCCTCTATGTATTCTCCGGAACTCAAAACAGTAATACTGTCATATAATGAACCACATCATTTAGTAACTGAATATATCAATGATTTGCTTAAACACACTAATCAGATAAGCAAGTTTGATAAGCAAATTATTGATACCTGAATAGCCCATTGTCCTCACTGGACTCGGAGTCCATGTTTTCACAGAAGACACTAGATGAACAATTCAGACATACAAGAGTTAGATAGAAAAAGAGAAAAGGGACAGAACCTGTCTGGCTGTTATGACTGTTAGCCATGTGTACCTGCATGAACTGGAGATTCAAGTTGTGGCTCGTTGTTATTGGAAGCTGGTTCGCTATCATGCTGTGTGTCTGTTACATTTGGCAGTGTTTGCATTGGGCTGCTTGGCGATTCAGGGCTTTTCAGGCCAGAAGAGTCAGCTATCTTGGTAGTGGCGGTGATTGGCAAGTGTGGCATTGCCATACATACAGTGGAAGAGTTTTGTCGTGACACACCAATAGGTGGAGAATTCTCTCTTGCAGGCACAGTGGAGTTTTCTGACATAAACAGACGCAGCTGAACTATAAACGTGGATAATCAATGGTATGTATTATGTCTGATTGAGAAGCAGTGGACCATTACCTGCTGTGGATGTGTGTCCATTCTCCAATTTAGAGGGGGCTGGAGCTGGATCCACCTCGATTGGCTCTTCTCGCTCAATGCTCTGGAAGATATAAACACACCATTCATTCATGCGTTCATTTTCAGTAGCCACTTTATGCTGGTCAGGAACATGTTGGATCCAGAGCCTATCCTGGGAACACTGGGCTTGCGGTGGGAATACACACTGGATGGGTTGTCAGTACATCTCAGGACATCAATTTAGCATATCAAGCCAGAGAACCTGGAGGAAGCCCACATGCACAAAGGGAAAACTGCACAGAGAGTAACCCGAGCTCAGGATCAAACTAGCGAGCCTGGGAGGGCAATGCTAGCTGCTAAGCCACTGGACCATGAACACATAAGTAAAGTAAACTCCATAATATTTAAACTCCCAGGCTCCAAAGACTAGGAGATGAAATATGCTTGAACAATATATGGTTTATGAACCATTAATAAACCATTGCCCATTTTCCTTGTCACGGTTTTGTTTGTCAGGTTATTTTTGTGCTAGGAAATTTGGATAGGGAAATACTAAGTCCCTTGGGTTATCTTCTGTTGCTCTGCCATTAACAAGCCTAAACAGCTGACCATGTCTGTGACGAGTGCTTGTCTGGCAGCACTGTGTTGAGAATACCAGCCTGCTACTGATACACATTGTTTCTGAAGGAACCCATCAGGTCATGGAGACCAACGCAATATTTGTTTTCATGATGATATGAAAAACAGTACCTGAATAGGTTTTTGTATAATTATAGGCACCCATTATGGTAAATTGTTTTGTGGTAATGTATTATAGATAAAAGACACTCTGTATGTCACTGCTGTATGTAAACCGAGTTTTACTAAGAAGAAAAAGCCAGATTAACATGACATTTGATGCAATTATCCAATAAGGCCTAATCAGAAAGATCAAACAGTCTAACATTCCTCTGAGGCTCCAGATTCTCGCCGAGGACAGGATCTCATCTCCTGGAGCACTCAAATGGATGGCTGAGTGATTTAATCTAATCAGTCTATTTTGACAGCCAGATTTATGCATTTCCTATCAGAACCACTAGTGCAGTCTGTCTGCCACTATCACCTCCAGTCTCTGTTAACCTAAAATACCTGGACTCAAGGACTAAACAGGGTTCTGAACTAATACACACATCATGCAAAACCAATAATCTTGTACTTATTAAAAAGGTCACGTTCCCAGAAATATATGACACAGCCTTTTGCAGACTCTTCTTACTCCATCCAGATGACTCCTTATCTGACAAGGAAATGCACTTTCATTTTTTCTAGAAACTTGTTGCTTCTTCATGTGTGTCCACACAGGCACCAACACGCACAAACCTACACAGGAGTGTAAAAACCCAACATGCAATCATGCACTCAGAATATAAAAATAAAGTTGTACATTCACATATGCACACACTTGGCAGAAAATGAAAAATAAATTCCTAAGAATGATACGCAGAGGGTAATTGAATCTTTGGAGGAGAACAGAAGTGACATAAGCTTAGAGGAATGTTGAAGGGTGAGTTTTTTTGGAGGGTGAGGGGCTTGAACAGCTGTGAGGTAGAGGGGAGATAGAATACACCATAGAACCATGGAAATCATGCAGCTCCAGTTCTCTGGCGGAACACACAGCCAGGTCCACGTCAATGAGCTGTGCTTTATGTGGCATTATCCTCAGAAGGAGTGCTGTTGACAGGTCAGGCTCTCAGGCTAGCAAAGATAGACAGCTTGCAGTAGCAAGCCCACCATGCAGTGCATGCACTTGACCCATAAAAAGTAGAAGATATATTTACGCATCTTAAGCCTTTCTGACGTGTTTACCTTCTGCACTGAACAGGGAGTAACTCAGTTACTCTGACTGAAAAGATAACCTTACAAACACACACATAGGCACGCGCACACACACACGCACACAGCATGACCTACACATTCATGCAAGATCTTTTTCTCTTTTCCCGGTATAATCAATCATTTTATTTCCTAGAATGCATCATAACATCAGTAGGGAGCAATACATGAAGACCTCATTCTAGGCTATTCTAATTTGCCAGAGAGATCAGGAGAAGAGCTAAACTCTTAGGTCTATAGTGAACAACACTATATTTCCTCCTGGAGGTTCTGAGGTTCTCACCTGAGGGCTCCCAGAAGGTGATGATGATGAGGATGACCTTACAGGCACAGCTTCAACTCTAATTTATCAGTTAGAGATTAACACTTGTGCTGCTTCTGACCAGGACAAGCCCTAGTACAATTCTTGCTAGGGCTTTTGTGTAAATTAAGAGGATGATGTCCTATTATCCTACAACATGCTTTTGAAGCAACCAATTTAAAACAGTGAAATCATGACCTTGGTGTTATAAGGTTCTACCTGGGTTAATGGGAGATGAATGAATGGATGATACCTTATAATACTAAGGACATGAACTGACAATTGGAGAAATGTCTGCAATTAGAATGGCTCACAAATGAAGAAGCCTTCACCCTATCATTGGTAGAACGTGAGTTTGAATCCCAACAATGCCACAGCCATTCTTATCTGGGAACCAAGGGACAAAAATTGCCCATGCTCTCTGGATTGGAAGAATGACACATTCTCATATTATCCCTCCCCTGTCAATCACAGCGACACTAACCAGTCATGGGTGTCTGTGAGCTTATGTATGCAGAAGAGGACAGATAGCACTTTCCTCTAAGTGTGTTACACTGAACAGCAGTTCAAAAAGATGGGGTTGGATGGCTTTACATGTCTCAGAGGAAGCAGATGTTAGCCTTCACCATGCCCAAATAGTAGCTGTTGTAGGATAGGTGAGAGCTGGCTAGTGGATGGGAATTGGCAGGTGAACAAATGTGGGAGAAAATGGGGAAAATCCCAACAAAATGAAAGCTTTTGGCCATCAAAGCCAAGGATGAAATTCTTAATTCAGTGGCACAGTCCAAGATACAGTACCGGCATTGTAGAGCAAATCACCATTAGATTCCATTGTTCATCATTGAAATTGTTATATGTCACATCCAATGTAATGTGACATTCATGGCACAAGTGGGAAAACATGCATCTTGGTAAAATATCATGGCTATAAGCTTGAATAATAAAAAGTCCAAATAGGTAAAGGTATGCTGATAATGTTCAGAGTTTTGAATTTGAAAACACTTGAATTTGAATTTGAGTTGTGAGTGTGTGGTGTGAGCGCTGTCTGTTTATTCAAGCAAAGAACCCTCATTACCAACAGAAGGTGGTTCCCTGTTACTCTTTTGTTTTTAATTAAGCATTGTTGTGCAAAATGGTCTATTTTACTCCATGCATGGAAAGAAGAAAGCAGCATTGGTTCTTGTGCACAACCTGGCCAAAAAGTGGAACGAGAGCCAGCAAGTGAGACAATGGAGTCCACTCAGAGAAAGGCTTTCATGTGAGTTTAAATGTCAGACTTGTCCCATGTGAGCATGCTGTACTAAAATGAGAATTCCCCCATGCTGGCTGCCTGCCTAAAAAAATGTTGGGGTGCGAACAGGAGGATTATGTGTGCATGATCACCGGCTCATTCTGGACGTGTTCTCACAGCAGCCCAGCTGGTTAACATAATAAGAACCCCACAAAAACTGGGGAACTTCACACTGCGGCTGAGCAGGCATGTAACTGCCAGAGCTATTGTGCCAATGCTCCACAGCCTACACAAGGAAAGCTGAATGCTTTGGTAAAGAATATGAGGGGACAGTGGGATGTTAGATATATATGAGATGAATATTTTAGCTTTCGACATTTGAGCAGTGTGGGTGAATGGAATGCTGACTACAATGAGGGCATGTTGTGAGAAAACTCTGGAGTCTCAGATGATTCCACATAGTGACACTAACACAGTGACACCCACTAACCCTGCTTTGATGTAGAAATGTCTTCGTGAAAGTACTATTCTTATGTCCCATCATATACAGCTCTGATCGAGAACAAGAATGAAATTGCTTGTAAAATTTGTGGGAAATTTCAGCTTGACAGTAATTTGACTACTCCTCCTTGTTTCTGTGAATGGAAAGTCAGTGAGATGCAAATCTTGTGAAGCAGCACGCAGAAACAAGCAAAGAGAGGACGGTTTTATCATAGGGGCCTACGAGGGTCTTTGCTCTGTAATTTCCACCTGGAACTTGCATCTTTGTAGGAAAAGAGGCTCTAACATCTGTTTTTCAAAGGGCACAAAGCCTGCAATTTCTATTTCCAACGTCGGACGCAACCTGAATAAAGGCATCTACTGTAAGCAGTGAGGGCTTAGAATATGTTGCTTCCCACTGAGATAAACAACAGACACATTATCTATCAGTTCAGTGCTGCATGCAAAAATGTGCAATATAATACACTGTTTACATATAGTGTTTACATATACTGACAAGGAAATTAATATGTGCATTAGCCTTGCAAATAGCCATAGTTAATTATTATTAAAAGTATGGAGGCTGCTCTTTAGATTAGTGTTATGTGACCGGGTAAAGAGGGGTAGTTTGATTTCTAGTGGGCTTGGTGCAGGGTACAGGGACACATACAAGCCCCTTTTGATATGTACTTTTGTAGGAATTCAGTGCTAATTAAATGGGAAAGGATTAAGTGTGCACGGAAGATAGGAGTCCCAGGAAACTTTGATATGGAAATGAAATAGGATAACATATTGTTCAATTTCTGTGAAATTACTGGAAGATATACATGTGGAAAAAAATTAGTACACCCCATGGAAATTTTTGCCTTTTTTGACATATTTGGATAAGCAAACATTTGATCATTTTTGAAACAGTGCCTATTAATAAAGTTTATAAACTTGAACAAAACCACAAGGAAAAATAGTAGAAGTTAGTATTGCCCTCTTTAGCAGAAATAACTTCTTGTAGTCGTTTTGCATAATTGTCCACTGGTCTCTGACATCAGCTTTCTGGAATTTTTGACCACTCTTCCATGCAATATTCTTTCAGCTGCAAGATGTTTGAGGGTTTTCTTGCATGTACTGCATGTAGAGTGCATCACCTTTATTAATAGGCACTGTTTCAAAGGGGATCAAATGTTTGCTTGTCCAAATATTGACACATTTTCAAACATGACTGTATGTGAAATATATTGGGCTTGGTTGAATAATGGGAGGAAAGTCTAGAATCAGCTAAGCAGAGGAATGGGAAATTACAATAATTCAGTAAATAAATAGATGTTGGGCATTTGCACAGATAATAAAATTATGGCAAATTCAGGACAGATGAATGGCACAGTCCAGGATGTGATAATTTATGAGCAAAGTAAGACAAAGCCAAGCCAAGGGTCAGGCACAGCACTCGGACGAGAAATGGAGGGAGGGAGGAAATTTTCAGGCCATCTTTCCATGATGATATAGCAGTTGGCACCCTGGATCTAAGAGCCCTTAGGCTGGTTTAGGGTTTCAGATCACCAGCTACAGAAGATCTCGACCCCTTTGGCAGACTCAACTGAAAACAAGAGACATATTGGGGAAAAAAGACACTGGCTGGAGGAAGAGCTGAACCCAAGTGTCACAGAACGTCTTGTGTTAATAAAAGTAATAAAACCACAGGGCTCTCTGTGAGTACACACACACACACACAAACAAACAAACATGCAAACACAAACACACCTTTATGACAGGAACAATAAGTCTAGAGGCCAGAGAGGTCACCCTATAAACTAGGAATTATTAACTTGTAACCATGGAGATGAGAATACATGGTATTGCCTGGAAATAATCAGGAGAGCCAGGGGGCAGCATGGGAGCGGTTGAATTCTTCAGCCCCCTCACCCACCTCCCACACACACACACACACAGACACACGCGTGCATGCACGCATACACACACACACACACACACACACACACACTGCTCTCCACTTCACTATATTATTAGCTACCCTATAGTTTTTGTTCCATTCCTTATACTCTGGCAGGAACCTGTGCTGAACATAGAGATCCAGGCAGGACAAGAGGAGATTATATACTCCGTTCCATTGTGAGAGTGCTGGCACCTGGCCAGGATCCTCTGTAGCCAGGCTTAAAATGTCATGCATATCACACACACCAAAAGAGAGAGAGAGAGAGAGAGAGAGAGCATCAAGTAGCACATTTCAAATGCCTATAAAAAACATCTATCTATAAAGTCTATCTAACCAGGTGTGTTGTTTAAATATACAGTATGATTTCAAGACACTACATGCATATCAGCTTTTGCTAATACAGGCATGAAGTCAAGCTTGCATCTTTGCCAGAGTGATGTCAAGGCCTGTCTGCCATATGTGGAAATGAAGAAAAATGGAGTAAATTAGGCCATATATAGATCCAAGTGTATGAGGTGAATAGACATTCCTCAGAGCTTAATTTAACTGAAATACCCAGGATTAAGAAAAGCTTTGGACGCATTTAATGGATAGCCATAAAATCAGATCTGCTGGCACACTGAGGTAAATGGGGTAATAATATACACTTTCCTGCCAAACCCCAACACACTCACATGTGCTAACCATGTGAGGCAAAATCTCAGAGCCAAAAGTACTTTGGAACCAGTTAGAAAACATCCATCTTAGACCATACCAAGGTTCATGATGACATAATACATCAGCTTATTTACGGTTCAGTACTGATTGTAGCATGCAGAAGGAAAGGTGATAAGACTGGTCTCATGAACATGGATTGGTCCTGATGAAGGCTAGTGAGCCAGTAATTTGTGGTACAACAGTTCAGCCTGGCTGTTCAGTGTAAGAACTATGTCATCAGTTCTGTCTTGATTAAATCTAACTTGCATCACTGGTTAAGAATTTCAGATGCAGATATGACAGACAAATTTTGGGTCAAATCCCAGTGTGGTATATAAAATGTGTGGGTGTTTTTTAACAGTGTTAAAATATTTTGGTATCAGGTGTGTCTGTGTTCTCTCACCGAGACACACACTGTCCTCTGGTGCAGTTTCCACAGATCATAGCCATGGACAACTTATCTCACTCCACACCTCTTCCACACACTCACATGCACACACACAACACTCTTTCTCAAATAAACTTCCCGTCAGAAGGCACTTTGTGATAAATGTTCAGTGGCAGTGATATGCAGTGGTACTGAGTAATCTCAGATAGCCCACTGAGCCAAGAGCAATTTGTCGACCATTACCAGGAAAAGGCAGTGCTGAGTATTTCAAGGTACAGCACGGTATAATTACTCATCTGAATCCAGAACCATATGTACTCTGATCAATCTATATATTTATATCTCTTTATTTCTTTATTATACAGTATTTTGCACCCCACTGTGTGTTGCACTCAAAAATACTGAAAGCACCTGCGAGCTGGAAACAAATTCCTTGGTCAATAAAGCTGTTTCTTCTTCTTCTATTCTTCTATCTCTGTCCCTTTCTCATTGCATAATGGTACTCATTAAATTTTTCCATTGTATACGAAGGGAATGTTAACAGGTATCATGCTTAAGCACAATTGAAATATTGCTATTGAAATTACGGTGTTGTAATGCTAAGTATAAAAGCTTCCAGCTAGCTAATGCTTTCTTTTAAAATAGAGGTTGACTTACTCAAGTGATGGACCCTATCCAGCACCGGCTTGTGACCATAAATTTGGGTGGCCCAGAATGACATAATAATGATACCTCAAACAAAATGAAGTTGACAGGATATGACACTTGACTTATGCTATAGGCTACAATCTAGTGCATTTTTAGAGTAACTCCTTAATAGGCAGTTGAGAGTCGACAACATACAGTCATCCAGCATACAGTCTAGCGGCTCGTTTTGAGTGGTTTTAGACACACTGTACCTTTATTCAACTGTGTTTGATGCGGCAGCTGTGTTTACCAGGTTTCAAAAACACATACAAAATACCTGAAACTACACCATAGAATGGAAATGGGAGACACATTTTTCTTATGTTTCAGCCTTTGCATGAGAAATAAGGTCACTATGATGCACATACATTTCTGATGTCTAGACATTATCCACTCCATAATCCCCCTTTCCCTCTCCCAAACTTTGCAGTATAACTTATATTGGTTCTGTACATCACAGACACACTAATGTCTGCGCCTGTTTGTAGAAAGGTAATAGATTTAATTCTAATTGTTTGCTATAAAACAAGATCTTGGCAGCCACAAGAATTTTTAAACTAGCCCAATTTGGCAACCCTGTCATTAAGTGTCCTGTCAGTTGCTCGTCTTCAACTGAAAATGTTCACAGAGTGAGCATGGGGCAGCATTATTCCTGCCCTAATTGGCCTCTATTAGCAGTGCAGTAATAACTCTCTGGAGCTAAATGGGGCAGTGAGCATGCTGTCCCACGATTGAACAACTTTTAGAAATGTGAGCAAATCAATGGAACGTTGTGTTATATCTGTGAAATAGCAACATTTTTTAAATTGTTGATCACTCAAAAGAGGGTTAGGGTAGGGTTAGGGTTAACTGAGGAAACGTTTGACCACATGTGCCACAGAATCGGTACAAGGAACCGTTCAAGCCAATTGTTTGGAATTGTCGCCTTACTGTATCAATCCTAGTTTGCACAGAATTGTAAAAACCTCGATTCATATGTTGTTTGTTGCACTGTTGTTTTGTCACTTGTTGCTGTTGCTGAAATTTTGGCTCTTTGAGGAACATGTACATAGAAAATTAAATTTTATTGCTTGGTAGTCTGAACATAAGGTAACTGTCCCTGACCTATGAGGGTGAGTAAAAGGAGAAAAGCCAAGAGGCACAGGGACACCTAGAACTGTACAAAGACCAGTGGAAAAACAGGTGCAGGGAGGGAAGTTCTGTTCTGGATGTTCATCTAATCCTCACTCTCAATGTACTTCAAATGAGGCAGAATGTTGACACAATGGCCCAGTGAAACTGCAGAAATGCAGAAGTAATTGACAACAGCAGCACAGGCAGCACAGAGCAGAAGGGGGGGCAGGGGGGCTTAAAGAAGATATTATTTATGGAACATTGAGGGAATTCCACTTGTATATAGTCTTGCTGGAGCTGGAGCTTGACGTTAAGGGAGGTGAACCCAGTAGACCCCCTCACCAAAGAGACTGGGTTAATGCAACCTGGGCATTAAAGAGGTTACAAAGGCCATGTAGTGACAAAGTAAGTATGTGTGTGGGAGACAATCTAAGCAATGGAGAGAGAAAAATTGGAAGAATACATTGGCTACAGACCAAGTCTAAGCACAGGATAAAAAAAAAAAACAACCATAGAGGGATGGAAGACGGAGATAACCAGGGCTACAGATATGGAGAGAGAAGTGAGTGTGAGAGATCAAGTGTGATATTTGGTAGGTATGATGTCTGCAGATGTTCATAGCAGAGCTGCATATACAACTGCTATGGGACAGGCTAGCACACATCCACACATGGAGTTTGCCTCCGCTCTGTCCTTTTCTCACCCTCTCTCCAATACAGCATAATAGCCTGGAGCAGAGGGAGAGCTCCTCACACCTGCTGAAACACTCTCTGTGCTGTCCAAGGCCAGAATCATATCTCTCTCATTATGGAGCTTGCAGGTGTGTATGTGGCATAAAGAAAAAAAAAACTTGTGCTCACTCTCCCTCATAGCTAAAAGGACAACAGAGAAAAGAAATCTGTTAAAACCAGAAACAGCTTAGCTGTTCGATTAACAGGAAGTTATGTACTGTATTACTTACACAGGGTCACTCCATCTCAAGTGGTCCAATAATTGCAAAATTGGTTGCTTGGAAGTTTTTAATTTGTCTATTTTTTTTGACTGATTACCTCTATGTATTGGCATTGCAAATCCACCATTTTTTTTTTTTTTTAATTATTTATTTTTTAAAATATTTTTTACTTGGTTTAACTACAACAACCTGTTGTGTTATGGCACACAACAAATTTTGGTTATACAGCTGTTTATGGAAACCTCAATATCTTGGCTCAGGATGGTCCGAGCGCTTTGGTCCAAGCACATTACATGAACATATATAAATATTTAGCACATTCTTATTCCTTAGACTTAGAACTTAAGCCAAATGTAATGCTCAAGATTGCTCACAGTTCCACATTTAGGGTCAGTTTATAATGGGAAGGATTCGAGTTTCAGTCTTAATTTTTTTAGGGGGTACCTACAGTAGGTAAATATAGTGTGCATGCAGAACATTTCAGATTTGATGCTTCTCTTTTTTTGTGCCAGGACACAAAGATGGCTGTTGTAGTTAAACCAAGTAAAATAATAATTTTTAAAAATGGTCATTTTGCAATGACGATATATAGAGGTAATCACTCAAAAAAATGTTTAAAGAAAATTAAAAATGGTCATGCAACCTGCATTGGACCACTTGAGATGGAATGACCCCAAAACCAATGATTACTGATTTGCATGCACTATACGTAACAGTTTGTCATATTCTATATGAAGGTGAAGTGAGGCAAATGTGCTGAGCTTGAGAGATAGAAGAGGACTGAAGAAATATATATAGTGAATGTTGCTTTAATTGTGTATGGGTCTGAGTGGTTGAGTCAAGCATCACTTTGAGTTATAGACTGCAGCTGCATGCTGAGCTCAGGAAGGAATGGGGTCACTTAATGGAACAAAAAATGCTCCTGTTAGACTGCAATTGCGAGATTGAGAGTAATTTCATGTGCAGGCAACACGATGACCTCTAAACTATAGCCTTAAGTAATCTTACTGGAGGGGAGTCTACTTGAAGAAACTCAAAGAAAACACCAACATAATTAACCCTTAATCTAATTATGGGAAAATGCCATCAGTTCTGGTTTGAATAAATCCAGCTTACTTTACTTTTTAAATATTTTTCTGGTTTCAGTCAGTGACTGCTAATAGCAGAAGATTAAATTTCAATGAAATAGTGAAAGTTAACAGCTCTTGCCCAAGGCCAGTTTAAAGTAAATCTGTAAGACACACATGGAGACAACTCTAAATAATTCCATGTGTCCAGTGGTCATCTTGTTGTACTTTGATTTTGGGACCCATCTTAGCCCTCATATTCATCTTTTGTAGACTAAACCTTTGAAACCATCTTAGTTGTTGGAAATGTTTTACAAGAGGCATAGTGTAAAATTAAATCTTGTCCAGTCACGCACATACTTTTCAAATGGTTCTTTAGTATCTGCATGTCTAAATATTTCCAAGCTTCACTTATACTCATAAAATCTGACATCATTGCACTTCTTGGCTTAGGAAACTCTTGGCTTCAAGTCTTCTAACCCATAAACCCCACCCTCTTGTAACCAATGTTCTTTTGCTGCTGAGGTGTGTGTACTCACGTTGGTCTTGCTGCTGACAGAGAAGGTAGCTCTGCTGGAAAAGCGCGTGGTAACGGGGCTGGAGGCCGAACCACTGGGGGTTGTCGCACTGCTGGGTGAAAGGGGTGACTGGGTTATTGCTGTGCTACTTTGGGGGCGGGTTGGCATCGATCCTGAACCCAGCAGAGCACTCCTATCGCACACAGTGCCTGTCAGCATCTCCACCTGGCGCGTAAGGGCTTCCAGCTGGCTACGGAGCTGCCGGTTTTCCTGTTGCAATTGAGCCACCGCTTGGCCAAGCGGGCCACTCATGTGCAGCGCTTCTTCCAGGCGACGCTCTACACCCAGCTTGAAAGCACTGACATCCACGTGGATCTCACGCACAGCATCATGCAATGTGGTCTCGTAGCGTGCTAAGGCAGCACATACCGTCTCACCTTCTGGAGGACCCTCGCCTGCTAGTGCCAACGCTGGGCCAGTGTCCATCTTGCCCAGTCCAATGCTCTGCTAATGCTGCTCTCTTCACACACTCTCTCAGAGATCTGGGGTTCTCAATTAACTGCACTTCACTGAGATATTTTTTTACTGTTAGTAGACAACTTAAAAATCCCAGACAGGTCCACAAAGATCCACCAGCAGCTTCCTGTTGAGTCAGCACCAACTTGGATTAATTTCCCATTCAATCACCAGAAACAACTTTCTTGTAAAGCTAGATGAAACTCTACCAACACATAGCATAGTGAGAGCATGTGAGCTGTGGCTAAAACCATTGAAACCATTTTTGGAACATTGTGAATATTGTGTATATGTCTACAGACCTGTGTTGCAGTTGTGTCTTCCTACTGAACCAGTTCTGCTTTCCCAGTTGGGTGAGAGTGAGTGCTCTGCCTGCTGTGCTGTTTTAAAGTACAACTCAAACAGTCAGGTTAATCTCCCCCTACTCAGCCTGGGGGAGGGAACGGAGAGAGAGAGAGAAAGACAGAGAGAGAGAGGGAGGGAAGAAGGGAGGAGAGTTACACTCTATCCTCTCCCTCTGCTAGCAGTTGGAAATAGTCCCCTTTTGTTTTTGTTGTCTGTTCTCTCCTTTCTCTCTCCTGTCCCTCTTCTCCTCTGTCCAGTGTATTTGCCACTCTGGACTTTCACAATGCTTGTTCTCTCTTACTTTCTATCTCTCTATCTGTCTCCCTCCCTCTCCTTCTTTTCTGTCATACATCAGAACAGAACAGACAGGCCTTTTGTTTGTTCCAAATCTCACTTTTACAAACCCAGAACAGTGAAGGGCATAGGGCACTCTTGGGACACTCCACCAGTCCAGTGAGACTTTTTGGTATCATAACATTTTTGTTAAACAGAATTTATGTTTTATATATTGTTCACCAGAATTTCAAAGGAAAACTAGGTTACCTACAGGCCATGGGAAAAACAGAGGACATTTACCCTTTCAGAGATCATGCAGGACTTTTGTCTTTTCAAGATAAGTGTGCACATTGACCTGAATGATGAATGATTTTACGAATATAATGTCCCATTGTGAAATATGACACCAAAGTAAGTAACAGATTTAGGGGTTTTCTGTGTTTTCTGAGTGTGTGCATGTGTGTGTGTGTTACCAGATCCCAGGGAGAACAAACTTTGCTTATCAAAAGAATGGCACAGAGGAGGGGTGTGAGGGTGTATGGAGGCATAGTGCCAGTGGCCACGCAGACCCCACAATGAAGCCAGGCACACAGCTTGAAACAACTTTACATTCCAATCCTCTGTTTACTGTAAACACTGATGGGTTGAGGGCTGAGAGACATAGGAGGTAATTTATGAGTGTCCGCCTGGACAGTCAAAACCCCTGCTGACATTACATTACAGATCTGTGTGCGAACATTACACATATGACACTCATAGGAAGCATCCATGCTGAGCAGTAAAAGAGAATCTAGTATAAGTTTCATCTATCCATCCATCGATCCATTTTCTATACTGCTTATCCTACAGGGTCACAGGGAACCTGTAGCCTATCCCAGGGAGCATGGGGCACAAGGTGGGGTACACCCTGGACAGGGTGCCAATCCATCACAGGGCACAATCACATACACACTCGCACGTGCCAATCAGTCTACCATGCATGTCTCTGGACTGGGGGAGGAAACTGGAGTACCTGGAGGAAACCCCTGCAGCACAGGGAGAAAATGTAAACTCCACACACAGGGCCACGGCAGGGATCAAACCCCCAACCCCAGAGGTGTGAGACGAACATGCTAACCACTAAACCACCATTCACCCTACTATCAGTATTAGAGGACTGAAAACCTCATTTCAACAATAATGAGTGAAAGACGGAATGGTGAGGCTACAGATCTGGCAGATTCTGTTATATGATTTCCATCTTGCAGTGATAGTGAGTCTTCACGTTAAGCTCAGCTCGTAAATGTCTCGCAAGATTAGTGGGAGAAGCCAGGCAGGGAGGTCTAAACCTGCGTAATGGTGCACTTATCCATGGAGGTTTGTTATTGTATCTAAAGCTGCAGGGCTTTCTTACCAAACCTTGCTTTGCTTCTTATCAGATGCAGTATGGAAGCCAGGAGGAACTGATCCCAGCTGCACGTGTGGAACCAAGTGAACTCATCATGTAGACATAGCGGGACCTCACAGGCTTGGACTAGAAAGAGCATGCTTATCAGATCAGATCACTTCAGAGTGATAAATCACTCAGATATTGCTACTCTATGGAATTCTGACAGACAAATAAGGAGGAAGTGACCGAAAAAACAAAAAAAAAAAGACATAACATTTCCTTGAGAAATTCCTTGAGAAATGTCTTAGGATTGGACAACACAGACAATTTGATATGTTAGTCCAAACTCAAGTTACTGAACTCTACACCCTACTTGGCTCTTAGAGACTCATAATAAATACCTAATATGCAAATGCACTTGTAGTATTGGATTTCCATATGATGAGGTAAACAATGACCAGGGCTGGCAGTATTTCAAATACACTGGAAATACTGCCATTGGAACAGCACAACAGCTTCCTAATGCCAGCAAATTCTATCCAGCATGTTGCAAAAAATCATGACTATTATTACTGTGTGGTTAATACTGGGTTCAGGGGTTGACAAATCTTAATTATATTCTTGCCCAGTCCATTTTTTTTTGGTTGCCAGGAAACCTAATTGACTACACTAAAAATGATAGCTAACATCATATTGCAATAAAGTATGGTGAGTGATTTGGCTCATTAATTGCATTAATGCAGACCAAACAAGTATAAATTCCTGCGTAGGGGATGACTCAACCATATCATTACCCTTTTCTAAGAAGATATCTGAGGGAGCACATAGTGTTTGTGCTAGTCTATGTTTTTTCTTACATATTTAACCATGAGGTGACTGCGCTAGCTGGCGCTAACAGAACAGTTATATGAGAGCTTACTGTTGCACTTTATTTTGCCTGGTTTTGTCTGAGTTTCCACACACTTGTGTGATCCTGATACTGAAAAGACATTATCTATGCATGTTAATTAATCTAACTGAAAGCAGATATATATTGTGTACTGTAGCAGGCAGTGCGATTCAGGAGGAGTAGTGCATGCTAAATTACATGCTAAAGTTATGTGCATTACATGTTTTGTTTAATATATGTTCAACTCAAAAGCAAGTAGGTGTTTCCCTTATTCTAGTTGTTGAACAAAAATGTGCTGATGACTACTAGTCTGTTGAGCCTACTTGTTTTCTGGGCAACTATGACAAAAAAAACAACAAATAAAAACTAATAGCCCAGACATACAATCATCTTGTTCTGGTGATTTGCTAGTGATTTGCTAGTGATTTGGCCTGTGTTTAAAGGATTCCATGTGATTAGTACTGCCATCATAGTTTTTGCTAGCTAAAACCTGTATGCTAGCTAAGAGGCCATGTATGTGAAGTTCTCTCCAGCACATATTAACAGATTAATTTGTGGTACAGTAATACTTTAGAAATGAAATAGTAATAGGTTGACCCTTAATGATTTAGTACAGACCACCAGTCTGGTTTCTGAAGGATACCTAGTGTTACCTATCATCCAACAGAATGCTAACAGCAGCTGATTTCATGCACCCCTTAAGTATTTCTGTATATATAAAATTGTCATTGTGTTTTATTTTATGTACTAGTTATAGTTATAGTATTTTGTCATTTTGAAACATTTTACATTTCGGGTTTATATATTAGCTAGAGATAGATACAGAATACTTTATTGATCTCCAAGGGGAAATGCAAATTTCCCCCTCACTGAATGAGTTAATCCATTAAAGTGTTTTTGATAAAATCTGAAAAATCTGATACTGAAATGACTCATGATTCCCTTATTAATAATACATGTAGTATTTTTGGAAATACTGTAACTGTTAGGTCCTTCCCACTTCCATCTTTTGTAGACACATTTAACTTTTCTTAAAACAGAGCCCTTCACTCCATCTGTGAGAGATCAAGTGAAGTATGGTGTGTGTATAGCAGTAGTAAACATTAATGAGGGCAGCTGAAAGTACACTTATTGCGTCACTGCACTTTTATACATATTCACAAAAAAACAGACAGTAAACCACTCTCCATACTCTACAGCTACTCTATATACACACTTATAATAACCTCTACACACTCTCAAACATACATAGCTTATGTCTTTTGAGTACTCCCTTGTTTACACTGAGAAAAATATTTATCACACCATTTGCCTGCGAGATGATGCTCTTCTCTTTTTGTGTATAGAGGGAGGAGGTGAAGGAATGTGGGGAAAGATGTAAGCCCTGGTGGCTTTTATCCGGAAAAAAGCTGATGACAACCTGCTGATCCTTTTAAAACACAGCTCCACTTATTTCCCTGCATGCTGATCGTTGCTACTTTCCTGCATAGCAATTACATCAGCGTTTCCATGGAAACCTTAACATCCAAACACATCCAAAAGAATAACAACCGGTTTGATGATGTCATTGTCACCTAAGAATCGTAACGTAATTAGGTACATATGTTGCCAAGAGACAGAGAGGTAACAGAGGGAGTGAGAGGAGGGCTTTGAGGGGCAGACGAGAGTATGTTAAAAGTGATTTAGACATGTTTGTAAAATATTCTTGGCAATATGCGTAACGTGTGACCACAGGCAGCCTTTGACAGGCAGAGGCAGGAGGTGATTTATGAGGGACAAGAGGCTCTGCTCATACAGCAGGACTGAACTGCAGGGGGTTGTGTAAAAATCTTACATACACACTCTGCACGTACAGTCAGCATTAGTCATTACACACTTGACTAGCAAAAGACAGACACACCAATGAACACATCTTATATATTGCATTAATCAGCTGTCTGGTCTTCCCGAAAGTTCTTCACTGTCCTGATGGTGTAGCACACAGGGGTCCAATGAGAGCTCCACTGGAAGAGGTGACCTTTTTGGCGGAATAAGATAGAGTATCGACTTTGGTATCAACTTTGGTATTGAGTATCGTGTACTTTTGTTGGTATCGGTACTCACTACTAGATTTTTGGTATCGTGACATCCCTAGAGCAGACACTGCGCTGTCCTTCTACACACTCTGGGCTCCAATTTTAGTCTGATGAAACCAAACACACACAATCAATGCAATGACACTATCTGTATTTGTATCTGTAGCTGTTTAATATTCAAAATATCTGTATCTGTATCTGTATTCACAGTTGAGGCGTGGCCTTTTTTACCACTGTGCCTCTGGTAACACTGTAAGAACAGAAACCCAGAGGTGTCTCTGACAGTTCCTCATCACTCATAATCGGTTTCAACTAGAGTTATTATTTGTGTTTGGACAAGGTCATGATATTTTCTAACAAATTTAGTTGGGTCTATTTTATTTTGTTTTTATTACAATCTAAAAACAATCTAGTTGCCAAATTTAAAGCATTGCGCCCCTGCTCAGTCAGTTATTATGCACTAAATGCATCATGCAGCACCACACATTTGTGGTAATGAACAAGAATTGTTCAGTTGGGTGTTTTACAAATGAACAATGTCATGAACAGAGCTATAGTGTTGTTTCTCCTGTGATAAAAGCAGTATGTGACTACAGCTCAGAAGTCACTTACTGCAAAAGTTTTTACAGCAGAATGCTACTATAGAGGACTTATTTCTGTGAAAATTTCAGGTTCATATCTGGTCCCCCACCAGAGATATTCAACCCGAAAATGAGGGAAATTTTCGCCCCCCTAAAAAAAAGAGGAAGAGCGGTCTCAAACTTGACACGTTCTGAATGCACAATATACATGCATAGGTCCCTCCTGAAAATTAAGACTGAGACTCGAACTCTTCCCATTATAAATTGACCCTAAAAACGGAACTGTGAGCAATCTTGAGCATTACATTTGGACTTGCGTTCTAAGTCTAAAGAATAAGAATTTGCAAAATATTTATATGTGCTCTAGAGATCAGTTTTCGTTCCAAGGAGCTATGATCATCATGAGCCGAGATATTGAGATATCCGTAAATAACTGTATAACCAAAATTTGTTGTGTCCCATGACACAATGATGTCCGTTGTGGTTAAACCAAGTAAAACAATGAAAAAACAGGTGGTTTTGCAATGCCAATACATAGAGATAATCACTCAATAAAATTTAGAGAAATGGACAATTGTGATGGACTGACCCATCTGTTTAACATATTCTGCTCAATTCAAATAGTCTATTCATATTTGTTTACATCCCTACTTGTTTAACCTACATAAAGACTCACTTAAGCTTCCCAGTCAACACTCCTTCAAGTCATGTCTCGCTCCCTGCTTACTGTACAAATCCTGCCAGGACGTGAGGACTAAGACATTCAATTCACCTATGGATAAATGAAATCTTCAAGAAGCAATATAAATCACTGATAATAAATAAAGTCTCAAAGCATAAGTGTCATGAAATGGATTCAATTTGCAATTCAAAAGCCTTTTTTCATTATAGGTAACAAAAACTGCTGAATAGTATTCATTCATCCTCAGTAACTGCTTTATCCTGGTTAGAGTCGTGGTGGATTTGGAACATGTCCCGGGAACACTGGGCACGAGGCAGGAATACACCCTGAATGAGACATCACAGGGCACTATGCACACTCACATTCACACACTCACGCACACCTAGGGCCAATTTAACATTGCCAAGTCACTTACTGCCATGTTTTTTGTAGATTGTGGAAAAATGTATGCAGACACAGAGAGCACTCTCCAGGAACTCCAGAAAATCCACACAGACAGTAACCTGAGCTCAATATCAAACCCAGAACCCTGGAGTTTGAAGCAGTGTGAAGCAGTAATGCTACCCACTACACCACTGTGCCACCCCACCATATAGTATATATAAGTTTAGATATTAATAGTTCACAAATCTAAAAAATTATATCAAAGTATCTTCATTTCTTAATTGCATCTTAATGTCTCAACGTGATATAAATATTCTTTAATAAGATGTATGCTCACCATTTCCCTTTGTCTATTTGTGTGTTCTCTAAACATATTTAGGTTTCTTTGAGTTGCAATAGTCATTCCCCCAATTTACCTGACATACAAAATCTGTCACAACAATGTCAAAGACAGCCTTTTTCCAATCTGAGTGACAGGATCATGGTAAAACTTCCTTTCTGTTGATTCTGTTTTTTTTTTTGTTGTTGTTGTTTTTTAATAACATCTTGGAATCCTTTTTATTTTGTAGATAAAATATAAAATAAAGGTACATTTTCAAGTTTTCTCCCAGACACAATGATTTTTTTTATTCAACTGTGCATAAGCAGCAAGTTGAGAGAATGTGTGTGATTGTCCCAGCCATTCATTTTCCATACCACTTATCCTACACAGGGTTGCAAGGAAGCCTGGAGTCTATCCCTGGGAACACGCAGGGCACATGCACACCCCATTCACACACTATAGACAATTTGGAAATGCCAAACAGCTTACCCCCATGTCTGGGGGAGGAAAGTGGACTACCCGGAGGAAACCCCCCAAAGCATGGTGAGATCATGCAAACTCTGCACACACAGGGAGGTGGTGGGATTCGAACCCCCAACCCCAGAGGTGCGAGGCAAACATGCTAACCACTAAAAAAAAATCTATATATAATTTAGCTATAGGTAATAGGGAAGACAGCACCTAACTGGCACTGGAAATTGTACTGACTGCAAAAAGGAAGGGGAGGAAACCATCCTATCAACACATAAAGAAAGCCAAACATGCATCTCCCTCTATCACAGGGTTTCAAACAGAAGCTAAAGTAGTCATCCTTTTCCTGTGAAGCTGGAACCATCAGTCATTTGGTAGTTTAGACTAATACTGATATGTCGCCGATGACACGTTCTCAAGGAAGCTGTGTGTGCGCACTGATGTCATAGTTGCAGCTTAAGCCAAAAGACATCTCTATCATATCCCTCAGTCGTTCCCACAATCTGCCTGTCATGTTCCGAAACCCGACTAAATCCCTCCAGCACTGAAAGTCTCGTTCAGCATGACATCACCCTCTCCCTTAAGGGCTCATGGTGTATGAGATTGACCAGCCTCTAGCAGAAACACGCACACACTCAATACACCATCAGAACTATTAACACAAACCTCAGTAATGGCTACAGTATGACTTCTTGCATGACTGAATTTGAGTTTGTCAGTTTGCCAAAAAGTGAAATAAAAACAGAGTGTTTTTGGCATGTACACATATGTGACATCAAAACCACATTCATACTTGGCAGCAATCTTCAGATTATACACTGCAAAAGAAAAGCTGTTAGACATCTAACAATGTTGGATTTTAAAAATACATTTTGCAGTCAGACAACTACTTCATAAAATACCAAATTGGTGCTTTAGCATGATTCACTTTCTCCAAGTTGCTAAAGCAGGTGAAAATGTTTACTCTCTCGATAATAAACCTTCACAGCCAAACAAAGGTTTGTGTAAGAAAGCTGCTTGCTGCAAAAGATTCATGTGGTGTGAGATTTTTACTAGCATGAGGCCTGGTTTGGGTTGAAACAAGGGGATTTCTGCAGGTGAACCAAACTAGGTGTGTGTGAGCACACATTCAAATTCAAATAAATTTTTTATTGGTGACACACACACAACCACACACAGTACGGCGTGCAGAATTGACTTCCATACAAGTAGGAAAAGAAAAGTATAAAAAATATATAATATTAAAGGATTACAAATGACCACACTACTTCTTACAGTTAACACGTGTACATCAACACATCTTACAGTACACCTGCAGCAGAAGCGTTAGTGGTACGTGCGATGAGTAACCGTAAACTCTAGCCTGTCACTGAACACACACCGTTACTGACAGTTGTGCATGTGCTCACCTGTTGAAGGGAACAGTGCCAGGTGTTGTTGATCACTCTGACACCTGTAGATGAGTGAGAGTGCTCTTTTTGGCACTGCTCAAATGAGCTCATCCACAGCAGCTCTCAGATCCACCTCTGTTTGAAAAACAACATTACTGCCAAATTTTGAAAGAATTATATGTTTACAATGGGAAATAAAGTCACCAATTTTGATGCACCATGCACATCAGTTACCCAATCACCTGAGGTAAAACTCACTTCCAACGTTTAAACATGAGCCTTATTGCTGTCTCTTCACTCGACTAATCACTGTTCACCCAACAGCTCGGAATGCTGTGGACAGCCAGTATCTGATTTTAAACTGACAAATAATTTGATCAATTGAGAGAAAAGCATTTAGAATTGAGACATTTTAAGCAGATTTACTGCAGTTACAGCTGCATTTATTAAGCAGGCAATAGAATTACCAAAACCCCCCTAAAAAAAACAATCCCTATTTTTAAAAATAATTTTTGGCTGTTTTACAGACTTATATGAATATGCAGTGAATATATATACAGTGGGGTCCAAAAGTCTGGGATCAATAGTGAAACTGCTTCTGTTTGGCATTCTTTTAACATAAAGATTTTCGTTACAAATGATATTATCAGCAATAACCTTTTTTCTTTTCTAAATTCTAAAACTTTCTGTTTATTTCTGGATTTTCAATGTGTACTAGTAAGTTCTACATCTGGTTCTGCATCATGCCTGCCTTCCCTCACGTTATATATGTAGGAGAGGGAATGATGTAGAACCAGATGTAGAACTTAAACATGCATGTTGACCATTATGTAGTTTAGCAACAGATGTGTGGTAGAAAACTGCAGTCCTAGCCCAACAGTGATTTCATTCTAGGGTCTTTCCACCTGAGTATTCTTTCTGTACTCTGAGATACAACACCATCTGCCCAACTTGCATGCCAGGTATGATATCATGTCTGAAACAGCTATACGCTTGTTTAAACCTAGTACATATAATTCATTTATTCATGTAACAGGGGCCCATCCAGATAATTTTCAGAGAAGTGGAAACAACATTAAGAGGTGGGTGGGTTTTCGGGAGCATCAAAGGAGAAATAATGAGGACTGCATTTAGCATGGATGTTAGTTAAGTACATTTGTGCATTTGCTAATTCTATACTTAAAAATAAATAAATAAATAAAATAATCCATGTCACTTTAAACCCTGTTACTCATTTTGGAGCAAAATCTCTTTGCCAGTGTCAGCAAAGAAACTTCATAGTGAAACTACATAGTGAAATATAGTTGCCTGAGATATGGTAATAATAAATATGGAATAGTTAAATACATGTTTATTTAGAATCATTGTTGGAAAATTATTATTATTACTTTTTAAAAAGTTCAACAAGTTACAAGGGCTATTATTACTATTAATGTGTATTTGTAATGCTGTTCATATACAGAAATCAGATGTAGAAATATATTTTGCTAAGTTATGTTAAAATATTGCATAATATACTATATTACAAATGCTCTGTATAAGAGTAGCAGGATGTGAGCTATTTGTGAATTCTTCACAAATACTATAATGCCTATTAGCATGTACAGTGCTAAACAAGTTTATTTTTATCCATCCATCTTCAACCGCTTACTCCTTTTCAGGGTCAGGGAGCATCGGGCACAAGGCGGGGTACACCCTGGACAGGGTGCCAGTCCATCACAGGGCACACAATCACACACTATGAACACTTTAGACATGCCAGTCAGCCTACCATGCATGTCTTTGGATTTGGGGAGGAAACCTCCACAGCACAGGGAGAACATGCAAACCCTGCAAACACATGGCCCTGGCGGGAATCGAACCCCGACCCTGTTGGTGTGAGGTGAACGTGCTAACCACTAAGCCACCATGCACCCAAGTTTATTTTTATGTGCCATTAAATAATCAGTAGGCATTATTGTGTACATTTAACTCAACTTTGAGGACGTTGACTTGATAAAGCCTATCGCTTCTTTCTTTTCTCAATGAAATTGTTTGCTAGTTAGGATGCTTTCATTCACTTATTGTACATGAAGCTCCAAACACCTAGTGGATAGAACTGACTGCCGCTGATTCTTCTTCTTCTTCTTAATAATAATAATAATAATAATAATAATAATAATAATAATAATAATAATAATAATAATAATAATAATAATAATAATAATAATAATAATAATAATAATAATAATGTTTTAAAGCAGTTATCAAAAACACAAACAAATATCTGTTGCTCTTGTTTCATGTTGTAGCTAAGGCTAATCCTAGCAGCGAAGTAATATTACCTTGTTGACGTGCTTACTAACTGAGCCACTAAGGCTAGCTTGATGAAATTTAAAGTGCTACTTTAGGACATTTTGATGTAACTGTAATTGTAGACACAGTTAGCAAATGTAGTTAGCATTAGAATAGATACGCAGGGACAAGTATGATTTCTTCACATTAGCAGAAGTCTGTCATTTTCTTCTCCCCATGCTTTCCAAACTCGCATTCATAAACAAATGCAATCTACGTATTCTAATGGACTACCAACCCCACAGTTACCCCACAGCAATCCCTCCATTTTATCCGTTTCTCTTCGTCACTGCATTTGGATTGCTGGGTTGCAGTCAGGAAGGCCTGGTGGGTGTCAGTCACTGTTAACGATAAGAGCAGGGGAAAAGACAGTCAGGCTGAGAGCCTGCTGGAGATTATCATTGTGGGGGAAGAGAAGTGCTATGAACAAAGTGTTGGTAGAAAGTTTCCTTCTGCCCAGCTTTGCTGACACTCTTAAAGGAATATGCCAATATTTTTAACCTAATCTCTATCTACTACATTTATAGTGTATTTTCACAGATGATAATTTTGACAGATTTTCCAACTTTTAAACTGCAGATAATTGCAGTATCATTGTTTTCCATGGCTATTTTATGTTAGTAACCCTCTGAAAGCTTAGCCATTTTTTGAAGGACCATTTATACATATTTAGAGCTTTGATTATACCTTTAACTAGGTTAGTTTTTTTGACTACTCCAACAGCTGTCCTTAGTTATCCATTATTAGCAAGTTTCGAGTAAACAGGTTTTCTGTTCTTTTCCTAGTACATGCTTAAATTATTTTCTTTGGTAATATACATGCACATACTCTAGAGCTGAGGTATAGGTTAGGCTGAAATGGAGTATTCCTTTAATGTATGGCTAAGTTTGTCAAATGTAACTTGGTCAGCATAGCATGAAACAACCTTAGGTGATTATGGTTTAAACAAATAAAGCCAAAGGGAGACATTGAGTCTTAGCCAATTACCTCTGCGCCTACACCCTACACTCCCTCTCTAATGATTAGCAGTAGGTCTGAGATCCAAGGCTGGGCTGCTCTGACCCCAGGCCATGGAAAAGGAGGATCAATAGCCACAGTGCACCACTGTGAAAAGAATGCATCCCAAATGTATATAACCCAGTAAAGAATGTAAGATTTATGGACATAGGAGCAGAAGTAATGAGCCCTGCCTCTGGGTCTCTAAACTGTGATCCTGTCCTCAGTTCAGTGGATACTGATTTACACCACTCCTTATTGCAAGCAAAAATGAAGAGTGAAGGACTTAGTGATGTCATTGTTTGAGGACAGTGTCACTTCATAACAAAAACACACATCAGGAGATGAGAGCAAGCTTTTAGTTTTAAGAGAGAGAGGACAACACTGTGTGAGAAACCCAGAGTAAAAAAAAAGAGAAAAGAATCAAATGTCAACAAGAGACTGAAATGGAAACTGAGTAAAAGTTTAAGAGAAAGGTGGAAAGGCAAAAAGTCACAGAAAAAAATAATCATAGTGAGAGTGAAATAAAAAGGGAGAAGTGCTGGCCCCTCAGAGGCCTGATAAAACATAGTGTGCATGACTTCACTTCCCAACAGTGAGGCCTGAGGGTGTACAGGGAAACAGCAGGCCTGCACAGTTTTCCATTCCAGTTCACTATTTTTCCGGATGGGAATCTTTTCACGTGACCCTTCTTGAGGAATACAACAAGGGAGGGGCCTGATCTTGACCTTTGGCTCCTCAGCTCTCTTTCTCTCTGTCTCTAAAATAGCTAATGTCTTTACTATTTTTTCAGCCAGTCATATGGATTAGATTACCTGTCTAAACACAACCAAAGTAGCAGGATTCCTGCTAAGCATGACTCATTTTGTCAATTCATCTTCTAAGAGATTAAACACTAATCCCCTTATGAGGCTCACAACCAATTCAAATCTCCATTGGAGGGGTCTGCTGAAGAAGATGAATGAGCTGTGATAGAGGGTTTATTTCAAAGTTCCCAATTTGCAGCCTAATTTACCATTAGAACAATAACAGCTGAGTGTAAGATTGCACTTAAATGACATTGCAGAGTAATAATGTATGGACCCATGTGGAAGTATGGGCAATCAACCAGTGCTGTGGCATCAGCCTATTCTGAACCTCACTTAAATGATTTACTTTTCATTGCCGTTGCGTCTGAAGCTAGGAAAGGTTTAAGAGAAAATAAAACGCTGGAACCATTTTTTTGGCAGGCATCTGAAGCTAATCATATGGAGCTTGAGCACTAAAGCTAGAAGCAGTGCAATGTGTTGTAATACGCCTGACGCTTACATGAACATAAACATATTCAGCGCTTTCATTTGCCATTGTGTTTTTAGCTACATTAGTTGTTTTTAGTGTTACTGCTATATCTCGCATCTTGCATCATGCCAGCTGTGGAGAATTTATTTCATTCATTCATTAATTCATTCATTTTTTCTTCAGCACTCACTTTACCCAGGTCAGGGTCATGGTGAATCCAAAGCCTATTGTCGGAACACTGGGCATGAGGTGGGAAGACTGGATGGGATGCTGGTCATTCACACTTAGGGGTAATTAATCATAAACAATTCAACTTTTGGCATTGAGAGGTGGGAGGAACCCAGAGGAAACCATGAGAACATGAGGAGAACATGTGAAACTGACAGTAACCTGAGCTCAGAACCAAACTGGGGACCCTGGAGCTGTGAGTCTGTGAATGTTCCTAGTATACTTATTTGTATATAACCTGATTAAATTCCCGTTTTAACATGTATAATTTAATTTAACAATATCATTTAAAATACTTTGAAATCTGGATCTTACACTCTCTTTTTTGAGCTGTAAGCTATCTATAGATATAATTTATGCACTTATATCACTTACAGAACCTACAGTAAATGTCATATGAATCATATTTCACCATATGAATTCCACATTCAATGTGTTAACATAATACACTGCCCATGAGAACATACTGGTTTCTTGCACCTATTTATACATTTCATTGCCAGAGGAGCTCACTGGGTTTATCCCTAATGGTTCTTCTCTTCATTGCCCCTCTTAAGTGGAACATCAATAAAACTGTGGCCAGCGCTCTGGCCGCCTTCTGCCATATTTAGAAGTACAATCCATCCCACAAGTGTGTCCTCAGAGTTCCTCAAAGATACTGAGAAGAGACACTGTGTATCCATGAGCTATTTCACAGGCCAAAAACAACCTTCCCATGGTAACAGCTGGTCTCTGCAGTGGCTGACCACAATAACAGAGTGAACAGAGACTGAGGGGATTGGGGGTGAAGTGTGTGTGTGTGTGTGTGTGTGTGTGTGTGTGTATGTTTTTGAGTGTTGTGAAAGTCAAAAAATATGGATGGATTACACAAAGAACCAGGCCTAGAGGTTTTTCCATGCCCAGGACATGGTGGGTGATTAAGCTTAAGAGTGCAAGATGAGCACAAGGACTCTGCTTTCACTGCAATGCCCAAGCAGGAGAGGGGATTTCATTCTAGACCCAAGCAATTAAAAACACTGGGACAGGATGTCATTAAGGAGTAAACGCATGCAGACAAAGACACACACACCCAATGTGTTGAAGGTCAGAGCAGTGAACAAGTAATGAGGTTCGAGAGTTCAAATTAGGTCTAAACCATTGCAAATGTTATGGGATAAAATAGCCGGTGATTATGTTACTGGCTCACTAACTACAAATGATGAACAAATGCTTTCAGCAAAGTATTAGGTCATCTGGTAAAGGCAAAGAAAACATCATTATTGTGCACGCGTAACCGCAAGCCCAACTATTTGTGCCTGGATCCAACCCGCATCTCCAATCTCTGCACCATAATGAAACGTGATCTAATACCGTAAGCATACTCTCATTTCCATAGTCAATATCCAATGCTAAATTATCTGCTGGGTCCAAGAAACGTTTTAGCTGCCCATTACAAAACACTAATTCATTCATTACTGATTTTCCCAGAACTTACAGCCCTGTCAGTGGGATTACAGGTGCATGTGCTGGCAGACTGCCCTAGACTGCCCGGCTTTGGAAATAAAACAAGCTCTCCCTGGCCACACGTTGACTTTTATTAGACTCCCTCCTGCTCCCAGTGTGAGCCAGGCCTGTTTGTTTTTCCTCCCCATCTGTAATTAAGTCAGAGCCACATACTCTCTCACTGAGAAAGAGATGAGTTGAAGACTACAGACGCTTTAGTGCAGCCGGCTTGAGGAACTCACTAACACCACTCAAGGGGTTCGATTCAAGTGGACCGGCCTTTCCAAGGTCTTAACTCTAAACAAAACAGTCTATTATGGAACGGTTCTAAAAATGTCAATTGACTAAATGGAAACCGAAGTACGCAATGGCAGGATGAGAGTCTCGCTGATGTAATGCAAACTTTTCATTTTTCCACTCTTAAGCTGTATTTGAGCTGTTCCCAGAGGAGCCATTTCCACGTTAGCCATTTCAGCACTGTGGTGTGTGGCCAAATGCTGACCCGTCTCTGTTCTGACTGCTGACCCCCCAGGCATGTTTGTTTCCAGAGATCCTTTTGCCTGAGCCATTCATCTGCAGTTCAGTGTACATTTTTATTCCACACTCAACTGGCTATTCACTGTCGATAACAAATGGTAACCTGTAATGGTAAGAATCCAGTATACACTGGATTGAAAGTATGATTTTCAGTATTAACAGGAAACACAAGATCATAAACCACTGACCTCAGTGAAGATATGTAATTGCTCGCTGGGTGAAGAGATATCAGACATGTTGGAGTAGGGAAATGTACCGAGAAGCAGTGAGTAACAGCTGTCATTCCTAACTGAAGTGTTTATAGTGTGGTAGCTAACAGGCTATGGGGGAGCGCAACATGACCACTTCATAGGCAGAGGTGAGGATTTAGCCAAGCATATGCCTGAATACCTCAAAAGGTCTCCAAGCTGGCCATTGGAGTCATGTTTCAGCCAAAATGAAGAGTAACAGCACGAACATGCCCTAATCATCTCATCCATAGTGCTGATCTTACTGGAGTTTACCAATGTAGAAAATGAATAATCACTCATATAGCAGTTTGCAATTTATAATACTCGGATGTTATAAGGTTCTATCTAACAATTCTGTGATTTTAAGATATTGAGCCTCAAAAAGTCAACGCAGATATAACTATTCGACTTGAAATGAACTCAGTGTAGACGATATCTTTTACATATATTTATTTTATTATTAGTGAATCCTGTAGAAATATCTTAAATGTAAACTGACTTAAACTGTTTAGGTCTGCAATATTTTCAATGATGGCCAGAGATGTGAGCCAGCATCAGCCATCGCAAACAAACACAAATTATTCACAACATCTCTTCTAATTATTATTATTTTTTATTATTTCACGCTATGTGAATTTACTTATAAAAACATCATACTGGCAGCCATCTTACAATTAGGTTCAGAAGACTTTGATATTCTTCACATATGGCTCCATTAGCGGGTGTAAACACCCTCATAAAGCATGAGATCAGACACTGGTGTTCACAACAACCTCTTTAGCTGAAACAGCTTTTCCAGCGATGCAGCAGGTACAGCAGAGGAGGTGGAGGGAGAGGGGATGAGGAAGAGGTAGAGAGAGGGATGTGGTGTTGTCTGTCTCCATGGAGTAGAGCTATAATTCCTCTGGCATGAGCCCTCAGAACCTCTGCACACAGGAGACACTATGTAAACACGCAATGTAAACAGACACATGGCAAACATATGCACTTATATCCTAACAAGTACCTAAGAAACTCAATGTAGATGACAAACCTGTATTTCTTTGAAATGTATTGTTATGAGCACCAGGCAAATGTCATCACATGTATTCTCATATAAATGATCATTCTTATGTATTCCTTTCATTACAGGGACATTTGGTTCTCAGAATGGTCTAAACATGCACACCAGAGACATAATTATTAATGCAGCTAATTAATGCTATGTCTACACCTAAACTTAATCCCAGTAACCAGAAGGAAACTGCTCCACAAGAAAAACCTTTAGAAAAAAAAAAGCTTTCCTCATGGGAACCAATCAAATGTCCATACAAGATGGATACTGTCAGATTTTCCTATCTTTGTGGGGACATATATGGACACAGTTTGAAGAATGTTTCCCTCACCTTGTTTGCTGCTTTTCTTCTTGCTGTGACAAAGAAAAAAAAAACAATCACATTTTCATACTGCACTGTTATTAGGTACTACAATTATATTAGCATAAAAACTTCTCATTTACTATCTTATTCTAATTGAACAGTATAATCTGTTTTTCCCCTATTAATACAATATTTTGAATCACCAATGATTGACAAATTTCAGAAATGGCCTACGATAGGGGTTCTCAATAAATATTTTACCAGTCACAGACCCATTTAACTATAAAATAAATAAATAAATAAATAAATAAGTATATATAATAAGAAGTTGTTCATGGATCCCCATTAATATGGATTTATTTCACAAACTATTAAAAACATTAAGCACAGGGGTGAAGATGAACTTAAGCACCTTAAGAAGTGAATCCAAAGTGACTATTGGATTCACATGCTCAAGGCCCTATCTAGTTCTCAATGATGACACTAACTTTTCTCCTTTCTTGTAGCCTCTTTCAGGGGTTCCATTTGGGTTTGGGTTTATATGCATCAGTTCATGTATTTACTGTATATATTTTATGTATGTATATGCAGTGCATTCAGCTTGTACATGTACATAATGTTTATTGTATATATATATATATATATATATATATATATATATATATATATATATATATATATATATATACATATATATATATATATATATATATATATAAATTCCTGGTTTTGGACTCTTTGCTTTGACAAAAGTGGCATGGGCAAATTTTCCTTGCCAGTGCACCTGTGGCTTTTATTTACTAGATGTGCTCTTTGCACTACATTACTTGACATTAAGCAAATTATTTCAGTTTGTACAAATAATATTTATTGGCACTAGATAGTTCCCAGTTATTAAAATTATCATTAGATTCCATTTGGCATTCTATACAGCCATAATGTTTTTGATAAAGATGTGTTCAAAATTAGAAAATCATGTACTGCCAACTTGAAAACCACATTTATATATTATTATAAGAAACAACAACAACAATAACAACGAAAATAATGATTAACTTACAACCCCAATTCTGAAAAAGTTGAGACAGTATGGAAAAAAGCAAAAATCCAAACAAAAAGAGTCATTTAAAAATACAATTCACCCTGTACTATATTGAAAACACATTATTAGCACATTATTTGATGTTTTACTTTGTGAATTTAATTTATTTTGGAAAATATACACTCATTTCAAATCTGATGACTGCAATGCACTACAAAAAAAGGGACAGTCGACTGTTTACCATTGTGTAACATCACCTTTTCTTTTAACACTTAAGTGTTTGGGACTGAAGACACCAGTTGGTTAAGTTTAGTAAGTGGAATTTTCCCCCATTCATCCATTATGCATTTATTCAGCTGTGTAACTGTACAGGTCTTCGTTACCTTATTTTTTACACTTCATAATGCGCCACACATTCTCAATCAGAGACAGGTCAGGACTGCAGGGAGGCCATGCTAGCACCCGCACTCTCTGCTTACGCAACCATGTGCTCGTAATTCGGGCAGAATGTGGTTTGGCGTTGTCCTGCACAGGATGGCAGCCTATGTTGCTCCATCCAATGCTCCATCTGCATTAATGATGCCCTCACAGATGTGCAAGTTACCCCTACCATGGGACCTGACGCTGACAACAGCTTGTATGGTCCCTTTCCTCTTTGGACCGGAGAACAGGGTGGCTATTTTGTCCAAAATCTATTTGAAATGTTGACTCGTTGGACCACAAAACACGATTCCACTGTGCTACTGTCCATCTCAGATGACACCAAGCCCAGAGAAGTGGGTGGCGCTTCTGGACAGTGTTGATTTATGGCTTCTGCTTTGCACAGTAAAGCCTTAACTTGCATCTGTGGATGCAGCACTGAATGATGTTGACTGACAAAGGTTTACCAAAGTATTCCCGAGCCCATGTCAGGAAATCCATTACAGACTCATGACGGTTTTTAAGACAGTGACGTTTGAGGGAT
Organism: Ictalurus furcatus; assembly: GCF_023375685.1. Classification (NCBI taxonomy): domain Eukaryota; kingdom Metazoa; phylum Chordata; class Actinopteri; order Siluriformes; family Ictaluridae; genus Ictalurus; species Ictalurus furcatus. The sequence continues at coordinate 11,686,726 of NC_071271.1, read as the reverse complement.
CGGAGATCACGCACATTCAGAAGTGGTTTTCGGCCTTGCCCTTTACGCACTGAGATTTGACCGGATTCCTTGAATCTTTTAATTATATTGTGCACTGTAGAAGGTGAAATGCCCAAAATCTTACTGATTTGTCTTTGGCGAATGTTGTTCTCAAAGTGTTGGATTACTTGCTGACGCATCTGTTGGTGGATTGGCGAGCCTCGACCCATCCTTCCTCTTGAAGGACTAGGCCTTTTTTGGAGGCTCCTTATATACTATGATTAGATGATTGCCTCACCTGTTTCACATCACCTTCTCATTTCAACTTGTCACATCGCTATTAGTCCTAAATTGCCCAGTCCCAACTTTTTTGGAACGTGTTGCACGCATCAATTTCAAAATAAACGTTTACTTTTAAAAAAAAACTATGCAGTTGATTAGGTAAAACATCAAATACCTTGTCTCCTACGTTTTTTGTTTAATACAAGTCAAAGTACATTTACAAATCACTTCTTTTTATTTTTATTAGCATTTTCCATACTGTCCCAACTTTTTCAGAATTGGGGTTGTAACATGATTTCACAAAAACTCTTACCAGCAATAAACTGAGGCACCAGCCATTTCAGAATTCCTAGCATGACAATTATGAATCCAAACACCAAGATGTACCACAGTGTGGAGTCTTGCTCTAAAAAGTGAGAAAAAAGAGAAATTCAGACAGATATAAATACTTCTAGCCAAACGTCAAGTTTAAAGATCTTACACCTTGTCTGCCATCTAGTGGTAGATGTATGGTAATTTAGGGAGTTTCCAAGACGGGAAATTCCAGTTTGTTTTCACAATACATAATAAACACAGTTTAATTTTCTGGTGAGTGTAACCAAGTCTGCTGTGTTCTACCTGTGACAATGAGCGTGAAGCTCTTGCGGATTGGTGTACGCAGAGACTGGTGTTGCACCCGGCATGTGTACTTGTATCCTGAATCTTCAAGGTCAGGCTGGAGCAAGAAAAAGGCTGAGAGCGAGTATGTGCCATCCTGATGGTGGCGGTGGCTGGAGTACAGAGTGTTCCTCAGAACCTGAGGCAGGAGGCCTGAACCCACCGGCTCTCGCAGCCACTCGATGGTCACGTCGAGAGGATAGTAGCCCTGAGTGTCACACACCACCTTCTGCTCCTGACCCAGGGTTAAAGACAAGGTTGAGCCCACGTTCACTGTTACACGCGGTGGTTCTGTTGGGACATAACAGACAGTAGCAAACATGATTAAACTCTTGATTTAGCTATAGGGACACATGTAATGGCAGAAATGGGAGTACAATTGCAATAATGAGCAAGATTATATTGTTGATTAATGACAGTTTTACGTAAAAATTTGGATATAAGAATTAAGAATCAATAAGAATTTGTAGTTTGTTTCCATTTAATATGCCATTAGCAATTGTAGTTGCTCATTATGCTCAGCTTTCATACAAAGCAGTTTCTATAATGATTAAGTTTACATTTGTGTAGCAGCCTACAAACCCTTCACATGGTGACATTTTCTACTATGTATAGTTCTGACTATAGACTGTTTATACCACATTGAATGTTTATAACTATTAAATTGGCTCCTTATAAAACATGCTCTTTATAAGCAGATAACAAGTCAAGGTTATAAAGTAAATAAAATCATTCCCATGTCGTTTTGGTAAAATAGATTCTTGGTTTCTTAAAGTTGCGGTACCAAAGTACACTATATGGCCAAAAGTATTTGGACCCTTGACCATCACAGCCACATGTGCCCATTCCAAAATCTTGGGCATTAACACGGACCTGGCCCCTACTTTTTTTTGTTATAACAGCCTCCACTCTCCTGGGAAGGCTTTCCACTGGATTTTGGTGCATGGCTGGGGGGATTTGTGTTCACTCGGCCATAAGAGCATTAGTGAGGTCAGGCACTGTTGTCAAGAGAGAGTTCTTGGGGCTTAGTCAGAGTTTCAATTTATCCCAAAGATGTTCAGTGGGGCTTGGGACACCCGTGTTCAACCTTGGTAAACCAAGTCTTCAGTGGACCTCGCTTTGTGCACAGGGGCATTGTCATGATGAAACAGGTTTGGGCCCCTTATTTCCAGCGAAAGGGAAATCTTAACGTTACAGTATACAAAGACATTCTAGACAATTGTATGCTTCCAAATTTGTGGCAACAGATTCAGGAAGGCTTACATAAGGGTGTGATTGTTAGGTGTCCACATACTTTTGGCCACATGGTGTATGTTAAACTCTGTGTTGCAATTTTAGCTAAAACCCAAGATTTGCACAAAATGAAAGCATATACTGGAGCAGTTGAAAGTTAAGGACCTTATCCTACAGCACAACAGTGTCTTTGTGGATCATAAGCTTTTGGTACAGTACAGAACCATAACTGCTTATCTACAACTGCTCTACCACATTTATAACCACTACTTTAAGTTTCTATTACTTTGAAAAGACATGCTTGATTGTCCCACCTTGAATGTTGAGGACAATGTCACTGTTATGTTGGAGTGGTGGGATGAAAACAGAGCATGTGTATGTGCCCTCGCTAGTTTGCTTAGTGGGTAGTAGTTTCAGAGAGGCATCTCCTGCTGCAATGGTTTTCACAGACACTCCGCTGCCTTCACTCTTGCCTATGCGGCTCGAGTAGCTGAAGAGTTTAGTGCGTTCTCCACGCCGCTGGTGCACCCACTCCACTGTCACACTCGCCTGCTTGTGGTCCACAGCGAACTGACAATGCAGGTTCGGCTCCTTCATGAGGCCCACGTGAATGACAGGTGTGCGTGTCAGGACAGCCATCGTAGCTGTTGAAACAGGGAAGAAGGCCATGCTATCAGGATGCAGCAGAGGTAGATAATACCATGAGAAAGCTCTGCTAGCACAGAAACCCATCTTTTAGATTGATAGTGTTCATGATTACCTGTGGTGGTCAGGAGCTCTCTGTCTCCTATTTCAATCCTCTCCTGAAAGCCTTCCTGCGCAGGTGTGTGTCTGAGGAAGGTGGTGAGGTGAAACAATCCCTGACTATTGCGGAGAATACAGGTGAACCAGACATCATGTTCTTGTGCACCCAAACCAGGCCAGCGCATCACAATCCCTTTAGTGTTATATCTCTGGATCTCACATTCCAGCGAGTCCTTGCCACCTTCTAAATAACGCCTCATATCCACCTTTGATGCTACATAAAACATATATATAAATACACTTTTAGACACATTTTTGATATATCACACAGGATATTCCATCTTTGACCCATTGAAATGGATCTAAAAGCTTTCTGCTAATCATATACTCACTTGTGACAAGGAAGGTGATAGCATCGGGGTTTATAGGACTGTCCCCTGAATTCCCAAACTGCAGTCCTGCATTCCGATGGTGAAACTTGACATCCTTATGCCCCTCATCATTTATTTGTACCGTCTCATCCTGAAATTGGCACGGCAGCCACTGGACATCGTAAGCCGATTGCGTTCCACATACACCTGCTCACAAATAAAATATCATTAAACAAATTGTCACTGTAGGTTCCAGCTGGAGATCAAAATAACGTTACTTGAGTTTAGCATAACTAAAAGCAGAACAAAGCATGATAGCCGTACATCATGTACTAGATATACTAGACGAGCAGCATGCCTCGCCTTCAACCAGCCCAAAAGGACTCATGTCACACCCCTCTTCATCTCCCTCCACTGGCTTCCTGTAGCTGCCTGTATCAAATTCAAGGCCTTGATTTTCACCTACAAGACCTTGTCTGGAACAGCACCGCCCTACCTCAACTCTCTCCTGAAGGCTTACGTTACCTCATGCAATCTGCAATCGATTAATGCCCGACGCCTAGTAGTTCCCACTCAGCGTGGCTCAAGGTCCCTTTCCAGAATCTTCAAACTAACTGTTCCTCAGTGGTGAAATGAACTTCCAACCTCAATCTGGACCGCAGAATCTGTCACTATCTTCAACAAAAACCATGAACACCTAACTAACCCCTAAAACACCAACCCCACATTATTCTTAAAAAAAAAACAACTTACTCTGGCTCTTACACCTCTACTCTGCACACTTTGCTTCTCTAGAACTAAATAATAAATCCTGTTTGGTAGCACTACTTGTATTGTTCTCAGATTGATATGTCGCTTTGCTTGTATTTCCTCATTTGTAAGTCGCTTTGCATAAAAGCGTCTGCTAAATGAATAAATGTAATGTAAAATTTAGATTAAAACACATTCAATTTCAAGACTAAAGGCAAATCCCTACAGGCAAAATGACAACTATGGTCATGTCATTAAGTCATGTGAAAAATAGAAATGTCAGAACTCAGCAGTAATATGTTTACTGCACATTCACATCATCTTAAACATACTTTTGAAATGTTATGCCCCGCCCACTACCACTCAATCTAAAATTTCAGTTTCTACATAACCTGCATTCATGACATTTTACACGCACATTTCTATTCCTGTTTAGAAGACTATTACAGAGGAATTCTTCAAAATGTTAATTATGGTTAGATTTATGGCATTAAAAACAATGCAGTGGTGTGGTCTCGAGTAAATGACAAATAAAGGACCTTCCAACAAGCTGTTCTGTAAAAGGCTTTCACCGAAGAGTGTGTTCACAATGAAATTTTAAACATTAAACATACATTTCATTTGAATAACTGCCTGAAATCAAAAGTAAACACAGCTCAGCAGTCCAATGACTTACAGAAGGTAGGCTGTGAATGAGTATTTCCTAGTTAGGTATGATGTAATATGTCATATTAAATATATATAAAGAAGAAGAAGAAAAACCACACCAGACATTAAACCACCTCACCTGAAAACAACAAAGCAAGAAAAAGTCCACGAAAAGCAGTAATCATGATAAACCCCGTTTCAGAGACCTGCATTCGGAGTACCAACAAACCGCCATGCAAACTCACTGCTTTCACTTTCGTTTCACAATAACTGCAAGTAACACCTGCTCCTACACAGCGTCACGCGCAGCACATTTCTCCCTCTGCCTTCACCAGGACCTGAGAAACTTCCAGCTCTTTCCTCTTTAGAACTTGTTCAAAACTGACTGGAGCACTGTTTTATAAAATACACGGAAACAAAACGGCAGCGAATTAGCCAGGACTGTATGAAACTCCTTGAACGGACGGGGGCGCTACATACACAGAGCCACACGTATTTGTTCCTGTAAGTTTCTCTTCTCTGCACTCGTTGATGCGGAAGTATGTACAAAGTTATCTGCTTTTGAACGTTCATTCCGCTTTACACGGTAAATAACACGTGCGTTAATCTCACAGAGCAAATAGACAGTTCAAATCATAGTCTCTGCGTCTCATAGTATTCAGGTTCAGTATTGCAGTGTTTTATTTATACACGTTGTCAGTTTATCTGCAAGGAATAAACACATGGACCATTTGGTCTGATTTTGTTTCCCACCATAGTTCCAAGCTAAGCAATGATGGACCGAGGTAATACAGTATTCTTTTATATTCATATCTCATGCATATTCTCATTCAGTTCTGATGATGGTGTCTGTGACTCGTCTATGATATATTTTCACTAAAATCTACAGGTTCTTGCAGCGTACTCATTATTTGACCTGTACTGCATAATGAATTGTATTTTAGTCTGTTAATATTTTAACTGTAATTTGTTGCATAACAAATCCATGTGTGAATGTGACCGAGACCATTCATTCATTCTTCATGCATACATAGTTAGTAATTACGTAAACACTATATTCTGCTCAGGAGATTAGTGGATCTGTAGTCTATCCCTAGAATGGCAGTTTTTCGAAGGGCCTCACACACTCATACACACTGTATATACACATTTATATAATATATATTATATAATGTATAAAGAAAGGACCGTTTTTTGTTTATTTAATATGACAAAGTGAAATAAAACCATTTATTTTCTAATTTGGCTGAATAATTGTAATAAATAATCATTATATTGGGTAAAGAAATCTATTTTTAATTATTAACAGCACTAATATACAGTACCTTCAGGATTTTGTGGTCACAGAACAAAATCAAGGAAACTCTGCAATATTCTGATGAGCTTGCAATTTTTCAAAATTACTGCAGATTTGGGCCAAGACGCATGTGATGTCATCACAACGTGTTCAGACAAAGCCCCCATAGAGTTACGTGTCGAACATGAGTACAGCTAAAAGGTCTCATTTATCAACATCACTGTGAAAGACTGTGCAAAACAATTTTTGCAATTGCAAATTTGCCAATTCAAGTAGTTTTCTGAAAAAAAAACCCAAAACAAAACAAACAAACACAAAACACTCTGCAAATTGCATCGCAAATTTTGAAATTCTTGGTCGTAACAATAAAAAAAACCCCACCAGTGTACCCCAAACACCCATGAAACAATTATTCCGTAAGATATTAAGACTACAAATACATGACTAATGTGTCTGGCATTGCAGTTGTGAAGCATAAAATGACCTTGGTACAAAAATATGCAGGCTAAAACTGTGATGGTGGGAACTGTTTTAACAGCTACCTTACAGTGTTGTCTGTTTTGCCTTCAGAGTCCTGGCTGAACTGTGAGAAGACTGCTGTTTTGCAGGGTGGATTTCTGCTGGCAAATCAGTTATGCCAGCCAGAGCCTCTATCCACTTTGAGAAAAGAGGACTGGGAGCACATTGGACGCCCTATTGTTCAGGCTGTCACTGAAGTATGTGGACAGTTGTGTGCAACCAACCATGAGAAGCTTCACTGGAGAAAGAGGATTCTGTGTATTCTATGGAGCAAAATTTTGGAAATTGAGAAAGGGGAAGATATTGATATCAGATGGAGGGAAAACCCATTATTTGCCATTCAGAATACCCTCCCTGATATTAATCATACAGTACTGTTTGAACTGATCAAATCCATGGACTTCTTCAGCATCTATGTTGAGTTGCTGCAGTGCTTTGACTCAGTCCAACAGTGCACAGAGCTGGATAGATTAGTCAAACATGTTACAAGGGACAGCACAGAAGCTGATGCGAAATTCTTGCTGGAGGTGTGGTGGGAGCTGTTGAAAGGAAGAAAAGAAACAGAGGACAATCTAGACCAAATCTTTAGTTCCCATTGTGTATGCTTTACAGAGACCCTCTCTGACTGCTCACCACAAGCTTCAAAACGATTTAAACCAGACCCAGATTTGGATGTGTCCACCACGTGCATAATGTCCATCCTATACCAAGGACTGAAGGACATAAAGGACACTATAACTTCATCTGAGACATGTTATTTGGCTCTCTCCAACTGCCTAGACATGCTGTACACCTTCTATCTGTTGAACCATGCAACAGACCTTCCAGCTGAAGTCAAACTCCAAAACATTGCCTGCTCAGTGAGCCTGCGAAAGAGAAATAATCCTTTGGGAGGGGTTGATCTTATTCAGGCCATACACGAGTCTTACAGAGATCTTGCTGCTACACTCACTCCTGCTCAGAACAAGCCACGTGGAATTACACTGATCCAAGCCATGGACACAGCACTTGAAGTAATACACGTATGGGAAAAAAGAGGGTTACTGAGGATGCCCACTAATGACCCGAGTGCTTTAGCAATCCGTCTCAAGGATAGTCTGGGCAGAGTTCTTAAGTCTTTGGAAGTCCAGTCTGGAAACCTTGGGGAAAATGGTCAGACAGTAAATAGTTTGAAAAGAACTTTGGAAGATTTGCTTGCATCCTCGTCATTTAATGTGCCTGAAAGTCCATCAAGTGAAATAGCAAGTATTGCCATAACGATCATTGATGGCAATCTGAAGGGTTTTGAGGATCTTCCTAAACTTTTTGCCTCCAAATTGAGCCAGACTTTCAGTGATGCAGAGTGGCTAAGCTGCCTTGAGAGAAACAAAGGTGCATTTCAGGAAAAAGACCTTGTCATGGCCTTAGTCTCTTCTCTTATATCCAAATGCCAAAGTGATGCTGATGTAAAACACTGCAAAAAGTTCAAGGATATTGTTGTGGAAATATTTTCCCACCTGCCTTTACCAGACAAGAATGCAATTCTTTCAGAAATTCTTACCTTATCAAAGAAAGGTTTGCATGGCTGCCTTCCCAGCTCTGTAACAACAGGCTATGATGAGGAACTCAATCTGGCTTTTAATTGCCTCATTCAAGGTGAAGCAAAAAGCAGCCTGAGCTCAGCCATCAATGCTGTGGCTCTCATGGCCTTCCAGAACCCTGAGGCTACCATGCATCGGTGCTGCCACATGGCTGTGGTGAACCTCGGCGCTCATACTCTCCTTGCTCAGATTCTCCAGCAGCTCTCTGGACTTATGAGCACATCAAAAAACCTGAGTGGGACAAGAAACAAAGAATACAACTTGTTATGCAGCTGTCTGCAAGATACTATGTGGAACAAACTCTCTTCATGTAAAGAGGAAGACCAGTTTCTTTGTTTCCTGTCAGCATTAATGGAGTCCAAGATTACTGGCCAAAGGGGAGAAGAACTAAGCTTCCTCTTACCAGAAGACATTGTACATGCGTTTGTCTTGCCTTATCTCTCCTTTTCATGCCCCAAACCCTGCAGACTTGAAGTGTGCCTACGACTTTTCCAATCAGCTTTGGTCCGTATATCCACAGATGATGATATGCAATGGATAATGAACTGCTCTCCATTTGCTCTTCTATACTGTCTTGCTCAGCTTTTGAATAATTGCAGTAGGTGCTGGGACCAACAATTAGAGGGTGATATTGGTTTGTCTCTTGAATCCAAAGAACTGTTGATCTCCATTCTGACCACAGTGGGCAAGGCAGTTGGGAAGGAAGTGGCTCTAGCTCCTAGTACTTGGTCCAGAGCACTTTCTTGGTTTTATGCGAAAGTGGAAGAACTTGACTGGACTGTCCGCATTCACCTAAAAGTAGTATGGGGAGAGCATTTCAAATATGAGGTGCCAAGTTCTCTCATGGCTGTATCTGATCTTTCTGAGCAGGAATGGTCAGGATTGGTGTTGCCTCAATATGGTCAAGGCACTGGCCTGTTGGCCTGGATTGAATGTTGTTGTCTCTCAGATAACATTCAGGAAATAATGCTGGACTCCCTATCTCTAAACTTGCTCAACCCAGAGGAAGTAACCATGTTCAGTAAAGGCTTGCTGGTGGCAGTATCTCAGGTTCTTCCCTGGTGCACAGTTAGCGAATGGCAGCGACTACTGAAAGTGTTGCATGAATTGCTCCAGTCAGATAAGCTTCATGTACCATACTCACTGGAATATGTGGACTTCCTCCCATTACTTGACCTTCGTTTTTTTGCTCATGAATTACAAGTGTCCGTGTTCCTGCTGCGTACGTTTCAGCTGCTCTGTGGCTCCAGCTGTGCAGGGTGGCTGCCTCTACAAGGCTGGGCACATGTAGGCCGGCTCTGTGCTACAGCCATGAGGGGCATCATAGACTCTGTGAAGAACAAAGTGCCACTCCAATCCACCACCACCTCTCCTACAAGTGGAAATCTCAGTCAGGAGGTTCTGTTTGTGCTGACTCAGCTGTTCTGCCATGTGCTTCACATACAGGTGATGATGCCTGGACAGCCAGAGCCTTTGTTTCTGTGTGCACTGGACATTCTGTCCCACTATGAATCTCTACTGGCTGCATACCCCAAGAGCAGCACTGCTCTACAGGTAGCTAATACACGCCACTTCCTTACCACCATTTCAGACAATCTGCAGTGCAAAGACATGAGAGCTGTCCTGCACCAGAAGATTGCTCAGCTATGAGGATAAAATGGCAAATGTATGTTATTGATTTATAAATAAATCTCTTTAGACTCTTCCATTTACCCTCACAATAAAATGCTATTAGCACAGGATTTGCTTGTCTCTTGTTAACTGATTTGGGAGATAAGAAAAACAAAGAACCTTAAAACATTAGTTAAATCCTCTTCTCGTTTTTCAACTGTAAATGGGATCATTAAATTAAACTACAAATTCAACTGTGTGAAATGGGACGATCAAGTCAGTCATTTATTTTAGTTTCTCTTTTGATTTGGCATTGTCTTAAGGTTGTCCTAAAGTTGTAAATAATGCTTAGAGGCCTTTACAGATGCCAGGTCCCTAATATTTTACTGCAAAATAAAGTGAAATTAAACCTTGTAGACATAAATTTTATGTTGACCACAGAATGGTATATTGTATGTGACCAAATTTATTAGATATAGTATATGACAGCTTTACTCCTACACTCTGAACCCCTAGCAATCACACTATACTTTATAACAGTATTCAGTCTTTTTACAGAAAGACTGATCTTCTGGATAGGGGTCATAATTTTAACCTTGTCCCAGATGAAAGGGATCTATCTGAAACTAACTGGTACATTTCCAAAACACTGCACATTGTACTGCAAATTAACATATTGAGACGTGACTACACCCCATCCAGGGTGCCCCAAGTCCCCTGGGATAGGCTCCAGGCTCCCTCATGACCCTATGTAGGATAAGTGGTACAGAAAGTGGATGGCTGCACAAATGAATTCCAAAATAAAACTATCAAACTGATTTCCTTTCATAAACAAAAGGTACATATAAGGAGCCCTGTTTTTCCATGAAAACTAAACTGTATCTTCCACCCTTTGCAAATAGTCACCTTGAACATATTAAGAATTACCTTCATCTATGGATACCGGAAACGAGGAACATGACTGTCCCAGATTACATAAAAAAAGTTTATTGAACATGGTCCTGAAAATCCTAACCGATCAAAGGCAATGATAAGAACATGGGTAGTGCTGAGTGGCCACTGGCTTGTTCTTGTGGACACTGTATTAAGTGCAAATACAGAGAAGGTTTAATTCTACATGTACATGTAATTCTTGTATATGTTGCTTGAAGCAGAACTGAACATGTGCCTTCAGTGCATGTAAATCACTAATTTTCACTCAAAGCTAAATTCATTTTTTTCTAACTTGTCAGTGCAGACAGTTGTTTTGCTTCCCATATAATATTTACATAAGTAATCACAAGTCATTGAGTTCTGGCTATAAATACTATCCATAAATTACTCATACATTAGTCCAGAGGATAGCATTGATGGGTTTGACACCATTAACCAGCAGACTGAAAATGTGTGCTCTGATCAACTATAAAAATTCACTTGCTCGATGCCCTAGCCTGTCACGTGCACAACATTTAAAAAAATAATAAAATAAACTAGCTAAAAATGTATTTAGCTAAAGCAATTCAAATTAAGCCTAGCTTTAAAATTAAAGTCATACTTGGCAAATACAACCTTTGTCATGGGATTGCACACATGGAGGTAATTTGCTGCCTCATGAGTGTAGGAATTTCATCTGGCAACTGCTCATTGTCATGTGGATATATTATTAGAAGTAAGAGAGAGCTTAAGCATGCACCATGTTTTTTTGTTTTTTTTTTAATAAGCTGGTCAAATGTGCTGATCTTTTTTCTCCACGTACACACACAAAAAAAAAATTCAGAACATCCCCAAAATATGATAATCCGATAGCTTTGGTTCTTGGATAACACACTCCACACAGAATTTATGAAAGTCTGAACCATTAGAGCACAAATCTATTTGAGTACAGTTTATCTCAGGCCAGGCCGCAAAACTTCTCGCTCACTTCCCAGAGCTTCTTAGCCACTGCGTCATCCTGAGCCATGGCCCGAACTTTCTTTACTCCACAGTTGGAGAAATATCGGCCACTCAGGCCTTCAATGCCTTCCTGGAGTGCACAGTATAGAGTAGTCTGGGCTCCTGACTCCACATCTTTGAAGAACAGGGCTCCTATGAACTTCAACAACTTCTTGAACCCTGGCTGCATATTGCGAGTCAACTCGGAATTGATAGCGCCTGCAAAACATACGGAAAGACACATTTAAACCAGGCCTTAAATGAAATTATGAAGAATAACTCTATAAATAAAATGGCAGGAGATTTGTAAATATTGTCATGGATTTCTTATCACTACCCCGTAGGGAAGACAGAATTGCTGACCTGGGTGGAGGCTGTAGCAGGTGACCTGAGTTCCTTGAAGCCTCTTTGCAAGCTCGTGTGTGAACAGCACATTGCACAGTTTACTGTTGCTATATATTCTAAAGATATCCATGTGATAGTTGCCTTTTCCAAATTCCTTGTGAGCACTAAGGAGGTTAAAGTCAAGGTTCCCAAAGTCATGACAAATGGAGGATACAGTAACAACTCTGCTTGGCCCGCACTCTTTGAGTCTGTCCAGTAAGAGATTGGTCAGGAGGAAGTGACCGATATGATTGACTCCAAACATCAACCCAAGACCATCCTCTGTAGTGCCCTGCATATAAACCCCTAAAAGAAAACCACATTTGAGCATTAAGAAAATGGGCTGTGGAGGAAATAATCAAAGTATGTAATCAAACCCCAAGAACTATAGATATCAGGTCACTCCAACATATTCAAAATTCATCTGATCTCAGCACATAATATAGCTGTACTCAAACAGTTATAGTAGTTACCCATTTCATAGAGAATCAAATACAATCTCATATAAGGCCTCACCACATCCTATCTCTCTGACCTCCATGCACCTTTTCGGTTTTTCCGGCCCATCAATATGGATCTACTGGGGATGGCCAAGACCAAACTGACAGGGGCAAACCTTTTACTATTATGGCACCTAAACTTTCTAATACCACCCACCAGGACCTTCATGACTGTCTTCCTTCCCCCAAGATTCTTTTCAAAACTTTAAATTATCAAGTGACCGTGAGTGTTAGATCCTGCATACAGTAAACATGCTACTGAATGGTGTTGTACAGAACTCAACCAAACCTGCATTGTTGATAAGAATGTCCAGCCTTTTCTCTGTTTTGAGGAAAGTTTCAGCAAAAGAGCGAATAGACTTCTGACTGGCCAGATCCAGCTGCATGAACACCACGTTATTGCTTCCGCTCTCCTGAGAATAATATTTTTCATGAAATAACATTGTGCGGAGAATTGTGGTCAAACAAAAGAAACGGTTAAATGTGTAATGGTCAAAACACTGACACATTCTCTCTAATTGCAACATGATTGTTAAGGTCTTATCCGATACCAGTCAGAGCCAAAATCCGGACCTCGCAGTGACTGATTTCCTCTCGTCCAGTATGGGGAAGGAGCTTCACACTGACACTGAGTTCAGTGCATAAGCTTCTTAGTTTAATGCTCACAAAGCATAGTATATATACACACAGGAAATACTGATAAAGAATGATCAATGTCAGTTGGAACAGGCCACAAATAGAACATCTATTAGATCTATTATTATTATGTAGTTTCAAGGGTTACTAAAGATGTCTATTCTACCAGATAATAATAAGAAGAGCAGAGAGAGAAAATAAGGACGAGAGGCGGGGTGATTAAGTGCTTGCAAAACAACACATTCCAAAAACAGAAAACAATTCTATCTGCCCTGGTACAGAAACATTGTGACACAGACTAGAGACCTTCAAAACTGAGACACAGCGATCATGCCTGAAACTTATTAATGATTTTAATGAAAATTACATTAATGATGTTTTACTTCTTCATTTCTTATTAGCATTGCACCACAGTGCATTTAGACATTGACAGAAGAGTAAATGTAAAATTCTCTTACTCTTTTGACGAGAGCCAGAGCCACTTCAGCACGTACTACACTGCGGCAGGCCAGAATAACACGAGCTCCTCTCCGGGCCATATCTACAGCTGTTTCTCTTCCGATTCCTGTGTTACTGCCTGCAGACCCAACAATAAAGGTGACAATGGTATGAATACATGAAAGTAACATGTCATGTTAAGTGAGCAGGACAAGATATTGATCTCAGAAGGTAAAGTTACATGTTATTCTAGAATACAATGCAAATGATAAGACAGCATAAGTTAAAAAAAAGAAAGAAAGGATAAGGAAGAATAAGGATAAGAATATACAGAACAAAGAAAGCTGTGCAAATACACAGATAAATAATGATAAAACCATGCAGATATACACACACTGTGCACTTTATTAGGAACACTATACTAATATTGGGCAGGGCCTCAGTTCTTTGTGGCATGGATTCCACAAGATGTTGGAAACATACCTTTGATTTTCTGGCCCATGTTGACATGGTTGAATCATGCAACTCCTTTTCAGGAATTGCTGTCCCAAAGGTGTTCTACTGGATTCATGTGCGATGACTGGGAAGGCCACTGAAGAACACTGAACTCATTGTCGTGTTCACTAAATCAGTTTGAGACGACATTTGCTTTGTGACATGGTGCATTATCATGCTGGAAGCAGCCATTAGAAGATGGGTAAATTTTATCCATGAAATGATGTACATTCTCAAATAATCTGTGGCATTCAAGCAATGATTGCTTGGTATTAACAGGCCCAAAGTGTGCCAAGAAAACATTCCCCACACCATTACACCACCTCCACCAGCCTGGACTGTTGACACAAGGCAGGTTGGATCCATAGATTCATGCTGTTGGTGCCAAATTCTGACTTTAACATCTGTGTGCCTCAGCAGAAATTGAGATTCTTCAGTTTTTCCAGTCTTCAACTGTACAGTTTTGGTGAATCTGTGCCCACTGCAGCTTCAGCCTTCTGTTCTTGGCTGGCAGAAGTGGAACCTGACCTGATCTTCTAATGTTCTAGCCCAATCGCCTCAAGGTTGAACATACTGTGCATTCTGAGATGCTTTTCAGCTCACCACAACTGTTCAGAGTTACTGTAGCCTTTCTGTCAGCTTGAACCAGTCCGGCCAATGACGTCTCTCATCAACAAGGCATTTACCTGACACTACTAACCTGTATCTTATCTAATCAACCAATCCTGTGGTATCAGTGCGATGCATAAAATCATAATTTTATGCATCGCACTGCTACCACAGAATTGGTTGAGTAGATAATTGCATGAATGAGTAGGTGTACAGGTGTTCCTAATAAAGTGCTCAGTGAGTGTACATACAGTATGTACCCATGTACAGTAGTTATTCAATTACTATCAGTTGCAAAAGCAACTACTCAAATCTGTAAGTACTGCAAGTTGTATACTTTAAATAAAAACTGTGTAAAGCTCACTTCCTTTTCCTACTCTTGATCTATTTGTACATGAACAAGTTCCTGAATCTGATGTTCCCAACTCGAGTTCCACATCGCCTTGTATGGTTTCAGGTCTTTCCTGCCCCTGCACATCTTGTACAAATGATAACGTGCGATGATCATTTCATCATCCAGCTCATTTCATCATGCAATTTGATCAAAGTTGTTCTTTCTACGCGATTCATCTGGCTGTTTTCCTCAACTTACTGTCAGAGCTGTTGATCATTTCACGTGCACACGCGTGAGCCTCGCTGTCTACACACATCTTCAAATAAACCTGGATTACATTCTCTCTCCATGGAATATACCCCGACCCCAAAAGTTATGATACCCGAAAGCGCCCTGCATACTTCTGAACACACTTCTTATTTCCGGTCCACAGCAACACATCAACACAGGTATCAAAGGTCGTCAGAATAGCTTTAAATCTCGAGACCGAAAATAATAATAATAATAATTGACAACAAAGTGACACAAACACTTACCGGTAATGATGACCGTTTTGCCGTGCAGCTGTACCTTGCTCTTACATCTCTTTCCTGCAACAAATTTCCGAATTAAAATAAAAACTCCTGCGAGAACTCCGACGAACAAGATAAGGGCAGACATGGCTACTCTGATTTATACACTCTTCCGGTTCACACACGGAGGTCAGCTTTAAAACAACCACAAACTGGACCAACGGGTTGAGCTGCTACAGTCAGCTAAAACTATGTAGGAGAGAAGGCGGGGATTACAGAGCGAAGAAATGCAAATACGCGCACACATGATGCAGTATTAGATCATATGCAAACAATAATAAAACTAAAGTTGAATCCGGGATATTTTCTCAAATGTAGGTCTGAAAAAGAGGACGTCATGAACCAAATGAACAGCACGAGGTTGCTCATGTGAGCAACGACTGGCAAGAGAGAACCAGTGCTCTAATCAAGCAGCTGTCTATATTGTGTTATGTCAATTTGGTTTTAAATGAAAATTTTTAATCCTGCATATTTGCATAAGTGTGCACACATTTAACCGAATACTTTGTTGAAAGCACCTTTTGATTTTATTACACCACTCAGTCTTTTTTTTTTTTTTTTTTTTTTAATCAGTGTGGCACGTCTTGACTTAGCAATGTTTCCCCACTCTTTCTTGCAAAAACATTCTAGATCTATCAAATTATAAAGGCATCTCCTGTGCACAGCCCGCTTCAGGTCACCTCACAGATTTTTAGTTAGATTCAGGTCTGGGCTCTAACTGGGTGATTCAAAAACACAACTTCTTTTGGTTAAGCTATTCCTTTGTTGATTTTGGATGTATGCTTTGGGTCAGTGTCGTGCTGAAAGGTGACATTCCTTTTTGTCTTGAGATGACTAGCAGACACGTAATTGGTTTTTCAATACAATCAACTGGTATTTGTAGCTATTGATTCCCTCCTCTCCGCCTTGATAAAATCAGCAGCTATGGTTGAAGAAAAGCAGTCCTAAAAAGCATGATGCTGCCACCATCCACTGTATGATGTTCTTTTGGTGTTTTTTTTTTTTTTTTTGCAACATAACTTTTTGAATTATGAAATTATTATACCTTTTGGAATTGGGCTCATCAGACCATAACACATTTTGTCATGTGATTTGGAGTGATTAAGTTGAACTTGGATGGTTCATGGATCCTACCCCATATCCCAGACATGTGAAGAGTGTGACATACTGTTGTCACATGCAGAGAGTAATCAATACTTGTCAGATACTGTATTCTTGAAGCCCCTCTAATGTTGCTGTAGGTCTCTTGGCAGCCTCCCTGGTAAGTTTTTGTTTTGTCCTTTTATAAAGTTTGGAGGGACGTCCTGTTCTTGGTTATGCCACTGTGGTGCTCCATTTTCTCATTTGTTGGTGATGGCCTTTATGGTGTTCCATAGTACATCTAATGTTTTGTAAATTCTTTTGTTCCTCTCTCCTGATCGATACCTTTCAACAAGTTAGATACCATGCATGCTTTATAAGCTCTCTGCGGACCATGGCTTCAGCAGTTGGATGAAACCAAGAAGATGTGAAGAAACAGCTGATCTTTATTTGAGGTAAATCAGAATAATTTCATTGATGACAGCTGTATGATTATTACTTTTCAACATGAGATTGAATGTGATTGGTTCATTCCCAAACACATCCCAAACACATGAACACATTCCCAATTATAAAAGCATGTAAGGTTTTTATACGTTGTAATTTCACATTGAGAGTGGAAAAAGTTCTGACATGATTTATCTTGGTTTCTTTTCTTTTCCTTTATTTATTTATTTATTTATTTATTTATTACATTTTACGTCACAAAAACCTGACATTCTAACGGGTGTGTAGACTTTTTATATCCTTGGTATTAGGGGAGAGTGGGATCAGTTGTGACATTTGTCACTTTTATGAGTAAAATATTCTAAAGCTCCAGTTTTGACATACAGTAGGTACATTTGTCTGTTAACCATAATTAACAAATGCCATTGTCATGTTAATATCATTAAGATATACACTCACTGTCCATTTTATTAGGAACACCTGCAGTTTTATGCATTTATACATTTATGCAGTTATCTAATCAGTAAATCATGTAGCAGCAGTGCAATGAAAAAAATCATGTAGATACAGGTCAAGAGCTTCAGTTAATGATCACATCAAACATCAGAATGAAGAAAAAGTGTGATTCTTTGTGGCATGGATGTTGGTACCAGAAGGGTTGGTTTGAGCATTTCAGAAACTGCTGATCTTCTGGAATTTTCACACACAACAGTCTCTAGAGTTTACACAGAATGGTGCGAAAAACAAAAAACATTGAGTGAGCAACAGTTCTGTGGGTGGAAATGCCTTGTTGATGAGAGAAGTCAGAGGAAAATGGCCAGATTGGTTCAAGCTGCCAGGAAGGGTACAGCAACTCTTGTAATTGCATTATAAACACAAGAGGACACAAATATATAAAACATGCATCAATTTATTTGACAAAAGAGAGTGTGTGTGCGTGTGCATCTGCATGTGCGTGTGTGTGTGTGTGTGTGAGACAGACATACAATAATCAATTTGATTGTTTATTTTTTTCTCCAAAATAACATTTCTGTACCATAATCGGAATGACTGATCTATTGTCACATTCATGAATGGAAAACAAAATTCCAGTTCTACATGTTTTATTACAGCCTCGCTGTGCTTTTGAAGAAGACTAGAACACTTAAATGAATAATAATAACAAATAAATTAAAAATGAATTATAGAGAGACATCAAATGATTGGTGACAGTAGGTGCATGTCGAAGTCTAGGCTTCAATCTACACTCTAAGAGTTTTCAGGAATGCATCTGGTGTATCCTTCACAACCTGCAATAGCCCATAAGTCTTTGTGGCAGTCTGAAATTTGAAGAAAATGACAGAAAGCAAAGGCACAAGTACGTAATTTTTAAAATCTAATTTATTATGTTTTTTTATTTTAGAAAACATGAGAAGATGAGTAAAGCTTCTGTCCATATATCATGTTTTTAAATTAATATAAGATAATGTAATGATCAGTTACTGTAAAACATACTTAGTTAAGCATATTTAAATGTGAATTTCTTTAGTGATTTATGCCACAACTGCAGGTGTGGAGCTTCTCCAATGGTGTGCTCATTTGGCCTTTTTGTGCCTTTACTTCTCATTTTGTGTGACTAAATAATTAAAAGGAACCTGCCTAGGCTGCAGCCTAGACTTTGGGATGCAGCTAGTCTTCAATTTCAGTAGTTTCATCTCCAGATTTTTTGCTCCATAACCGGATAAAAACTGTAAAAGCACTGCTGCTAGACCACTGATATTGAATCTCTACAAAAATAAGATCATATTCTCCACACTCTTTGCAGTACTTGTGGAAATTCTCTGACAAACAGGATATTTACACCCGACCAGGAGAGGAAATGTGGAGGGGCAAGAAGGGCGAGATGATGATAAGAGGAGGTCAGAAAACAGGCGAAAGGTGCTGGGGAACCTCCACAAGGCAAAGAAAGGCTTAAGGTCCTCAGTGTGGACATAAGCAGTATGTCTAAATGGAGACTTCGTACTCTCTCGTGTCCTGTAGATCATAAAAAGAAATACACGTTAAAATGCAGACCAGGACAAATAAAATAGATATTTTGTGATATATTAAGGTTCTCAAAGTGAGGGTCCAGGGACCTCCTGGGGTCTGGAAAGCATAAATAGAAGGTTTTTGCTTGTTTGTTTTCGTTTTTTGTTATAGCGGTGGAAATCACAGCCCACCATTATCAAAGTTATCATATAGAGTACTGTGCAAAACTCACCATATTTTTCTTTTTTTAATACAATCTTTCTTAAAGATTTTTATTTTATGACTACATTATCGAGTCAGGACACAATTAAATGTTTGTGTGTCAGTAAAGAAAGCAGCATATTACATAAGAGACCACTTTTACCAAAACTAAGAAGCAAGTGCAACATTCAAAGTCTCCAGAAGAACTGGTTATGCAAGATGCTCAGTAAAACCTATCAGCTAATTTCCTTATAAAACTACACAAATTGTACCGGAGACTAAGAATTTGTTAAGCAAAGGATCATCACACCAAATACTGACTTTGTTTCATTTATTGCTGTTTACAGCTCTTTGAAGTATTTTTATTATTTATTTTTTAATTTTTGCTCTACAGCGGAGGTTCTCAACCTTTTGTAATGAAAGCTCCCCCATATATATATATATATATATATATATATATATATATATATATATATATATATATATATATATATATATATATATAACTTTTATGATTTTTTATAATAACATTTATGACTTTTATAAAACTATATAACGGACAGGTATGGAGTGATCAAAAATGTTTCTGAACACTATAACTACTTTGAACAAGAGAACTAGGCTGTAATAACGTGTATTATTTTACATGTAAAACATGTTGCATTACATTTGTCTTGCATTCTAAAAACATTCGCATATGAACGATGTAAATTGGGACGAAAGACGCGTCTCGTTATCCATGACGTTGTTAAATCTCCAGCACTCAGCCGCTCACTGAACAGAGCAGACGCAGAGAGAGGTGTGAGTGCAGCGGGAAAGCAAGACCTCGCGCTTGCAGGACAGTACTAGTGATATTTGGAAAGTTGCTAAGATTTGTCCAAAAAGTCGCTAAATTTGTCGCTAGGAGCTTTTTTTTTGCAAAAAAATGTTGCTAAAGGGGTCTGAAAAGTCGCTAAGTTGGCAAAACTGGTCTGCACTGACAGCTAGATAAAAGGCAGGCTAAGATCTGCCCTGCCCCAGCAAAAAAAAAAAAATACAGAGGGAGAGGGAATGCGGGGTTTTTCATTTATGGACATTCTATTTGAAAAGCAATAAAATACATTGAGAAGCAAATGATGCCCTGTCTGTGTTTTTTTTTTTCTTGAAAACAATTCGCGCCCCCCTTCCGATCCCTCCGGACCCCCCTGGTTGAGGTCCACTGCTCTACAGCATTTATTTTGCACAGTACTGTATATTACTCTGAGTTCTAATAGTTATTGGCCTATTTGACTGGTCAGTTGAATTGGATAAATTTAATCCAAAGCTCAACAACTGACATGTTGGCCTATAAATATTGTCACTTTGACCTACATCAGTGGAAAGTTCAGAATAAAAAGCTTTTTGGCTCTGATAAATAGACAAATTATTATTATACATATTTAAATAATGAGCCTAATATTTGTGTAGCCGGATTATGTTCATAAATCTGTGCTGGACTTCATTCTACAGTTAAAGGGGTCCTGGGCTGCGAAATGTTTGAGAACCCCGGGTATAGACAATGTAGCTGTAAGTAGAACTATAGTATGCAGCTGAGAAAGAAAATACAAATCAAAGACAGTGCAGATGTAAATGCAAACTTAAGAGTGAGATGGAAAAAAGACACCCATCACAACTATGGTTCCGACCTTCTTTGCTCCAAACAGTGCTATTCCACCGATCAACTCTCCTTACAGGCTTTCTCATTACAACAGTATCCTATAGGGAAGAACCGCTGGTGTCTGGGCGCAATGATCACTCTCTGTTCAAACATGAAACCATCAAAAGAAAGGCAATGCAGAGGTCATGAAAAGCCAACCAAAGTTGATGAAATATTTTTTTCAAGTAGTGCAGTGAAAGAGAAACCATGGTTTTGGAAAAATGTCAGTGTACCAATGTCTGGACAAAATAACAGAAAACAAAAAAGGTATGAAACAAATCCTAGACTGTGTACGCAGTAAGTTCATACTGGGTGAGATCACGGCTGCCAACCATCAGGGCATTTTTACTTTAGATTTGAACATTTTGTATGTGCAAACTACTGTGGCAGAGAAGTGTAAAACAAATAACAAATATGAAAACAAAATAACAAATCCAAAAATAAAAAACAAAACAAATTATAAACACAGTTGCAAATATAAAAACAAAATAACAAGGCAGAAAACACAACGACAAATCCGAAAACAAATTAACAAGTCAGAAAACACAATGAGAAGTAGGACAAAATGGAAAAGGTAGGTATATTTTGCAAATGGATTACTTACTGCTGATTGGACGACACATCTGTCAATCAAGATATACAGGAAGTAAGAAATTGTAAACAACTTTGTTTCTTGTACATTAGTGGACTTCTGTGTTTACTTTAAACCATTTTATGTCCATAGTGAAACTTTCAATCTTAGAAAATAAAAGTTTACATTGGAAAGAAAAGAGAAAATGGAATTTATTCAGCGCTACTTTGAGGAAGGACATTCATATGCTATGATTTAGGATATTCTGTTAACATACCATGATTAGCTTGCATGCTCTAAAAACACACCTAAAAACAGGTCTGTTTAGAAAATAAAAAACTATTCCCCATTAAGTAAGGAATGCTATAAGAGCAGAGCTACGTGGACCAGGACAGTTGTTCGGCTACGGGACAATGCGTTTCAGCAAAAACACAAGTTGTGTGTAAAACATGATGATGTTATGCGGTTGCTGCAAGAACTTAACCCACAGGGGACAGATCAGAGGACACGTTGTAGATGTCTCTTTTAAAACCTTGAGATTTTTTCCACATGAACTGCAGAAATATGGCAGAACACCATATTTTAAACTGCAGACCGGACAAAACATTTTAACACATGCACACATGAATTGACTTTCCAGTACTGGCTCAGTGCCACAGCCTGCTGTACTTCCTGTACATCTTGATTGACAGATGTGTCGTCCAATCAGCAGTAAGTAATCCATTTGCAAAATATACCTACCTTTTCCATTTTGTCGACTTATTGTGTTTTCTGACTTGTTAATTTGTTTTTGGATTTGTTGTGTTTTCTGACTTGTTATTTTGATTTTGGATTTGTTATTTTTTTAATATCTGTGATTTGTTTTGTACTGCTCGGCCACAGTAGCAAACGGCTCCTAGCCTGAACCAAGTAGAGGACAGCTCAGATATAAAAATAGTCCACACATGAGGGAGCTCATCTCCAAAGGCACTGTTTCCATTCACGCCCGATGGAGGTGCTAATGAGTCTGTCTTTGCTTCTCACTGACCCACTTAATGTGAACACACAAACAGACTGGACCCCTGGGCTACAGATTTCACAGCACTACATGGAAGTGCATCATGTGGTCTTAATCACAGAGAGACGTGTCAGAAAACAAACATTACAAACAGAAGGTGTGAATTGAAGCCACTCTGTGATACAAGCAGCCCATAACAAACAGTTAATGGAATTGACTAAGTGCTGTCAGATATCCTCACCTCACTGTTCTTCTGGGACGCAGAGAAAGGGAGAGGAGAGAGACAGAGATTCACAGTGTTAAATCTTTAGAAATAGAAAGTGCCAGGAGGACTGTAAGAGGAGACCAAGGACATTATGATGATGATGATGATAATGATAGAATGACCAAATAACCTTCAAAATGAAGGTTAAAAACATGAAACATATTCATCAATGGAATGAATTTTTAAATGAATTTCATAGTGTTATAGACATGAAGCTTGATAGGGTTCCATACTACATTTCTAAAGGTGTGGCATTTCATTTAAAATCCTGAAGCTCCTAAAGATAATTAGATTTGGCACATGAGCCTGCAATAAGGTAACACAGATGGTGTTTTCAGATCATAATTTTAAGATCATAATTTCACTCCAGATGTACAATCATAGTCGTGAACAGCTGAATGCAACTTTGTCATGGAAACTAAACAACCACAGAAACTACACATTATTGGAGGAAGGATGAAGCGGGTTTGATTTAGAATGTGGGGTATTGAAAAATGAAAGAGAGCTGATGTGTGTACTTACTGCTGTCTCGTAGATGGGGTTCTCAAAGGCTGTCTCGCCTCTGATCTGGTCATACTGTGGTGATGCAGACATGGGCAATCGAAAAGTCTTGCCTTGCACCCTGAAAACAGAGTGACAGAAAAGACTATACCTTACACTTATCTACCAGAAAGTGGAATAATGAGAGCCGCTTCAAGAACAGCTTTTTATCCAAGCTTACCTTGAAAAATAGAAGTATATGGACATGATGATTAACATAATTATAGCTACAGGGATGAAGATGGCAAAGACCACATTGGCTCCTTCCATGCTGAAATCTGTTCCGGCAACTAGACAGAAATATTGATTAAGTTAGTGTAATACAGTACAGTATGTATATAGCAGTTTAAGTTTTTCTAGTCAGAAATTTATCACAGTAATGCTTATCTAAAGCTAATGTCATGCTGATTGTGGTATGATTGCCACCAATAGTAGAGGCCACTGTTTAAAATAAGAATGGGGCAGCATACAATGTTCAACGTGATGGCTGTATTACACAAGTCTTGCCCCTGGATAAAGAAATGGCTGGCCTATTCGGGTCTTACACTGACACGTACAGATAGGACATGATTCTCCTTAAGTAATGGAGAAATGTACTGTACATGCCCAGTAGCTAGAGCAACCTGAAACAATATACCTGTATATATTTTTTTCCATATTATTTGATTAAAAAAACCACATTATTAGCTCAATTTATCAGATTTTAATTCCAAATCTGTTTCTGAAAGGTCATCTTGCCGATCCATTTCAGGTTCATGGGTCTCTCCTCATTCAAGTAGATACAATAGGAGCCTGGTCTTGAAAATAACTGCCTGGGAGTATTGCCAAGATGGCTGCCGAGTGGATACTAGAAGAACTTCTGTTCAGGTAGGTGCAATGTAGAAAATCCAAATGCTGGTGTGCCAGGCTGGACAAAAAAAGGAATCACTGGTCTCTAAAAAGTGGAGGAAGGTGAATTTTTTGTGGCAAGCTACCAAAAAGATACAGCTTTTGCTCTCCTATTAGCTGAGTGCCATGCAGAAGTTGAAACCAGTTGACCTTTCTGCCACCGCACTCATCTCTGAGCTCAGTCGTAGGGAAATTGGATTGAAAATAATGTGTTTCAAAGCGCTGAGGCAAATTTTTCCTGAACAGTGTGAAACCAGCCTAAGGCAGTTAAAAAACTGACAGTTCTTACCATCAAGCCTGCGCTCATTTACATACTCCAGTGCTGCTGCTGAAAGGAAAGGAGGGATTTTTAGCAAAGAAATTGACAAAAAAACAAATAAAGAAAGAAAACACTTTAGATAAATTTTATTGTACATAGCACTACTAATAATTCAAATTGCAAGACTATCAAACAGTGTAAGAAGAATGACATATGCTTTACAATGGGCTGAAGATATAGGCTACCTTTACACACTGGAGGTGGGTGACTCCACTTCGCTGGGCGACTGGGGACACAGCGAATATTTGCTTCTCCGATGAGCTTATAGCCACTCTGGCAGGAGAAGTGCAATATCTCTCCTGCTTGGTAGAACTGCTTCTCTGATACCTGGACACCAAATTCTGGGATTCCAGGGTTCCTACAGGTTTCATATGTATCAGCTGTACAACAGAGAATGAATACACACACATGAGTGTATATCAACTTGTCTAGGCCGTGTTTACATCGTTTTTTTTGAAGATTAGCACTACTAAGACTAGTGCTACAATATATTGTTATTTTGTTTTGTTTTTTTTGCAGTTGGCACTCACACATATAGCCAACATCAGCACAACATGTGCAATTTACATCTCAATGACACCGGATGCAGCTCATTTGATAAAAATGCATGTCATTTTTGGATTATCATTAATGCATTTTCTAAATATTCCAATTTCATAGCTGAATATTTTTTCAGGTGCTGATTGTACTCAGTCGTGTGTTACTGGCTAAACAATGGCAAACAAAAGGTAGATTATGTTGATTAATCACAGGAGGAAAGTTGTGTTAAGGGATCTTGAGTTGCTCATCTCAGGATGACAGTGTGGAGATTAAATATTATCAAAATTAACAACAGCGGGTGCTGTCTTACAATGCTGATGAGTTTAAATCATACAATACTCTCATGAATGTTTCAGAGGAACAAACAATCTTTTGCAGATGTATTGCCAATTAGCAAACAAGCGGCATGCAATGTCATTGAGATGTAAATCTGGGTTTTGATATGAGGTTGGAGGATTATAAATGCCTGCACATGAAAGATAATGCAGAGATGCGCTATTATCCTCTTTACTGCACTACAACACCCTTGATTCTAACTAGCAGTTTGAGCAGTGAACAGTCTGATTCTAGCTAGTTTGCTGTGGTTTAATTGAGTAGCACAATACATTACTGCATGGAGAGGGTGTATTGGGAATTAATGAAAATTCGGTCTGCATTGTGAAAGGGACACTTCACATTAACATTCCCTCCTTGTTTATGAAAAAAAAAATAAATAATAGCAACTTCGGCCTTCTTCAGCACTGGATATTCCCAGCACTGGATATTCCCCATGGCAATATCACTGGTATATCCCAGCCTGCCTTACATGCAGTAAGCTCCTGCCATGTTCACAGAGAATCTGACACACATCATATATGAAAGCAGCAGTTTGTGAATGCATATAGATTGCCCAGGGAACTGAAGTCAGAGACTGGTTGCATAATTACATGCACTTCCCATGAAAGCATATTTACATACAATATAAAAGTATCCTTTCTATTAATGTGGTTTGTGATGCAATGGCAGAAATAAGGCTGCAACACCCTCAGAGAGTACCAAAGGACAGCATAGGGTTACTTTGATGTCTTGCAAAATTTAAGGCAATCTTTTGCTTCCTTCTCTGCCTCACTTCAGCAAACCATTTTATTTACAATGTAAAGTGGTTTTCAGTTTATTAGTAAACTAATAAAATGACTGAATGACCGCAGTGCTTTGTGACCATAGATATGGGGCATAAAAAACAACATAGCCTTTCCACTTAATTTTGGTTGAGGCTATCATGCTTGCCACCCATAGGCTTCATACTACCCTCTAGTGAATTCTAGGGACCCCTTTATCCAGTTGAGTGGTTTTATACATTTGCTCTACGGTTGCCAGGTTTCAGCAAAATTTCCAGTTAAACTTCATCTCAAAATCTGCACTAAAGGCCTATAACTACCCCAAAAATCCATGCAATGGAAAACGCCAACACATTTTTCTTCTTTTTCATTGCCTTTGAGTGGGAAAAACCATGGTGCACACAAATTTATGAAGTATGGACATTATCCACTCCATAATCCCCTTATCCCATTCCAAAGCTTTGCAATATAGCTTACAATAGAAATGGTTCTGTACAGCATAGACACACTGTCTGCACTTACACTTTGTTTAAGGTAATTTTTTTTATTTCGATAGATTAGATTTTCTGATTGTTGCTATAAAACAAGATCTTTGCAACTGTGGAGTATTTTAAAATATTCCAATTTGGTATTAAAAAAAAACATGACCCTGGCAACTCTGTCCTGTCTTGCACTGACAGTGCTCATAGAGCAAGTATAATTCCATTCCCAGTGTGACTTGTTGCAGTTCCCATTTTTGACCACTACATCCAATAATAACTCTATGGAGCACTTCCCCACAATTGTGCAACATCTGCTAAAACGAGCAAATCAATGAAACACTGTTGAAATACCCAAAGGAGGTCATTGGCATTTCATTGGAATTTAAAATGTATAACGCTGAGGACTTTCTGAAGATTTGTTTAATAGTGGGGATCTGTCTATGGATAAGCTGATAGTGATAATAATATCTCCACAACCTCCTAACTAGTACAGTCAATCCTACCATTTTACACATAATAAACTCTAGTAGCTCTTGATGTAGGCTGTTGTACTTTGCATCATCAAAACAGGGCTCATCTGATTCTCCAATCTGTTCCCCATCCCTCATATGGACATGCAGTAATAGAAACTTAATCAAACAGCTACTAATGAAAATGTCACAGAGCAGTTCTGGAATATCCATCTTCTAATGAAACAGCTGGACAAGCTTATTATAGTTAATGAATCATGCTTAGTTCTGAGGAATGAAAATGGTACTCACAGATGCATTTGGGTGGTTTCTCACTCCACTTGGGTCCAGTGGAATCGCGGTTGTAACAGGAAAGGAGACTGTTTCCCGACAGAGAGTAGCCCTTGTTGCAGATGTACTGCACTGTGGAACCCACAATCAGTCGAGGACCCGACATCACCCTGCGGCTGTGCTCTACCATGCCAGGGTCTGGGCATGACAGCACTGAAGAAACACACATTAAAATACAGGATGGTTTGCTACCAACTCCTATTCTTCATTCTTTTATTCATCTTTAGTAAGTGTTTTTTCCTAGTTAGAGTCACAGTGGATCTGGAGCATATCCCGGGAAAACTGGGCACAAGACAGGAATACACCCTGAATTGGAACAAGTCTATTACACTAACACCCACGCACTCTTTTAGACATAGTGGCAATTTACAGCAGCCAGTCCATTCACCAGCATGTTTTTGGAAGCTGGGGAAAAAGTACCTGGAGTATCTGGAGAAAACCCACGTAAAAATGAAACAACATTTGAAATGACAAATTGTGTAGTGGCTGCTATAACCATCTCTATATGGCATTGCTCTGTTGCACCATCCCTTCCACATCACCAAAATATAAAAATTTTTCAACTGCTTCAACAGAAATTTCTAATTAAACTTTATTTCCCCTATATAAGTATTCCCTTGTTTCTACCTTGCCAAAAATTATTGTACTTTTCTTTCCCCTCTGTTTTTTCCCCTCCTTGTTTATCGACTTCCTTCCTTGTTTCCACTGTGGGTCATTCTGACACAACTTCAAGGCATAAATCTAAGTTGTTTGGGAAAATGTTTAATGTGGGTTTAATGACAGTAATATACAGAATACAACATTTAGACATTCTTTGACAGTGTTTGGTATAGAGTCTCATGATCTTATCATGTAGGTTAATTGGCTCGACAGTGGTTGTTGCCGTGTTGCTGCACCATCTACCACTGTAGTATGGCCAGAAGACATTTGTGGACCCTGTCTCTCACCTGTCCTCACCATCTCTATATGCATATGTAATTTACAATGAAACTTGATGTTTTATACCTGTTTTCACCCTTATGATTCCCCAAAATGTCATGCAAGACTCAGTTTTACCAGTAGGTGGCATTAAAGGACCATAACTATAGTTAAAAACAAACAAGAAAACAAAAGCCTTGTACCAGAACAATTTATAAAATACATTTATATGTAGAGAGAAAATTCGGGAAACCTTAAAACTACATCTTGTGAAATAGGCTGACAAAGGTTTACGGTTGTTCAAACCATAATTAATTCATTCATTCCTATTCTGTAACCACTTTATCCTAGACAGGTTGGCTGTGGATCCAGACCATATCCCAGAAACACTGTGTGTATGTGAGGCAGAAACACACCCTGATTGGAATGCCAGTCTACTGCAGGGCAACATGCACACACATTTACACACTCATTCACACCAATGGACAATTTAGTGTACCCATGTTTTTGGGAGTTGGAAGGAAACCAGAGAACCCAGAGGAAACCCTTGTGGAACCTAACCCAAGGAGAACATTTGAAACACAGCAAGCTCGAACCCAGAACCTTGGAGCTGTGAAGCAGCGACGCTACCTGTTGTGCCATCATGCCACCGTTAAACCATAGTATTTTTATAAGGTACACTTTAACTGTGATTTATTAAATGCTTATGTATTTTCCCCTCTAAACCACTTTGTTTTTAATTATCAGTCACTGGAACACATTCAGTAGACTGATAATGGTTTCAGATTTAATGTTACTGTGTTTTATCACTCCTAAGCTCCAGTTTGTTTACTCTGGCTACCCTATTCACATGATTCCTCAAGGTGCTTCTATGAGGACAAACTACAATTACTGAATATAGCAAGAACACCTGGATTTGTTCCCACCCAGGCAGCCAGCCAGAGAAATGCCTTGATCTGCCTTTGCAGTGGGGAAGGACAGTCATCACAAGTAATAGAAGGACAGCCTGTGTCCTCTAGTCTAGAACACAGAATAATAAAAACCCACACACTAGCCCAGCTGCAGCACACAAACCAATTTCTTTCCCTAGCAGGACAGCATCAGGTGACAGGATACTGGGAGCTGTGCATCTCTCCCACTCCTGCTGCTGCTTCTTTTATGCTTCCAGAGCAGGACAGAAAACAGCAGGTGCCTGTTGTGAGGCTAAGACAAAAGCCTGAGCTGTTATTGCAGTCTGCATGTTGACTCACTGAGCATGTCCACAGCTGATGCAACAAAGAACAGGCAGAAGTTCAATCATGTCACTGCACCAATGACATCTGCTACAACAAAACACAAGATGTGCAGCCACCCTGAATTCACCGTTCTTTGATAACAAAAAGGGGCCTGTAGGGGACCCTTGAGGATTACCAGAGGAAAGTCACAGGCAATGCTTGCAAACGTCTGATGTGTATGTAAAAGCGGCCAAGGGATAACGTGAATTGAAACCACACCTTCAACCTTGAAGTCCCATGCAGCGGAATTGCATGTCATTATCCATCAAGCTCTGTTTTCCACTACTGTAAAGTTCAGTGCTGCAAATAGAATCTAAAAATGACATTTAGTTGCTGTCCAGAGCATCATTTACATTTACAGCATTTGGCAGACACCTTATCCTGAGCAACTTACATTTATCTCATTTATACAACTGAGCAGTTGAGGGTTAAGGGGCTTGCTTAGAGGTCCAGCAGTGGCATCTTGGCAACATCTTAACCACTGAGCTACCACTGCATTATTCCTGATTAGTGCCCTTTCTAAATTGGTTCAAGAGTGGTGCAAAAATAATTTTACGCACAATAGATATCTGTGTTTATTAGGAATTTATTACAATGTCGATACAATTTCTGTATCTAATTGTTTAGTGCTCCAGATATTTGTATCTGTATTTGGATTTAAACAGGCGTGGCCTACATTGTAAGTATAAAAATATAGAAATGTGTATAGGGCTGTTTTTTGTTTAATTCCAGTTGTGTAAATACTATTTTTGTTTGTACTTGCCCACAACATTTTGTAACATTCCATTTCCCAAAATATAAACAAACTATTAATCTACCACCACAACCCTGACCAGGCAACTCCTAAGGATGAATGAATGAATGAACATTGTAAATTTCCCGTGATTGTCATATAACTGCTTGTCCATCACGTGAAATGAAAAACTTCTAGCTCGTGTGACCTTTTTAATGTTCTGTAAACTTTTCTGGCAAACGTTAAAAAAAAATTATATTGAGCCTCCTGTTTGTATCTCTATTTGTATCTGTTTAAAACACTTTATCTGATCAATCAAAATAATGCATTAATATTCAGTTACATCCCTACTTTTTTTTATGAGTGTATGCATGATTCACCTCTCTCACAGGTAGGCAGGTCTCCACTCCATGTCAGGTCCCACTGGCACATGAGCATTTCAGTGCCCACCACCTCGAAGCCTGGGTAACATTGATAGGTTACTACTGTACCATGCACCAGTTCAGGGTGAGAAGTAGTCTTCCAACCATTAGTGATCTCAGGAAGCTCTGGACACGTGTCGTTACGAGGAACCTCTGCAAACAGACAAAGAGGGAGAGATTCAACATTATACAGCCCTCACTCATCAGGCATTGGACTGAGAGGCAGCTGCCAGGTGATTTGCTAGTGCCTACTTTGATCATGGTGAATCTGGTGAGGGCATGTGGCTAATGAGTACAAACGTGTCGTAATTGTCTGCATCGTTGCCAGGCCAAATGGCCAAATCCCATACACCTGCAAGAGCTGGCAGACGTTTATTCACATGGGGTGTGATGGGACTGCAAAAATCTCCATTCCAGTCCTTCTGTATTCTGCTACCCACTTGCTCCCTCTTTGCATGGAATTCATTATGTCTTATCAGATCTCATTTTATATTTTAGCACCAGTGAAAGCTGATGGAATGGTAGCCTATTCTCTATCCCAGGGGGAAAAGTGCTAGACTTAAAAGTCAGCTGTCTCTCTTTCTTCCTGCCTCTTTCCATAGTCCACATGAGCCCTACCCGCTGTTCTGCAATAATAAATTAGTAAGGCTGAATGGAGGGATGATATCTGTTTCAAATATAGCTCTAATCAGCAATTAATTATATTTTTCACTTTTATTACTGCATACAATTGTATTTCAAAATGCTCAAGATGACATGGATGCAGTGCTTCTTTTCTTTTCCAAATTAGTGTTGTAGTAGATATATAATAATAAATGCAAATAACAAATACTTTAAATGGCAAAAAAATATTCAAACGGTTACACAAGTCCCTAATTATTGTCACTTCCAAGGGAACTGTGAAAATGTGTGTATAAAATAAACTTTGTGATTAATGTTTTTTTTCCACTCAAGCTGGAAAAACTACTTACCTTTCCTCCAACAAAAATCAATCTCATGAGAACAAGATAATGACCCCAACACACACATCTGAATCAATAAAGAAATGGATGCAAGACACAAAATCAATGTGTTGCAATGGTCATCTCATCTCTAGATTTGAACCATGCTAAACACATGTGGTGTGAGTAGAAAAGGGCAGTGCATGTGTGCAAACACAAGAATTTAAAGCACCTTAAAATGTTGTGCAAGGAAAAAGGTCAAAAATCCGTAACAGCCGAGCTACAGCAAGAGGCTCAATGCAGTGTAGGCTTCACTGAATATTAATTGTGGGGTGTCAGTACTTTTGAACACAGCATTTTATAGGGAATTTACATCTAATACTGTACAGTATATATTGTAGTGCTATAAAATAAAATTATATAGTGCTCAAAATGTCATTAATTGCATGTTGTTCATTGTATACTGCATGTTCATTCATATATTTCCCCTAATGTGTGCTTGTAGTTCTGGAGTTGACTGTATGTCAATAGAACAAACCTATTAACTGACACAGCCAGTAGATTTCTGTGTGCTCTTACCAAAGAAGTGCACCACAAAGCCATTGTTGTAGCCGTAAACGTTGGTGGCAGGGTCAGACTGGAACTGGATGGTGACATCAGCTGTAGATGTGTAGAGCTTGAAACGCGGCCGAGAGCCACTGTACTGGCCCAGTACCTTAGCAGTCAGGTCGTCTCCATCATAGAATGTCAGCAGGTCATTCATTCCCATGTGGAGGCTGCAGGCAGGCAAGATACATATTTAGTGAATCTCAGCTTTACCCCCAGCTTTTTGCAGCATTCAAGGGCTGTTTATTTTTCCTATTCAGCTTCAACTTCACCACTTTTCTGTTTTACCCTCTGAAGCAAAAAAAGCAGCTTTATACTTTTTACCATTCCTCTCTAGAAGTCGACCAATAGTGGATTTTACCAATACTGATAACTAAGTTGAGCAATACCTGCTGAAAACCAATTAATCAAACCATAGTTTTTAAAACTGATACAGAATGAAAACATAACACTCAAAGTAAAATATTGCTGAAATTAATTACAAAAATAAACAGTACTGACTGTACCATGAAAATATACTGTACTTTTGATGAAATAAATGAAATAAATATATACATATTGTATATAAACTATTAATAAATATTAAAGTAAATAAAAGATATACATCCAAACTAAACCAAAACGTAACACTCCAAATAACAAATCAAAATAGAGACATCCAAAAAAACCACTGAATCAAAAACACTTTAAATAACACAAGAAAATTTTGTCAGTTATAGTTATATTTTGCCTCTAGAGGCCGCTCTCGTACTATATAATGACACTGGACACTTCTCAGCCGCTAACGCAACAGACGCAACTGGGAAAAACTATCAGTGTGGATTTTTGCGAATAACTGATACAGTAGTTCCAGCAATCACTTAACGGTGCTGATTAATTGGCAAGGCCTATCAATTGGATGACCTTTATCCCTCACTGTTTTTATTATGTTCTAATGGAAGGTGAACTACAATTAATTAATGTCATGCCAAACAATGAAATTATTTGTATAAGTAATAGCCATATAGCAATAACAATCATATGCACTAGGAGAACTTCACTCTATGCATATAAATGTGGCAGTCTTGGCAAACCTGTCTGATGTTTCTGTGGGTGAACATTGTCACCTCTACTTTAATTTAACGTTGTCACCTCTACTTTTTTTGCTATTTGGAAACATTTTATTAAAAAGGCCGACCCTTCTCCCTTTTGGCGCTTTCTTGTGGGTAGCCATCCCACTGCTGCCACCAAATGTGATCCAGCAGGTCTGCTGGAGGGGCGTGCTGATGCTCATGAGGACACAAAATGTGTGAAATGATGGCTCAACTCACCGTAGCATGTGGGTGCAAGGCGGATTTATTTACAGTGTGCCAGTGAAAAGTTAGGGAACTTTTTAGAGAAAAGTTCAGCGGTAATGCAATATTTTACAGGTGAGGAGGAAGAAAAAAATTAATTACAAAAAAATTAAATAAAAAAAAAAATCCTTAACAGCCAAAGAACAAAAAACAAACAAACAAATACAGTGAGGGAAAAAAGTATTTGATCCCCTGCTGATTTTGTATGTTTACCCACTGACAAAGAAATGATCAGTCTATAACTTTAATGGTAGATTTATTTGAACAGTGAGAGACAGAATAACAACAAAAAAATCCAGAAAAACGCACATCAAAAATGTTATAAATTGATTTGCATTTTAATGAGGGAAATAAGTATTTGACCCCTCTGCAAAACATGACTTAGTACTTGGTTTAAAAACCCTTGTTGGCAATCACAGAGGTCAGACGTTTCTTGTAGTTGGCCACCAGGTTTGCACACATCTCAGGAGGGATTTTGTCCCACTCCTCTTTGCAGATCTTCTCCAAATCATTAAGGTTTCGAGGCTGACGTTTGGCAACTCGAACCTTCAGCTCTCTCCACAGATTTTCTATGGGATTAAGGTCTGGAGACTGCCTAGGTCACTCCAGGACCTTAATGTGCTTCTTCTTGAGCCACTCCTTTGTTGCCTTGGCCATGTGTTTTGGGTCATTGTCATGCTGGAATATCCATCCACGACCCATTTTCAATGCCCTGTCTGAGGGAAGGAGGTTTTCACCCAAGATTTGACGGTACATGGCCCCGTCCATCGTCCCTTTGATGCGGTCAAGTTGTCCTGTCCCCTTAGCAGAAAAAAAACCCCAAAGCATAATGTTTCCACCTCCATGTTTGACGGTGGGGATGGTGTTCCAGGGGTCATAGGCAGCATTCCTCCTCCTCCAAACACGGCGAGTTGAGTTGATGCCAAAGAGCTCCATTTTGGTCTCATCTGACCTCAACGCTTTCACCCAGTTGTCCTCAGAATCATTCAGATGTTCATTGGCAAACTTCAGACGGGGATGTATATGTGTTTTCTTGAGCAGCGGACCTTGCGCGCGCTGCAGGATTTCAGTCCTTCACGGCGTAGTGTGTTATCAATTGTTTTCTTGGTGACTATGGTCCCAGCTGCCTTGAGATCATTGACAAGATCCTCCCGTGTAGTTCTGGGCTGATTCCTCACTGTTCTCATGATCAATGCAACTCCACGAGGTGAGATCTTGCATGGAGCCCCAGGCCGAGGGAGATTGACAGTTCTTTTGTGCTTCTTCCATTTGCGAATAATCGCACCAACTGTTGTCCCCTTCTCACCAAGCTGCTTGGCAATGGTCTTGTAGCCCATTCCAGACTTGTGTAGGTCTACAATCTTGTCCCTGACATCCTTGGAGAGCTCTTTGGTCTTGGCCATGGTGGAGAGTTTGGAATATGACTGATTGATTGCTTCTGTGGACAGGTGTCTTTTATACAGGTAACAAACTGATATTAGGAGCACTCCCTTTAAGAGTGTGCTCCTAATCTCAGCTCGTTACCTGTATAAAAGACACCTGGGAGCCAGAAATCTTTCTGATTGAGAGGGGGTCAAATACTTTTTTCCCTCATTAAAATGCAAATTAATTTATAAAATTTTTGACATGCATTTTTCTGGATTTTTTTGTTGTTATTCTGTCTCTCACTGTTCAAATACAACTACCATTAAAATTATAGACTGATCATTTCTTTGTCAGTGGGCAAACGTACAAAATCAGCAGGGGATCAAATACTTTTTTCCCTCACTGTATATACATATATAAATATATATACTGAAAAATAATGGCTCGCTGCACCTCTGCTGCCCTCACATAATACTTTTCCAAACTTCAACACTTCTACAATCCAGTGTTGGTCGGTTGACCTAAAATCTTAAAATGACTTCCTGAAAGGGTGTTTTCCTTACACATTGAATGTTGACTTTCATCAAGTTGTTAGATAGTTTTTTAAAAGTTGCTTTTCCAAGCTGAGCTTAGCAAATGAAAGTTAAGGGCCTTGTGCAGGAGCCCAACTTTATCAGCTTGTTGGTACTACTACTACTATTATTATTATTATTATTATTATTATTATTTTATATATCAGTACCAGTATTTTTCCTTTTTACCTTTCCCAGCACCTCTGCTACTTGCTATCTCTTTGTTTATTTGGCCCTGGAACAGGACAGAGAGCAAATGAATTGACGACAGGGAAGAGAACTCTTAGTTACACCCTTATGTACCAGCTCTGTCCTCCCTAATCTTTAGAAATAGCTGGAAAATCAATTTCTTCCAGCACACCAGCCACTGTTAGACCATACTGTAACTCAGTTGTAGCAATCTCATGGGGAAAAGCAGCATGACAAAAGAGTGATTTCACCTGTCACTTCCCCGTGTTGCTTTAGTAAGACTTCAGCAGCTATGGAGACAGGCTGGGTTCAATTACCTCAGCAATTATTCATGCTGTAGCAACTGAAAGTACTGTATTGGACGATACAATTTCAAACGCCTTATCTAATATCCAGCAGCGGCTCCCTGTCGGTTCGCTTTAGAAGCTCAGAATGGAAGGCAAAATTGAGTGAAGTAGAATGAATAGTCCTGGGAACATATGACCTTCTGAACAATCTAAAATGCTATTAAAAATGTTGAAGCCTTAACAAAAGTGACCAAAGAAATTCTCTCTTTTGGGCTCGACAGATGTAAAAAACAGATATGGACAGCCTTGATAAATTAAATCCTAACTTCTATTTTAAAAAAATTGACATGCTAACCCTATTAAGAACTACATAAAAAAAAACTTCTATAATGTAATATTCTCCAGCTATTCTTCCAGATTTACTTTGCATTGTGTATATCGTTAGATAGCACATTGCAGACTCTAGCAGGCCAGCAAATAGAATGCAGTCCAATGGTGAGGTGACACACGCACTCAGGCTTGTCCCTAATTAATCACAAGTGGCCGGTGATAGAACTCATTACACAGGAGAGAGAAATAATTAATCTTCTTTGGTCTACCATGGCGGCAAACATAAAAGCAGTGTTGCAGAATGGAGACAGGATGTTCGACGTGTACAAAAGTCGAATGCAAAGACATATGTCTAGACGCAGGTCTACACACACACTATTCACACAAGTTTTTTCGATGTGTTTGCATTAAAGCATTCTGCACCATCTTCTTTTTTCTGCTGTAACACAGTCTCATTTTGCCTTACAGCCCCTCACCTGCTCTCACGACTAGAAAGCAAAAAAATAAAAAACCCAAAACCCTGTCTCTGCTTATATTGGATTTGTTGAGATAAAGTGAAACAAGGATTTGTGTAGCCGCATGTTGTATCTGCCGAGAAAATCTATCATGTATTCTATTTGCTAGGAGTAATTTCATTTTGTTTAATCAAAAAACAGGTTCAGCTTGACTTGGCCCACAGCACAGCTGCCACCTCACACCTTCAGAATACATTAAACTTGCATGCAGGCTTTAAAAAAAAAGAAGAAAAAAAAAGAGAAAGAAACCCTAAAGCATGACAAAAATGGCCTGATATTTTCAGCCTGCATAGCTTGAAAATGCCAATTCAGCTTACTGTTTCCACCTCTCAAACAGAATAACAGAATATAAATGTGTTTTGAATAATACTGGCAAAGACTGATCCTATTTCATTTGTTCTGCCAAAGACAGGAACCTGATTCAGCATGAGTTGAATGGCTTTGGGTAAAAGCAATGCTCAGAGATAGGTCATCTGTCATAAACACTAAGCTAAATAATTCTTTTGCACCACATTCTGTTTCATGCAGACTAAGCAACTCAATTGACTGCTTTGTTTAAACTAAAGAGACCAATAACTTATGCTACGGAATAGATTTTAATGCTTTTTTGAGATCTAAGACAAAAAGAATGAGTTTCATCATACTTATTCATTATCTTTTATACCATGTACAGTCCATGTGTATATTATGTATAAGATGTGTGCATATGGATAGGCATTTAGTGATGGTTAAAGCCAGAACTGTCGGTGCTTTCTAAGAGGAAGTCTACATGCAATAATGAAAGCACAGAGCATTACAGATAACCACTGGACCATGTGTTTGAACTAGACTTAATTCTACAATAGCGAGATTGGATGAGATGAGGAAAAAAAAGGCACGCATGATTAAATGTCAGTGACGTGCTGGACAGCATTGCCACCACTAAATGTTAGACAAACAGAAGACATTAAACTTTCATTCGAACCGTCAACATTATCGGAAAGTCTTAAATGGATAAATAAAGGAAAAATGAGTTTGGTTCTTTTCAATTAGGAAGGTAAATATTGGCCAGAAGCTGCCAGCCTGAGATCTCGCACACACCCGCACAGCCTTAACATACATGATATTTGAGCCACAGAGAGAGAAAGAAAACCAACAGAAGAAAATGCTGAAGGAGGCTCATCCTTATCCTGGTCTTGATTTATGATAACATATTTCATCTGATCAAACAGTAGATGTCAAGCCAACAAATCAAAGTGGATCCTCTTGTACAGGGGTCTCAAACTCCCGGCCCGCGGGCCACTTCAGGCCCACCTTCCCCATCAGTCCGGCCCGGGACAGGATGTAAAAAAAATAATATAATCTGGCCCACCAAATCTAATATTTTATAGCAGTTTCTTGCCAATTCAACCTACCCTTTTGAAATAATTAAAATAAAAACACAATTCTGTTTTTTAAAAATGCATTTCGTTTGTTATGGCAAAGGTCAAAGTTGGCCAAAATGTGCACAAAGTGCTGAAGAACAAAGATGTTGCAGTCAAAATCAAAACGTAAAGTGGATGATGAACACAAACTGTTTTAAGAAAGATGGACTACCCAGTTTTTTTGTGGAGTTTAATAGAAATGCTACCTGCCTGATATGCAATGAAAAAGTTGCAGTTTTAAAGGAATATAATATCAAGCATCGTTATTGGACTAAATGGAGAGCAGTACGAGAAGTATGAGGGAGATGAGAGGGCAACACGAGCCACGCAGCTACAGAGAGGATTTATATCTCAGCAAAGTATTTTTCATAAAGCCAAAAAGGATGCTGATACTGCAGTTGAGGCAAGTTATGTGGTGAGTGAATTAATCACCAAAGCCGGAAAGCCATTCACTGAAGGCCTGTTTCTGAAGGACTGCATGATGAAAGTTGCGGATATTTTATGTCCAGAAAAAAAGAGCTTGTTCAGCAATATAGCGCTATAGGCTAACAGGGTGGCGGAGCGGATCAGCGAGTTATCAAGTGACATTTATGATCAGTCACGTGATAAAGTTAAAGCTTTCACGGCATACTCTGTGGCGCTTGATGAAAGCACAGATAAAATTGACAATGCTCAGCTCGCAATTTTCAAAAGGGGTATTAATGAGAAGTTCGAAGTGACAGAAGAGTTGCTAAGTTTGTGTCCAATGCACGGCCGCACCACATCCAACGATATTTTTTACAAAGAAAATTAGAAGAGGAAAAAGCAGGTCCAGCAGTTGTTCTGCACTGCATTATACACCAACAGGCACTGTGCAGCAAGTGCCTGAAATATGAACGTCATGTCTGTTGTCCTGAAATGTATTAATTATATCAGATCCAGGGGTTTGCAGCACCGCCAGTTCAGGGCCTTTTTGCAAGGAACTGAGTCAGTATATGGTGATGTACTTTACTGAGGTGCGCTGGCTCAGCAGTGGAAATGTCCTGAAGAGATTCTTTGAGTTAAGAACAGAGGTGAAGAGATTCATGGAAGATGGCAGAATGGATGTTCATGAATTTGATGTTCCAAAATGGGTGATGGATCTTGCCTTCCTAGTGGACATAACACATGAGCTAAACATCCTTAACCTGAAGCTCCAGGGCCCTGATCAGCTCATTACAGCAGCTTATGAAAACGTGAAAACCTTCTCCATAAAACTGAGATTGTGGAAATGTCAGCTTTCTGCAGAAAACCTTAGCCATTTCCCAGCATGCAGATCTCTTGTGGAGGAGGGCACATCATTCAGTGGTGATAAATATACATCTGCTATCGACAACCTACTGCAGGAATTTGATGAGTGCTTTGCTGATTTCAAGGCACACCGTGACACTTTCCAGCTGTTTGCAGACCCCTTCTCAGTTGATGTGGAGAGTGTCCCAA
The DNA here is from genome assembly GCF_023375685.1 of Ictalurus furcatus. Taxonomy (NCBI): domain Eukaryota; kingdom Metazoa; phylum Chordata; class Actinopteri; order Siluriformes; family Ictaluridae; genus Ictalurus; species Ictalurus furcatus. The sequence goes on along the minus strand of NC_071271.1, from coordinate 11,646,920 downwards.
GTGTCTTGCAAATTGAACTTATTGACTTGCAGTGTAACAGTGAACTAAAAACTAAATTCAAGGAGGCACAGGGAAAAGCAGATCTCATTGGACAATTTCTGAGAGACTTACCTCCATCCTTCCCAGAACTGTTAAAAATGTTCAGTCGGTTAATGTGCCTTTTTGGAAGCACATATCTGTATCAAAAACTTTTCTCAACAATGAACTTTAATAAATGCAAGTACAGGTCCAGGATTACTGATGCCCATCTTGAAGCTGTATTTAGGGTTTTGACTACAACCTCCATCAGGGCAAATGTATCTCAATTGTGTGAGAAGAAGTGCTGTCAGGTGTCTGGCAAGAATTAAAACAAAACAAAAATTTGTGTGTGTGTGTGTGTGTGTGTGTGAACTATTACTTTTATGTTGAAATTGGTACCAAGTTATTGTTATGGTATTGTTATGGTTATGTTTACTACTACTAAATTTGTTTAATAAAATATGTTGGTAATGGTAATAAAAAAAGTACATTTTGAGAATATTGCACTTTCTTGGAGTACTTTAATGCTCTTGCGGCCCACCTATGAGATGACAGTAACAAAAGTGGCCCCAGGGCAATTTGAGTTTGAGACACCTGCTCTTGTATATAAGATCTAAACCCAGATCAGTCAATATCATGTACACAATGCCTCCAGCAGGGGGCTCTCTCAGCCTCGAGAGCTACCTGAAAGCATGAAGATAGTAATCCATTCCACTATAGCAATCTTTACTGGCTTTGAGTCTGAGCCAGGGCAGTTGTGCCAGCTGTCACATGTGTTGCCCACCTACCCAGCACACAGTCTGCCCCAATCTCACAGCTCAGGAAACCACTTCAGTGCTTTAGGGCCCTTCTCAGCAAATGATTTAATCAGACCTTGGTACACCTCAGTGTTCGTGTGTAACAGCGAGTACAGGGTGGGTTGATGAATTATTACAGGGGAATGGGCGCACCCTCATTCTTAAATCTCTGTAATGAGCCTCTGGCAGGATCTGGTGCTTCAGAACATGAGGGGATGCTGGTCTATAGCAGGGGCAAGCTGGAACGAAAACACAAGAGGCAAGAAGAGTTCACAACAGAATTGGATTTGTTGTATGAATCTTCTCAGATTCATTAGTGCATATTTTGCCTTTCTCGGCTAAACAGCTGTTGTGGAAGTCCTCCTTGCTCACTTTGTTTCCATTTATACTTGTCATTTGGTGTGACAGTAGTAGCAGTTTGACTAATTTAGTCATTTGAAGAGGGGAGGAAAGAGTGTGCCACCATGAAGCGTTGCTCCTCCCACTTTCTTGTCCAGACCTGTCACACAAACATGGGGTAGTACATCATCTGTGAAGAGATGTACATAAAAAGGCCGATTTGGCTGGCTGTTGAAAAGGCGTGCGTTAAGACAGGACACACTGAATTGACTTTGCATAAACAGACAGGCCATATTTTCATCATCAGCTCTGACAACAGATAGAGAAGCCCTGAGTGCTGAAGCTATCGTCCTCCATTCCCTACCCCCAACCACCAAGCGAACAGGAAATTAATTATGCTGGCAGCTTCTCCTGCAAAACATCCAGGATGTCATTTATTACACAGCTAAACAATGTAAGTGGTGCAACCAAAAAATAAAAATAAAAAATACACAAGCACAAGGAAACATGCAAATGAATGAATCTTAATTAAGGCATACTAAATTACTGAATGCATGAATAATCTATCAGTGGCTGACACAGCAAGGTTTTGTGTTGTGTAGCCTCACCTGACCGAGCAATCACACTCAACACGCGCTCTCCTGCTCCATATAATTGATTCCATATTCGGGAAAAAAACAAAACATCCAATTTAATAATTGCCTTTCTGTGGAGTTTATTATTAACCTTTGTCTGCTGCCGCCTACTGATATGCAAACTACTTCCTCGATCACCATGTTTTATTTCTTGCACATGATAAGAACACAAGCTATGACATCTGTCGCTTGTGTATGATTTTCAAGGAAAATAATTTGGATACACTCTTTGTATCGAGACAGAAACAGAAATCCTCTTTACTTGAAACTTACTTAAGTCTGAGGAGGGCTCCTGAGTTTGCTTATGTTTATGTGCAACATGGGCAACATGGCAATATCATATCACAAAAATAACATAGTTTGTATCATGATACATAATTCTGCTGGGGTTTTGCTAACAAAGTGCCAAGAAGTGTCAGTGTAAGTTCAGAAATTTGAAAAGTACTCACAAAGAAAAAGAGAGAAAATGGAACAAACAGTACAAAAATGGCTTTTAATATCCAGTCATTTTTTTTTAACAGAAAGTGATCACCTGACTACTAATACCCATGATCACCTGATCATGATGATACTTAGAAAAGTGTATCATAATGTGTATATATAGTATATCGCAATAATGATGTAATTGTGTCATTTTGCCCAGTCCTATTGATGAGGTTTCAGTGGATCCATGGGATCATGGGATCACTGTGCACAAAATGAAAATACACCCTTTACTAGATGCCAGACTATTCAAACATCCATAACCAGGAGCAATTTAGGGTAACGAACTGCTCATGAATTTTTCAGTCTGTGGTATTTGTAAATCGGTACCACTGATTCTTTTCAGAGATCCTCCGTTTTCCAGGGAGGAATAATTTATGAGGATCTGATGGCACAAGGACAACACCAAACCTTAGGAAATGTGTAAGTAAGTAAATCTTTATTGGCAAAGATCAACTGTTCTTCAGTTTTTCATTTTTTTCTCAAAGAGAAACAGGTTGAAATTTTTGTCGACATATTCCCCAGGTCAAGTGAACTAACCTGAGACAAGTTATTTCAAGTCCCCAAAATTTCCTAAGAATTTCTAATATGAAAAACCTCATGTGGTCTAAACTAGTGTAAACAAACTGCTCTAAATCAGACATGCCCCTCATTTGTATCTTCATAACCTGCCTAACTGCAGTAAATACACATTTTAAGCTACCAGCACCTGAACAGTAATAAAAATTTGTATTGTATATCATTTTAATAAGGTTTCGCATCAGTGAGAAGATGAAACTAGGCAGTCGTTTTAAGCAGAAGTACGATAAAATCTCAAAGAGTTTGTTCAAGGTCTTAAAATTAGTCCCCTTGATACCTCCATCTTTGAGCTTGCCAAAGGCTGTATTGTACGCACTTCACTTTGTAAGTAACGTCAGTGAGCTGGGACTGAACGGGTTAGTTGGGACTGGATAAAGTTATGTAATAGCAGTGCAATCTGAGAAGCTCACTGTCACAGTTACAGGAACAAAAGATCCTGCCAATTAATGTCTAAAAAAATTCTGACAGATGAAGTGAAAATATGTGAAGGCATCGGATATAATCCACACTACAATTGATTCACACTTCTGTCTGGAAAAAGTATAAAGCAGATGCTATGCAATTATTATACCACATTATATCACACTGTTGAATTCTTGAATCTGAAGATTAGAAGGTGTTGATTAATTTTCGAGAACGGCAGCTCTGACAGCAATGCTGTAATTCAAATCACAGGTTTATATTAATTCACTTGTTCGAATACATGATCATTTCTATAGTAACAATTGGTGGATGCTCTATCATAACCTGAGCCTAATCATAAATGGATTTTAAAAGTGTATTGTTATTGAATAAAGAAAAGTAAAGTCTTCAGGACAGAGGGCTTTGCATTTTGTCTTTTCTCTGTAAAATGATAAGCTGCATTTATTAAGTTCAAGTGAAAGAAAAAAGGAGGCTGTGAGGGAATGATTGCTTATAGTTGCATATACCGTAACTGATAACAGGAAATAACTTGTCTCACAGACCCTCCACAACAATGGATAAAATATATGACATGTAATTCCATAATAAATAAAAAAATGTTTAAAAAAAACCCCAATTTTTTTTAAACAGCTGGAAAATTGCTGTATATAAATGGAATAAAGCATTTTATTCAACTTCTGAATGTATCCCGTCCCTTTGCGTCAGGCTGCATCACACCACCCCGCTGTTGATTCTTTCTTTATTCTTTATAACAGCATGCCGCGTTGTTTTTTCCGTCTTACATATTGTCTGGGGATGATTATACATTTATATAACTCTTTAAAAACGACCCAGATTGAGTCATAGTGCTTTCTAGCCTTTAAATGACAGGTAGAATTATTCTGGAAAAGTAAGAGTCCCTGCATGGACACTGATAGAAGCCCTCAGGTGAAAGATCTATATACTGATTCAGTGTCTGAAATGAAGAAAGTAGGAATGAAAGCAGAAGCCGTGTTAGTCATGCAGAGGAGGGAAAGCTGTAAAAAAAGGGCTCCTGCAGAGACAATCACTATCTGAACTTGTCCCAAAAGTTCATTGATTAGCACAACAATATCTACAGTATGAGCAACAAAGAAGAAGCTCTCACACACGATACCAGCATCTGACTTCAAAAAGCTGGGTAAAAAGTAGAAAATTATACCATCACTACACTTTTAGAAAAAGGGGTGCTTTACTAGGCTTTCACTACAGTTACCTATAATTCTAGCTTACTAAAAGTATTCTTTTCTGAACCTTCTCTGAAAGGGAACCTCTCTGTTGTAGGGTCTAAGTACTATACACCAAACAAGATAAGATTGAATGATGACAGTTACTTTTTAATGCTTAACCATTACTGATTAGTTGGCTATAAATAAGACACATTGATTTAAAGTGATTATGGATTTTTTTCACAGTGGAGTTTCACATTACCAGTTTTGACCAGCACCACAGACTCAGACTCACTATATTTTAAGTGCTCGGTTCTATCCGCTGAAATTCAACGATAATCTGCCAGTTTATGACCGCTGCAAACCAAAGAAATAATTTGTTGTGCTAGATGGAAATGTTTTTTCCCCCCAAAAAGTGTAGGATTTACCACAGTTTCTACTTGAAGCCAGAATACATTATCCACAAGTTGAACTCCTTAATTACTAGATTATTTGCCTTATTATTTGCAGAATTAATTTTATACTGTTATTTTTCCCCCCTACTTATTAAGCCCTAATTTCGATAAAAAGATATTTAAGAAAAAAGAAAAACAAGATTAATCTGTGCAGTGGATGTGGCTCACAGGGACCATAAACTGAAAACCATACACGAAATGATATACAGTAGCTGCATTTCTTATACTGATACTCTATTTATAGCACAGTGATGTGTTGCTATAGTATCCGTATCTACCGTAATATACTTGCTGTTCAGTAAATTAAAGTTGGTATCCTCAGTTTGTTTATAAGGTCTTGTATATAACATTTGATTATTTACTGACTAGAAGACTGGAGCTTTCGAAAGCTGAAAACACAAGAAGCACAAAATAAAATAGCAACATGAAAATGCCCAACATTGTAACATTGTTATTCAAGATAGGGCACTTAAGACTCCCCCAGCTAATCTAGGCTGAGTCATGGTGCAGGCATCAGGGGAAATCTAAACCTCATAGGAACTGAGGGCCCCCTGGCATTTTTACTGTGCTGCTTATACACAAAGAAAAGAACTAGAAAAGATCTTAACCTTATATTATTTATGGCCTTTACCTTGCGAGAAAGTACACTGCATAATTTACACACTGTATATAAATCAGTTATTTGAATCGCACTAAATCCCAAATGTTAAACGAGTCGTATGTAATAAAACGGAAACAGCCAAGATCTGTTGAATCATGTATGAATTGTGACTGAAGCTGGGGACGGAGTTGGGTAAATGTTAACAGAATGCAGAAATTAGTGAGATCTGTTACATGACAAATTTATAACTCAAGTTTTAAGTTGTAACTAAGTTTTTAAGGTATCTTTGAAATGACATGAACAGTACAGGTCTAGAAACACTTAATGATAAATGGCAACTTTAGTGAGAATTAGATCCCTACAAATAATCTTGGCGGTGCATGAACGAACTCCCTCTCCAGGTATAAAATAGCCTACTCTGAGCTAGAAAAGAATATTCCCTAGTAAGGACGGACTGATTGATTTACGTACACTTGGATGTCAAGCATGATCCGCTTGTCCTCCTCCACATGAATACCCCAGATGCAGTCCTGGCCTTTATCATAAGCTTCAGGCCAGTTTGGAGACAGCACCACTCCGGCAGAATCAGTGATCTCCCCACTACACACCGCTGGAGTAACATACACGCACACACACACACACACACACACACACACACAGACATGCACACACGCACGCACGCACACGCACACACACACACACACTCACACACACACACAGACACACGCATGCACGCACACACACACAACACACACACACACAGAGAGAGAGATAGAGAGACATAAGATCAGATTTTTTTAAGCATATTTAAAGACTGTAATTGCAAAGGTTAAGGCATTTATTATTCCTCCAGTGATGTCAAGGGTGAGTCTGGGTCCAGGGGCTGGGGAAAACTGACGGTTTGAATTAATGTGAGGTGCATGCAGGAGATATTTCCAATAAAATTACCCTGAAACAGATTCACAAACAGTATGACCTCCATTTTTTTGCTTCCATCTCACCAGGCACTGGCTTAGCCATGCAGAAGCATAATATTTTGAAACCGAAAAGTGGTTGTCTTGACCCACTGCTGCAGCCTTTGTGATTAAATCCTTTAAAACCAATTTCCACTGTGGGCTTTGAGCAATGCATCCAAGCATAGGATCAGATAAGATTGCAGCATTGTATGTTTGGGCTTTCTGTTTACAATATTTTTGCCTCTCTAACTCTAGGCTCTGGCGTTCATGGATAAATTCTTTTAGCACTGCATTAGACTCCAGTCTCTAGCCAAATGCACTGGAGGCTGAAACCAGGTGAAACACACTGAAGTAGATAACACATTTACAGCGCTAAAAAAAAAAGCTCCACTTATTATTGCACATAGCCGGCCTGCTTATCAGGTCCATCAGAAATTGCTTATTACTGTAAGCACCACAATGTAAAATCTAAAGATGCAAGGGAGAGACTCTGTTTATTCCAACACACACACACACACACATACACACACACACACACACCCCACACACACCTCGGCAGGCAGGCTCAGTTTCATTCCACTGTGGGTTTTTGGGGTCCATGCACTCGATGATAACGGAGCCTTGTTCCAGCGTATATCCAGGATCGCAGCTAAACTCTACCACTGCACCCATGGCGTAGCTGTTGTCACTGCTGGTGAAGTTGCCATACTTGACAAACGGCTCATAGCAATGCCCTGGCGCGAAAGCTGCAAATACACAGACACACAGCACATGCAAACAATTCAGTGCAGACAAACATGACAGAATATCTGTGTTGAAATAGTTCAGATATGAAAATAACAATATATGTACCATTTCCATATTACCATGCTTTCACATGTATTAGTCCAGTTTCTGAGTCCGAATCAGAGTAAAATTGATATTTTTAGCATATTTGCTATTTGGTTTGGTTTACTTTCACACTGTACCACATAATTAAACAAACCAAAAAGTAAAAAATGTTGGCTGTGGGGTGTGTAGGGCTGAACCCATAGTCTTCTCATTCATTAGACAGAAATACAGCAACAGGAAAAAGGGGAAATAAATTATTGGATAAATGCTGTATATACAGTAAATAAGTACTTTAAACATTTTGTGTATTGCATCCTTTGTTTTTTTGGTCCAAATACCCAGAACACTCCATTTCTGCAGCACTAAAGGCTCAGTTTGCTTTACTTCCTGCTGTTGTGCAAATTCAGGGTTGAATTAATTTGTCACTGCAATCAGACCATGTTAGATTTAGCTTGGAACCAAAATCATCTGAGTCAGGTGCTCTTGGTTCCAAGTGATTGTTGTTTTGATATGAAATTGCTGAGTTCTCATCTGCCTAAATGAAGCAAACGAGTGTGGAAATGCATCAGCTCTCAATTCAAATGGACTAAACACTGCATATGTGAAAGCACGCTAGGTTTCAAAACTTGTTCCAAGGTCTTCAGTTGCCCTTAGAAAGCAGACTGCTAATCGCCTAATCATTCTTACCACCATTGTTTCTGACAATTTCTAAAAAGCACAGTTAGCTGTTCCTTGTAAATAAATCTAAATGAACATTCTCACATGAGCCCGGTTGATTGGTTACCAGTATATTTGCCCATATTGGAATGTGGGGCAGGAAATTAAATGAGCAATTTTTAGAATCCAGACTGGCCTTGATATGCCTCCTGCTACTGTCTCCCTCACTGGCATGCTGGAATAGATCATTCCTCATGCTGTGGGCCTGCCAGGATGTTTTGAATTCAGCTCTGCTCACTATATAGCACACACAGGTGATTCTGCAAATTACAGCACCATGGTTCAATCTCAGCAGCCTCCACTCTTTCCACATGCATTATTCAGCCTCTGACTTCAACAACACGAATGGAATCAATTCATTTTCATCAGCTCCTGATATTTCCTTCCATATTACCAAACTATCAGACTACCATCATTTCATAGCCTTCCACACAGGTAGCTGAGATTGGACATGGAAATATGTAGACGTGTGCCTCCCCTAAACAAGTTATTTTGTTTAAAGTTTTGATGTCCAAATTTAGCTTATTTAACTGTCCTGGATGTATTAATTTGCACATTAATTTGTACACACACACTTATCATTCTTTAAGTGACTTTCAGGTTTGGGAAATCACACTGAGGGTGCTAAATTTGCACTAACACCTCCCTGTAATTAGCACTTTTTGGTAGAAATGTCCCAAAATGCATATTCATTAAAAGCAAATGTACAAAAGGTGCTGTTTTGTTCATTTGATAGACACAGTCCTCCATAAACTCTGCTAGTAAATCAGTTTGCAGGGTTTTTTCCCCACAATTGTTATCAAGTTTGCACATTTTTAAACACGCAAACCTTCAGTAAATCAGGGCATAAGCATATTTAAATCTCTCAGCGCACTGTGTAATGAAATAGTACATGGATTTGGATGAAAGTCTGTGTAAATACTTGTAAGTACATCTTAACATGGTGAGGCATGAAACAAGCAAACTTACAAATGAATGCTAAATGTCTTGCTGGTGTCAATCATGTTACGTGAGGAAGTGACATGTTTTGAAGGAACATTGTTTGTGGCATCATGATTTTATTTAGTCAGTCTTTATTTGGCTTGGCGTTGTTAAAGGTCACTGCCAAAGTGCATTAGACAACCCCTGATAGTGAAATCTGGTTGTTTTTGTGGAAAACAAGATTAGGCTCCTCTGAGTGGATAATGATTCAGGTATTAAGATGTGCAGCTGTACATATTCAAGGAATAAAATGCCTGTAAACACTACTTCGGCCGTAATGACCATGTTGTTTCGCTAATGCAGACAGCATTTCGATAAAAACCTTAGTTGTCTTTAAGGACAGTTGAGAAAGAACTATATCAATTGCTGTGCCAAGAAGATGCTTTTGGAGCATTAATGCTTGGCCAGTTCCTAAAAGAATGGGGAAAATTATAGGAAAGGATGAAAGATTGAGGTAGCTTGTTCTACAGAACCATGTCTTCAGGGTCATCAGGCTAAAGTGCCAAGGGCCCTCAAGTGAACGCGGCCAGCTGAAATAAAGCACCATATAGCAGTCTGTAGACTTTTTCAGCTGGGGCAATTACTGCTTTTAGAGGCTCAAAAGTTTGAACAAAAGCCTTGCCCCACTGAGCACAGTCCCGTCTTTTTAGCTTTGAACATCATGATGTGCAACCCAGTCCAGCATCCAGAAGTGAGGCCACACCCATACCTTCATATCTGATTGCGGCTCCTGTGTTGGTGCCTGAGCCGTCGGTGGTGAATTCGATAAAAAGGTATCTAGAGGTGCTGACGATGCCCTCGTTGGGCAAATATTCCACTTCATAAGAATCGTAGAGCGTCAAGGAGTCAATGTTGTTCCCATTTTTGATGAGTAACCTGCAGACAGAACACACAGTTGATAAAGCAATTTCTCAGAAACAGTCAAAAAGCAATGCAGACCATTTGGCAGCAGAGTCTGTCTTTTGGCTTAATCTCCTTAATCTCCTTTCTTAATCCTCAGATCAACCTCTAATTTTTGTTGCTGCATTACATCAATGAATAGTATTTCATTATTTACGAAGAGTAAAAATGAAAGCTCCGAAAATTTCAGGCAAAGAAATACACACATACATCCACCGCCTCACAGTATCCCGTCATTTCAAAGAGGAGCTAATGTCCTGAAAAGGCTTGTTCAACTATCAGTTGTAGAACAAGTGAGGGATGTATGGTATGTTTTACATTAGAGCCTGTGTTTATAAAAGAGTGTAATATCTGATTCTTGAGTGGGCAGGATAATTGACTAACCTGTCATCATCCTCAGCAAGCGCCACCTTCTCAAAGTGAACATGAAGCCGCTGTCCTTCTGGAGCCTCCATCACCCAGTTGCATGTCAGATTGTTGCTGTAGTTACTGGGGAAACCAGGAGACACGATGCGGCCAAGTGTGGCGTTCTTCATCATTCCACCGCAGGCCGCTGTTGAAAGGTATTGAAAGTTATGTACTATATGATTAATCAACAAATGTGTAGCTGCTTGGGGGAAACCCTTCAGGTGAGAAATTTTGACATTCTCTACTATTTTGAAAACCACTTCCTGAAGTGAAACAAACAGAAGTAAATTTTAAAATCAGGTTACTTCTAAACGTGAAACAGCAGAAAATTGCATTTAAAAAACCCTGTTCCAATTCCACTGAAAGACACCAACACTTTGATTGGTAAAAAGTGTAATGATCTGGCTCTGGATCCACCGTGACCCTGCTTAGAATAAAGAGCTTACTGAAAATGAATGAATGAATGAATGATTTAATTAACATGACCGTGATAACAATGGCTATCTGTATACCCACCTTTATTCATAGCCTACAGTCGTTTTTGCAGCCATGTTTTTGAAACTGGCTCCTTATCTACCTAATGTGCCCTTTGCAGAAAGCCAAGGCAAGTTTTTAATTAGAAATGTCTAAGTATGTTTGGCAGCCCAATTTTGGTTAAACTTTTTTTTTTTTTGCTATTCTTGGCTGCTTTCCATGACTCATGGGTTCAATGGGTTTCCTCGACCACCACACTTTAGTTTAATAAAAATCAAAACACACCTTTAAACACTGATGTACCATAAAAAGTGAAGAAATGAAACAAAATTGCAAGTCAAAAAGTAATAAAAAGGCTATCATAACAGACAGATAGACCTGACAGACCAACGATAGATCTTTGTAAAAGCAGTAAAGGTTGTTGGAGAGGGTATATGTCACAGCCAATCAGGTGACTGTGAGCCAGGCAGACAGAGCTTGATTAAAGTAGAACTTGAGCCTCACTCACTCGCTGCCTGCTGATCAGTAATCAAGCCAGTTGTGCCATGATAGCATTCAGAAACACCACAGCATTCTCCTTAAATGCCACATTTGAGCTCCTTCCCTTTGATCAATAGTGTAAATGAGAAAGTTCTGGGCTGTAGCTGCATCTGCGCTATTCATGCAGTCGATGCTGCACCTCCAAACAACTAAATGAGATCCATCATCAAAACAGGACACTTTTAGTTAAGCCAACCTTGCAGGCTTATTTAGATTCAAAGAGCGAAAAACAGAAAACTTTCTGTGGCTTTGGGGTTCTCTTTCAAAGACAGATTATTTATGCAGCCTTGCCATTCAGGCAGTTGCCGGAGGAGAGTTGTTAATATTCACCCCTCACAGGCACATGCACAACGGTTAATGCAATTACAACCAAAATCAATGATCAAACTCCAATTAACATTAGAGGAAGAGGTATTGAAAACATAGGAAGTTGCTCTCCAATCAAGTTCAATTAAACCTGTGTGGGCAAAATATTTACACTCAGTGCTGAGTGCTGCTTGATATTGGTGAAAACACTGAGGGCATTATATCTACATGAGTTAAGGTCTTGTGGGTGTTTCGCAGAGAGCCACAAATGGCAACTGTAATTGCTACTGAGCACTCACAAGATTGCTCCACAATGGTGTAAATAAGCATGCACGAGGAGACAGTTGTTGGATTGATTGACCGTACATCTCAGTTAAAAGAAAGGGCTGTTTGAGAAGATAAGGATGTTTAAGGTGAAATGACTATTATGGTACAGCTTTAGGTTACAACCTAACCTTATATTTGCAAGGCAGAAATAAATCAGGACCTCAGTATTATAAGGTTTTACCTGCCAGATAATCATGATCTAACTTGAACGTAGATATGTGGCCTTGACCAATCAGTATCCACATCCTGTTTACACTCTGACTGAAAAGAGAAGGAGAAAGTAACTTTTAGCTGCAGATATTCTACATCTGCTTCATGATGAAGTAGAAGAAGTGTACATAAGTACACTTATATAGTATAGGTCTACTGTGGTTTTAACAATGTATGGACATTCTGGCACATTAGAAAATCTTCAGCAGAGCTAACGACACAGCTTCATCAGATAAAATGAGCCTTCAATATCACTGACATTATCTAGCTACAGTACATGCTTAATAAATAGAACTTTCCAGTGTAACCAGTGACTTGCTTCCTGAGACACATGAAGCCAGCCATAACATCTTTGGGCCTGTTTACACCCGGTCACTTAATGCGTTTTCTCTGACCGGATAGCTTTCCGATTGTGAAAAGACCAGGTGTAAATACCTTCCGAAACGCATTCGAGAGGAATTTAAATCCGATCGCTCAAACCACATCAGGAGGTGGTCTGGGACACATTCCAGACGAAAGTCTAAATGCATCTGGTTGTTGGAACCACATACATCCACATACGTTTCTCCTCTCAAACGGAAGTACAGACCATTATAGCCTGACGGAGATGAGTGTGCCTCTTCATTAAATTGCTTTGCAGGCTGACACAAAGATAATCGAAGGTCCGGCACCCCATTCGAAACTGGATAGCCAGTCTTGTTCTGTTAAAGAAGCCAGCACTATATTTTCCCACCAGTGTTGACTCCAGGCTTTCATCTTTCATTTTTAGTACTGCCAATAGTGAAAATGCTGCACATAATAAGTGCTGCCTTTTGTTGCGTAAGCGTTGTAGCAAGCATTTTCGTTTTCTTTTCGACTGCATTTGCCAACCCAAATAGAGCGAAATAACGGTGGCTGTCATTTCAGTTCAGCCGAAATGTGTATTTGCATTTTGATAGAAGATATAGAAGATCGGATTCATATCCGTTTAGCTGAAACACATCATGTGGCCAAGTATAAACGGAACCGTTTTAACAAATCGGATAGCTATCCGATTAGAGAAAATGCATAAAGAGACCAGGTGTAAACAGGCCCTTTTTGTAACAAGTAGCATAACACATTAGGAGGAAACCTACCTTCTTCCACATACAGTACATAAGCTGCCAGACACCCATGATTGGCTACCGTCACCATCACGTATGCCATCCCTCCCACCCTTGGCTCCCTGGCACAGATTGCTGTGGCAACATCAGCATTTGAACTCATGATCTCCGGAAGATATGGTGAATGGTTTTTTGTTGTGGCACTCGGGAGCCCCAGTGACAATATAAAATGTAATGCGTTTCTTTTTATGTCAGAGCAAGTCAGTGGGTTTCTCACTCACCGATACACCTGGGTTCTTTTCCATTCCAGTATGGAGTTGTAGCATTGAGGCATGTGAGGGTGGAGGGACCCTGAAGCTGGTAGCCAGTAAAGCAGTAGAAATAAGCTTCTCCACCTGCATGCAGACTGCTGACAGTTACATCACCGTAGGCCGGCCGCTCAGGGAAATTACAGCTCAGGACAAACGCTGCAGAGAGAATACAGTCAGATCCATTTTTAAACAGTCTATATTTTTTGTGCATCAAGCATCAGGCATTAAAATCAAGCATTAAAATCTCATTATGCTGTGGTGAAGTCAAAAATCTTTTTAAAACTTAAACCTAGACAATGGAATTATACGTTTTGATAAAAAAAAAAGTCTAATTTCATTATATTGAGCAATGAATGAAGTCAAAGCATTTTATTCAATTTCAGTATATATAATTATATAATAATTTTTTATTAAAAATAATTTTATGCAATACTTCAGTATATGGAGTGGCATGTAAATAACCTATTACACATATCTAGAACACAGACTCATTTCTGCAAGAAATGTCATATAGAACCTTAGAATGCCAAGGTTTCATAATATTAACTATGATGTGGGTTGAAAGTCAAAACTCAATAGCTGAATTGTCCACTGGTTTCAGCAGACTAAATAGGCCACCTTGCTCTTTTGTGCATCCCATTTCTCTGTCCTCCAGCCTTGCACACAGAAAATGATCTCTCTCTCTCTCGCTCTCTCTCTCTCTCTCTCGCTGTGAACAAGCATCCCAGGAAGATAAATACACCCAAATGTTAAGCAATATGTCTCTTCACAGACTAGACATGCTGAGATGTAAGCAGGCAACCATTAGGCTCCTAAGATGATGGATTAGCCATACATTGTCCATAATGGAATAATTGAAGGAATAAAAAAAGTGAACACATTCACGATAAACACAGTACACACACCTAAAATTCTGCAATGTATGTAATGGAAAATTGAACAGGACAGGCATTTCTAGTGTGGCTAAGACCATTTTAGATCTCAGAATACACACTTGGGAAATTCATTTCATGAAGTTTTTACATGCAAAGATGGGGAAGTCGATCTAGCTCGCCTTATTCAGAGTTTTAAATTAGTCTCTTTCACTGCATTAAAAAGCAAGTCTCCAGGCACACTAGCACTCTAAAATGGAAGCCTAGAGCTACATCTGAAATCAGGTGGAAATTATTAGTTATTCTTAGAGGGAGCTTTTATAACCAGGCCCCCCCCCCCCCAACCCTGCCTTTTATGTCCAGAGTTTGTGTGTTCTCCCCGTGCTGCAGGGGTTTCCTCCGGGTACTCTGGTTTCCTCCCCCAGTCCAAACACATGCATGGTAGGCTGACTGGCATGTCCAGATTGTCCGTAGTGTATGAATGGGTGTACGTGTATGTGATTGTGTGATTGTGCCCTGCGATGGATTGGCACCCTGTTCAGGGTGTACCCTGCCTTGTGCCCCATGCTCCCTGAGAAAGGCTCCAGGTTCCCTGTGACCCTGTAGGATAAGCAGTATAGAAAATGGATGGAACTCCGTCTCAGCCCATGTCCCAGTAGACACTGAATTCAGGCTACTTTGGCAGTGACCATTTAACGAACAACTGATTCACATACTTGAATTGAATTGCCTTCTTTCTCCTCTAAGAACAACATTTGCAATTTGTAACGTGGATGTTTCTAGAGCTTCTTGCTTGGAGCCTAATTTATTGCTACTGGCTTTATTGTTAGCTGGTGAAATTTGCAGCAGAGATCTGCCATTGATTTTGCTACTGTGCGATTCACTTAAGCCTTGGGCTAGAAGATATTTACAGGCTTAAATAGGTCAATAAATCCCAACCTTTGACCTGTCTCTGTCATACTTAAGCATTTTTGTGGTCTCCAGCTGCTGCCTCTTATAATTTAAGTGGGAAGAGATACAGATGCAGTGAATTTTACACTGTGTATTGGACTCTGTCCTCAGGGATGACCTCAGACTTGCCTCCATCTGTCAGGACACCCAACATCACACTTTAATTACATTTCAGGATGGTGAGGAAGAGGTAAAAGTGTTGAGTGGTGTTACAGTGCCAGCTCGATGGCAATGTTATCTTCTCATAGAGGAAATGTATCTCACTAGAAAAGCTGCAGTGATATACTCTACTAATGCACTATGTCTGCATGTGCTGTTCATTGTATGCTCTAGACTACTCTACAAAAAAATCTAATATATGTACTTATGTATTCTAATACATAACACCTTATAAAGCCGTAGGTCTGTATAAATACTACATCCTGTATAAAGTATAAAAAAGTACTTACAGTTATGTGCAAAACACTTTACACGCATGAGTATATGACCATGTAATATAAGGTTTCATAGCGCGGTAACATGTTACAATAACAGTAAATGAATAATCATGCACTAATACCTGAATAAATAGTTATTTACTAAGTTGAAATAAGACATATACTAATCACAAACTAAAGATGAGCTAACCTTATCTACGACGTAAGTGTTATGAATTCATGTGTGAATAACCACCACCTTAAGTATGTTAGTACATATTTTTATTCTTCTTCAGGGTTGTCAGGTCTGTTATATTATAAGACCTTTTTTTCATGTGGTTCTATTTTATTTCATTTTGCTTTATTATCCAAAGAATGGCAAGACTTCACGATGAACGAATAAACATGAGCTGTTTAAATAGTCTAGAACCAGGAAGTAACCAGGAAGTGATAGTAGAGTGTGGGTTAGTACTGAGGTGAATGAAACTTCTGCTGGTGAAGTGGGGAACTGTCTGGGCTCCAATCCTTCCACCATTGTTTAAAAATGTGGGTCAACCCAGTCAAATAGAATTAATGTTATTGTTGACTCAAGTCTGGTTGGAGTCTGATGAGCCATCTAAGAAAGCCTTGGTTTGATAAATCACTGCAGTTCAACCAAGCTGCTACAGAAGGCTCTGGAGGGGTGGTTCTTTAAGGTCTTAGAAAAAGCCTAACACTGAATACTAGAGAACAAGTACAAAAAACAAGCAAAAACCCATGTGGAGGTTGTGTAGAGAACAATTCTTATCCCAAAGATAGACTCTTCATATTTCAAATAGACTATTTGAAAGTAATTTTAAAAAATGCAATCCCTTCCTCTCATATTCTTTTAAAGAGCCTCACTAGTACTGCTGGGGCATGTGGTGAGAGGGCTGCACTCCTGCTGGCTAACTAATCAACGTGCCGAGAGGGGGAGTGCTCTTCTTGCAGAGTCAATGAGGCATCTTGGCACTACCCCAGCCATCCGTCCCATTTCTGCTTTATTACTGGTGTATCAGCACAGCAGGGCTGTGTTGTTATAGCATTATTATCCTTCCGCTTCCGTTTCAATTAGACTAATACTGTGGGGCCACTGGAGGCTGACTTTACGAGCTCAGTCTTAAATCATACACGGTCTCTCGCAAGCGGGTGGCCTTGCAGCTTTATTGACCATAAAGACCAATTGTTGTGGTGCCGAGATTTGCTGGCAACCAGTTGGACTTCAACAGATGCAGTGCTAATGTCCCACATTAGATCCTCTGGAGCAGAGCCTATATGCCGGATGGAGAGAACATGTGATCATGTGCAATTGTGGGTTATAGCTAATGACCTACAGCGAGAAGACATTCCACATGTAAAAGAGTGACTAACAGCAATGTTCAACACATGATAAATATAAGTTAGGGGCTCGACTTTCTCTTGGGCTTGACAACTCTCAGCACAAACTACAAATAAATATTCACACAGCTTCTGGCTCTATGCATTTAGGGAGTAAACATTGCAATAGCTTCAAGAGAACATAAGGTTCCCAGTCTGCTTAAGAAATTCAGGAGAATTCTGAATCAATTCTGAAGTGTAGTGTTATATGATGTACAGCAGAAAAAAATAAATATAAGTCTACAACTAAGGTTGATCAGGACACTAAAGTAGTCTTTATTTGCACTAAATCCAAATATCTGCCCATGATGACAGATGCTATTTTATATTTAGACGTTTGTTTGTTTGACCCATTCAGGGAAGGTGTGCATTCATGGAAGAAGTGTTCATGAGCTATAACAGAGAATGTGGAGGACAGTAACCAGACAGCAATTAGACGGGACTGACAGTATCCCATGCTCAGGATTGAATTGTGGAGCAACAGTGGGTAGCACTGCTGCCTCACACCTCCACGGTCCCCAGTTCAATCCTGAGCTTGGATTACCATCTGTGCCAAAGCTTTTTTTAGGCTAAATTGCCCCTAGATATAAATGAGAAGGCAAATATGTGTGTGCATGGTACCTTGCAATGGTCTGGTGTATTTCTGTCTCACTCCCACTATTCCTGGGATAGGCTATGGATCCACAACAAACCTTAAAATGATAATTACTGAAGACGAATGAATGAACGAGAAGAGTTCTTAATATTATTCAACATTTTAATCGACTGAAAATTCACTATTTTGAGTTGCCAAGTAATAAAATTATGCCAGTGTTTTATATTAATGAATTTAAAGCATTCAGAAAGCATGCCCATGGTTTGAAAGATAATCTGATAAAGCACTCATCTTCTATAGTTACAGAGCAAACTACATATAGTTCATAATTTTATATATATAAAATTTGGTCATTATGATAAATATGGTCTCTGATTAAGATGTTCTTAAGATGAAGACATCTTTTCCAATCTCCTCCATGCAAGAAGAAAAACAAAGACATGTTCATGGACTTTACAGGAATTAGTTAATTGAATTAATGTTTATGTAGTTAATATTGCACTAAAAGTGGCATTTCACAGATTTTCTGGTGTATTTACAACCCAAAATATATGTTTCAGCATGGCATATTGTCAGACAACAAACTGTCAGACAGTGGAATTAGATTTAATACTGTTGCTTGCTCGAGCTTTTGATATTGAAAAATCAATTTACATTCAAGGACACAATCTGATATAAATGCAATGTCTTGGTTTTGGTAAATTCCACCCCACTTATTCACCACATGTTTAATGTCTATAGTTATATCTGAGGTCTGAATACCAATGTGTGAAATTTTGGTATTAACTCCTCACTACACATGCTTAACTCTGTATAGTGCAAATATATACTGCACAAATATTTCATTTTAATTACAGGATATTTAGTTGTATTAAATTACATTAATTCCAACATAACTTTAGTAGTCTGATTAAAACATCAAATTTGTTCTTAAAATACATATAATCTGTTGTTTTGGGGTTTAAAAAAAAAAAAATGTCATTACATTTTACAAAAGAAAAATGTGAAACTTTGCAAACCTTAATACTGCACATATGTTTGCTAGTATGCTGTGCAGGCTTACTGAAGTGTACTGTGCACTTGCTATCTATAGATCTGGCCCTGCTGGATTTTTGATAAGCAGAAGTGACCACTGCCAGCTCGTTCTGACAAAATATCTGCATCTAGTGGAACCATTCCTCTGTTAAGTGTCTTGGCTTCTGGCTACTTGGACATGTTCACTCCAAGTGGCTGCAAAAAATATTAAGGCCTCTGATAAGCAGGTCCCTTCTCCTGATTCTGAGTCAGTTTCTGATTTGTGTGTGTGTGTGTGTAAGAGGAGAGGATGTGCTACGTTGACAGGTTAATGTCTACGGCATCCTCTCTGAGGAGATATAGAGTGCCATCCTACTAACAGAGATGAATGGTCTATTAAGACTCCTGTATATTACATGACCTGATTAAATATACATCCTCATTTGGGTGAGCTATCAATTATGAAGCATGACAGGATTCACTGATGCCAATTCAGCTCATGAGATCTCATTGAGGCTGATTGAGTGTGATGGCTTTAGTTTGAGAGGACAATTATGAGTGGAAATCTCTCTCAACTCAAGACAGCCTTTCATGCCACCTTACATTAACCTCAGTCACTGAGAATTGTGCAGTGTGGGAGATTGCCCAGAGACATGGTAAAGCACACAGGCTGAGAGACACTACAGTGCATTAGGAAGCGTATTATCAAAGGTTAGCTACCATGTGCTAACCAAGGATTTCTGAGATTTTTTTATAATGAATTTTCTTATTTACAAATGGTAATTTATTAGCTAATTTGGCGGAATTTCCAATATGTTTTATAAAGTATATTATATTAGCTAACACAAGCTAACGACAGGATTTTTCTGTTAATTTCAGTCATATTAGTAGAGGCACACAGTTATCATGTCTAACATTAGCTATATAGTGAACAATTATAACATTTTCAAATTTAAATATAAATAAAATAATTAAATGTTAGGAAATCTTTGAAATATAGAAGTTATATTTAGCCTTAATTGGACTGGATTAGTTTAACAGGGGGTAGTGGGGTCCATGTATATTATAAACGTGACAGCCACCAAGGTGAAAACAAATATTGGTTGAGTTTAAAATGCAGAACAACTGATTACAGCCTTCACTACAGGGTGTGCTATTATAAGAAAATTATCAGTATCAGGTGGTGTGATGCCGATGTGAAGCAAACAGCTGTTACTACCCAACTACCTTAGCAACTTGCCAACAACATATTTTTGCTGATAAATGTAATACTTTTATCCATTTATATTTGCATTTAATATGGTGGATCATCCATTTATATTATCACTTGAACAGTTTCTCTTTAAAAAAAATCTCTTCCTCTTGATGCTAATAAGACAAAGAAATTCAGGAGAGTCAAACAACCCTGCTGAAAAAAACTATAGAAACCCTCATAGAATTTCTAATGGTTTTATTGGTTATAATGGGAATTGTATTGGTTTTAGTGGAAACTGTAATGGTCCCTGTGGGTCTCTACTGGTAATTTGTTGCTTTCTATTGGTGGCATGTTATGTCTAGTGGATACCATTAAGGACAAATAATGGCTTTAATGGTTAGCTGATGGTTTGTAATGGTATTTGTACTGGAAACCATTAGAATTTGTGGGATGGTTTCTATTGTTTTTTTTTCCAGCAGGGACTGTTACATAGCGCTCTTCTCATAAACATAAAAAAGAAAGCACATTAATATAAACCTGTGATATGCCTTGCAGCTGGCATTGTTGTCAGAGACATGCTGTTAGTGAGAATAAAACACCTTCTGACCAATCACAATCGAGAATTTGACAGTACCACTGTCCACTGGCACTGTCGACAACCACAAGACTACAACAAGTGGTTAGACTAAAGGTAAAAACAAATAGTTTGCCAAAATATGAGGTGTAAATAAGCCACTTTACGACCATGGGTAAATCGTGACGACGCTGCCATCTCTATGATTTATATAGAGATAGGTTTTCCTGTTTGAATTGATAATTTTTACTCCAGATGTCTTCCAGCAGTGTTACTTATCAGACATTCAGTATGTCTAGAAATCTTAGCCACTGTGAAAAGTACTCTAGGTTATATTGAGTGCAATAAAAAAACTACCCCAGAAACATTTGAAGGGCATCTCTTAGCATTCATATGTGGGCTCAAAAACATGCCCAGCTGCAGCATTGAAAGACACATCCACCTGACTGCATACCATGGAATTGAGTGGAAAAAATCCAATTGGTTGTGCATACCATTAGATGACTATGAATTTAGATGTTTGATGTGTATGGAACAATACATTCCACAGACCACATAACTAAGTAGGCTATTTGTCATAAAATAGTGCTTATTTTACATGAGCTGCCTCTTCAATTCTCAATTCAGGTAAAAAAAAAACCAACAACAATGGGAGATCCCCACAGCCATGCTCCAAAATCTAGATGAAAGCCTTCTCAGAAGAGTGGAGATTATTATAACAGCAAAGGGAAACTACATCTGGAATAGGATGTTCAAAAACAAAATGCACATATGGGTGTTATGGTCAAGTGTCCACAAACGTTTGGCCATATAATGTATGATGTAGATGGACATTGAGTGAGTAATGAACCAAAACATTACAGTTACAGTGTACTGAATCCATCAAATACACTGGTGCTAATACCACAAACACATCCAACATCACCTTCTGTCTCTAAAGCTAGATGAAAAAATACGAAGCAACACATACACACATGCAGTAATCGCTCTGTCACATTCAAGCAGCCTTCTCACATCTGTGAGAAGTCATTATTGACACGAGTCTTTAGGAAAAGTTGTGACATAAAATGTTGTAATACAGATTTCATAGCCTAGTTTGCCTAGCCTAGTATTATCTTGCCCCACATGTTTCCATCCAAGTTGTATATTTAACTTAGGCGAAAAACTGGAATATTGCATAAAACATTTGCGAATAAAGTGCTGTTTCCATCCCATGTGTTCAAGAGAACAAAATCGTCACTTCTGGGGAAAGTGGCCCAAAGTACAACACAAATGGATGTTGTTGCAACTGGGGAAGCCACTGTGGCTCTTTTTTTTTCCAGTATAAGAAGAAGAATCAGCTCTTTTTTGCCTCTTTTTTTTCCAGTATAAGAAGAATCAGCTCTTTTTTGCCTCTTTTTTCCAGTATAAGAAGAAGAATCAACTCTTTTGCCCAGTATAAGATGAAGAAATATTTGGGCTTGAACCCTGAATCTTCTGAACTGTAATCCAGATCCTTTACCATTGAGCCAACACTATTATGGTTTCCATGACTTTTCTGATGCACATGAAGGAATTTATTTGGTAAATGTGTTTCCATCGTAGTTCATGCATGTCTTCTTATTGAATTAAAAAAAAATTCCACCTCAATTGAGCACATAATTTTTTTTATGAGCTTTTGGGAGATTTTATACATATCTGGTGTTTCCATCCATTTTTTTTGTGATATCACAAAATTCGCATAAAAATTTGTTTTGGAATACATACTTAAAATTCTACAAAAAAACACTTTTATGCATACTTAAAATTCTAGTATGCATATGTCTTTTTTAAGTATGCATACTTAAAATTCTAGTATGCATACTTCATTTTTAAGTATGCATACATAAAATTCTATTGTGCATGCTTGTTTTTCTATAGTCAGATGAAACAAAAACAGAGTGAATCGTCACTTCTAGGGAAAGTGGCCCAAAGTATCAATACAAATGGATGTTGTTGCAACTGGGGAAGCCACTGTGGCTCTTTTTTCTGGTATAAGAAAAGAAGAATCAGCTCTTTTCTGCATCTTTTTTCCCAGTATAAGATGAAGAATTATTTGGGCTTGAACCCTCAACTTTCTGCTCCATAACCCAGAGTCTTAACCATTGAGCCAACACAGTCATGAATGCATAAAGTCAAAAAGTAAAAAGTACACATGGAAATGCTAAGAAAAGTAATAGCACATTTCTCACAATGGGGCTAAATATTTTGAGGTATGTCTTGTGACGGTGACACAAACGGTGTGGGACTAGTTACACGCCGAAAAAGTGTCCGGAAGAATAAATAAATAAATAAATAATAAAAAGTACAGGCAATTATATTACTGATGCTTTGCATAGCAAGCAACACTATTAAGAAAACATAGAATAATAACAATAGGGTGCCTACACATCTTCGGTGCTTGGCCCCTAATACAGTGGTTCCCAAACTTTTCCAGGGCAAGGACCCCCAAATGGCATTATCATTTGACCGAGGCCCCCCTTTTGCAAGATGTCTTTAAAACACATTAAAAATTCAGACTTCTGAATATATCACCCTTTTTTTTAGCAATAATTACATCTTACATCTTTACATTACATTACATTAGGAATAATATATATATATATATATATATATATATATATATATATATATATATATATATATAATATATATATATATATATATATATATATATATATATATATATATATATATATATATATATATATATATATAAATCATGTATTTATTTATTTTTCACACCAAATTGTTGAGGCCCCCCGGCCACCCCCTGGCAGCACCCATTGCCCTAATAATAAAAAAAAGGGTAGAAAATTGTACCATGAAATTCTCATGCCGTTGCAACCTTAGTGTACATTAACTGTTACTATATCATTTCAGATGGAGGGCAGTTAAAGATAGTACAGCAACTCTAGCTTGTTCCAGTGGAAATTACACCAACCCACACCTTTACCATTCTCAAGTGTCAAAACACAGGGACAATGAAAATCCTTCCTTTCATTGAACATGCTCCTTGCTGTCACTTCTTCCTTTTCATGAGGTTGCTGAACTATAATTAAAGTCATCTAAACATTCCACTCCAGCACACCTCCATAAATCAGTTACAGCAAATATAATTTCATCAACAGCAAATAAGCTGGCAGCAGTGTGCCACTGTTAACCATCATGCAGATCTGTTTTTCATACAGTCCTGTTAATGATCTGAGGGTGAAAAGAGGGGTCAATAAATGACAAAACAAAAGAGTGCCACAGCATGGCATTGCAGCCCTGCAGAACAAGGCCCATTAACAGGACACATGGAAAAAACAACTTGAGCAGTTCAGCTTGGCACAGCTCTGAATAACACAAAATGACTCAAATGGTGGATGTGTGGGCTTCTTTGTCTGACAAAGTGATGGCTAAAATGAGGCAGTTAGAGGTGAGGTATTACCTGGACTGTAGATAACCTCTTGCTAGCTCTGTGATTCAGAGAAACAAAGCCCAGTCCATGTGATAACATAGTCCCTTCCCAGAGCACTCACTGCAGACCTTATAATTTGAAGCCCCACATGAATTGTTAGGTCTGATTTATACTTCTGCATCTCTGTATATCTGCAACCACATGTTGGAGTTGTGTATGGATGTTTACACAGTCGTCCTACTTGCAAATAACGGCATTGTGTGCACTAGGGAGTAGTGTGACATATATCAAACCAGAATGTGCAGAAAGAGAAAAGCTTAACTGGAAATGGAGAATGGAAGTATATTTACATTTAGATTTATCTGGAATTTGGTCGACACCCTTTTCCAGAGCGACTTAGAGAAGTGCTTTGAAATCTCTATCAATAAATACATCCTGATACTAGTTCACTAGGTCACAGACTAAGAATACTATCAGTCTAAAAACTGTTTGGGAGGTAATACAGTAAGAAAAGCTCACAGACGTACTTTAAGTACTTCAGGAAGAGACAGGCCTTTAGACGTCGTTTGAAGACTGCCAGTAACTCAGCTGTTTGGACATCTAGGTGAAGTTAATTCCACCAGCTAGGTGCCAGAACAGAAAAGAGTCTTGATGCATGCCTTCCTTGTATCCTGAGACATGGTGGATCCAGTTGAGCAGTGCTAGTGCATCAGAGGGAGTGTGGTGCAGTTTGGGGTGTGATACATGCTTGTGATATCAGGTCTGCAGCCCACACACATCAAAGCCAGTGTGCTCCTTGAACAATTGCCGCCCGGGTGCTGAAAGGACAGCTCCACTTCAGCACCCCACTTGGTGTGGAAAGCACATGGCTGCAAGGTGGCAGAAACACACATGGCTGGTAGCCAATGATTGCAGTGGCAGCTCTCCAATCTCCTGCAGAAACCGGAGAATATAAAAGCACGCAGTCTACACAGAAATGTGAGCATGTCCTCCTGTCCTGAACCCGCTGATGTGTTTCTCCCTCTCTCCTGCAGACACGGATGACAGTAAGAAGACGATGCACCCTGGCAATGCTGTGACCCAAGCCTGTGCCCAAGTTCAGCTCCAAGCTCCCTGGATCCCGCCTCAGTGCTGCTCCAGCCTGTTCGTTGTGCCCCACACTGGGACAACCATGACAACAACCACCTTCACCTCGATTCCGACTCCCCTTCCCCACATTATCTAACATAAAAGAGCACTTATTTTCCCTGTTTTGGCCTTCTCTGTGTCTGTTTTCAGCCTGCTGCAGCCTTGAGTAGCTACAGTGCTTTAAGGTAGGTGGATGCTGGGCCGCTTTTTGGCTTTGTATTCAAGCATCTGTATTTTAAATTTGATGCTACTGGAAGCTAGTGTAGAGAGCTTAGCAATTGGGTGATGTGGGAAAACTTAGGACCACAAGTCACGGAGCTGCAATCTGGATTAACTGTAGAGGTTGAATGGCATTCAGCGGCAGACCTGCCAGGAGCGAGGTGCAGTAGTCCAGTTTCAAAATGACAAGGGATTGAACAAGCACCCAAATGGCCTGTGTAGAAAGAAATGTACAAATCCTTCTGACGTTGTAAAGAAGAAGTTGGCATGAGCGTGTCAAATTTGCAATGTGAGAGAAGGACAGTTGACTGTCCATGGTTACCCCAAGGTTGCATGCACTGACAGAGGGTGAGATCTGAGAGTTGTCTATGGAGATCCCAAGATTCTGAAATAGGGCTGAACACCTGGGATGAACAGCAGTTCAGTTTTGGTGGGATTAAGTTTCAGCTGATTTGCTGCCAGACATGATGAGATGTCTGCCAGACATGCTGAGATCTGAGCAGAAACATGAGTGTCTGAGAGAGGGAAGAAGAGTATGAGTTGAGTGTCATCCGCATAGCAGTGGTATGAAAACCCATGTGAGGATTTGACATCACCAAGAGACAGAGAGTAAAGGACAATAAATGAAAAAGAGATGTTTATAATGTCTTTGAGGATCATTTGTGACAACATCTCCCTTAAATATGTCTTGCATGGCCTTATTTCCTTAACAAAAATAGATAAATGCTTAATTTCCTCTTTTTTAGTTGTGTGGTTTTTTTTTAATCTGGGTTTTTTTGGAGAATGATGAGTACTTCTTTCTTTTGGCTCACAAATTTGTGTTAATGTTAACCTAGATGAACTTGACACAAAGCAAACATAGTTCCTGCCTGAAGCAAATTCCTTTATTTCTTTTGGTAAAACACTGTCCTTCCATATTCCAGTTAACTTTTTTTTCCCCCAGACAAATATTATTCACATTTGGGTTGCACATCTTCCACCGTTTGAGAAATTAATCTGTCTGTTGCTTGCATTCAATAAAAAAAGAAAAACTCAGTGGTTAAATGACTTTAACATAATCATTAGGAAATAATACTGGCAGGTAGAAACCGAAATAACTGCTGGAGTAGGAAAGAATATATATACACTGTTCACAACATCTTAGAGGTGTACAGCTCACAGATCACCTATAGAATCCTTCACAAGGTATGCTTACCCATAATCCCTTTCTTTGCATTGCAACACGTATACACTTATAAAGCAGGCCTCAAGTCATTATAGGAAAGTGTCTCCACAGAAGCAAATGCATTCCTTTTACTCCTTGCTTCGGGAATGAATTATTATGAACTGGGGTCAACATCAGCTTCTCTTCATAACCACAGCCACTCTGACAGATTACCTCTTTGTACTGGATAAGAAGGTGGTCGTTTCTGTCACTTGTTCGCTGTAAATGCTCCCGCTCTCTCCCGCAAATCCCACCAGTTTAATTATGGCCAGTTTAATTATGCTCATGCGGCTCCACATTTATTAGAAACTGATGTGCTCAGAAATTAATGGGCGGAAAAAAATCAACACTGCACATTCTACAGTGTGAAAGGAAAGAAAATGTGGAGATGGTAATGACCTATTAATAATCCATTTGCATTAATAGCTTAGATACATAGTGCATAGTACCTTTTAATAGGATTCCAACAAGTTTGTGTTTGTTAAAAGGCCATTTATTCATCTTATATTAGTGATTAATTTGTATTTAATTGAATCCAAACAGGCTTTTCTAAGAATACCTACAATGTAAAAAATTATAGCATTTATTTTACAGCAAAATACTTTTGTATTATTTTTACACGCTTGTACTGTAAATGATTGGGCAATTACAGCAGTGCATTGGTTTATGGTGAAATATCAGAAAACACAATGCATTTTGGGATAGCTAACATGTTTAGGCTGTCAACATATGCAAATAGTGAATTGATTTTGTAGCTTTTATTTTAACAACTATTTTAGACAAACACAAACCTCCTTTGAGTTTAAGTCTATGTGCTAGTAAAATTTCAGTTTAGTAAAGCACTGAAATTTGCTTTTAGCACGAGTTAAATTAATGGTCGAGGTGGTTGACTCAAGTGGTGGCTCAGTTGTTAAGGCTTCGCGCTACAGATTAGAAGGTCATGAGTTCCGCCGAGCTGCCATGGTTGGGTTCATGAGCAAAACCCAGTCACATCCTGCCTCGGTTGTATGTTGCTTTGGATAAGAGCATCAGTCAAATGAGCTACTGTAGCGTATTATTTTAATACTGCATATTTTAGTTATACTGTAATTATATTTACAAGTATTCACAGTAAATGCACTCAGCTCCCACTAAATTACTATAAATTCATCTGGGAAAATTTACAGTGTAACACTGAAACATATAGTGATACCAGTAAAAAAAAAGAGCAAAATTAATGTATTAATGTAATGTATTTACAAATTTATTTGTAAATACATTACTATAAAACATTTGACAGTAAATTGTTATACAATATTAAGACGTTAATGTCTCAAACACCCTGATCTCCCAGAATCCACACACCCTGTAATCCACACATCTGTATTAACGCCCATGCCCATTCATTCCTCCAACTACAATCTCTCCAGTTCACCAGGATTCTCCCTTATCTCACCTGTTATCTCACACACATTTAATCTCTCAGTATAAAGAAACTTTTTTCTTTCAGTTCATTGCTTGTTTGTGACACTTTGTCTCTCATTAATAAGCCTTGGTATTTTTGCATTCTGGTATTATTGGACATGTATGATTGTTCCTCTTGCCCTTTGGTATTTGTGCTCTGGCTTAACACTTTTTTTCTAGTCATTTGCTCTCTGCTTGTTATATGGTTTTTGACCTTTTTTGCCTGTTTTTCTGACTTCTGCCTTCACCAGCCCTTTTGTCTCATGCAATTTCTGCTACTAAACCATGGTGATTATATTAACCTGCAGTCATTTCCTCTAGTCTTGTCAAAGCATGACAATTAACTTCTAAGGTTAAATAAATCAGGGGATTGTAGGATTGTGCTACAGAAAAAATAACTTAGTTTTAACAACTGCTATAGATGACCATGAGGTGAGTCTCTGAACCATAGTTGTAGTCTTGATCTTGTGGTCTTGGTCTCAGATATTACAACTGGCAGCCTGATGTTGGGCTTTTTACCCCAGTAGAGTGTGTAAGGAAAGGATTCACTTATATTGTATGGATATTTTTTGATATAATTCACTGGTATAGAGACTGTGCGCACTGGGATGGGGTACACAAGCTTTTGAGATAGCTTTAGATATCCTGTCAGCATCCCAGTGTGCCTGTCTTACTTCACTTAAACAGCTTTCCTTCTAACTCAATACTGCTCCTTCACCTTTACCTGTTTCTGCTTGCCTTACATTAGCACAATAGAGTAATTTATCTGTACATTGTAGTGATGGGAATTTCTCCCTCACTACTGTATGTAGGCAATAGAACTCACTTTACTGGGATGTGGATCCATTCTGTGCAATATAAACATCTGAGAGGATTATTGTTTTCAGCAATGATGCACAGTGATGTTCTGAATTTAATGGCATATTTTAAGCTGTAGATCAATTCTCACTGAAGTGTTGCAGAGAGGCAATTACTGAGAGAGCACAGTGAACTTCTGAACAGTACCATATGTTCCCGGAGATAGGATTCACATCTTGAACCCAATGTCAACCATTGTTCACAATTGGTCACAAAGGAATTTGCAGTGCAGAGACTTTTCTTTTACTTAAAAAAAAAATCCTTCAGTCTCAAAAGTCTGTGTGTATGTGACAAACCTGTGTTTCCACATGACTCATGTCATGAAGGATTTTATTTAGTGCCTCATAATTTTCACCCCTAGCACAGAAGCACATGACCTCATCATTAAACACATCTGCTAACATACTCCCTGGGCCACAACCACTCATTAACGTAATTATTATGGTTCTGCATCATTACTGTCACTGATACTTCTGATAGAGCAGTCTGCTGCTGTCAGTAGGAAACAATAATAGCCATAACCTCAGCAACCCTCTGGACTGCAGTCCATCTAAACATTTGTCAATGTAAATGGATAGTTTATATGTAGTCACAATTGTCATATCACAGCAAACCAGTGAGTACATTTCCCATACTGCACTGTGGCAGCCATGCAAACATGGCCGCCATGGACCGCAATTCCCAGAACGCTCACCATCATTCTTATCACGCACACCTGCATCCAATTCACAGCACAGCCACAACCACAACCACAGTTTAAAAGGACTTTCAATGCATTCACTCTCTGCAAAGTATTACGTGAGTTTCTGTTTACCAAGCCGTTGTTCATCATGTTTTGTGTCCTAGTTTTGATCTTATTCTCGCCCTCATTCTCAATTCCTGTTTTGCCTCGTTTATGCCCGTTTGCCGATTGCCTGACCTATTGCCTGTTTTTTGACCACGCTATTGTCTCATGTTTTGGATTTGTCTGCCTGATTATCTTTAATAAAACTCTTATATACACTTGCATCCATCCTAACCTTCATTACGTTCAATTACGTGACAACAGTTAAAACTTGCCTGCTCAAAAATGTAGTACTAATCATACTGATATAGCTTAAGCTACAGTTTTTAAAAATGGATTTCAAGAAATTCTTTTGAAAACATTCTGTATCCTGAAGTTTGCCTGAGGCATGTGGGAAAATAGACAATACTATGCAACTTTTAAATAAAGCAAAGATAAATGAAGCAAACTTTTCCCAGATCTGGGACACTACTTCAAGGTGCAGACGCCACCATAGCAGTCTCCCAGGGATATGCCCTGTCTCAACAACATGTCCACTACAGCATTGGCAGGTATACAATTGCTCTCACAGAGGCTAACTATGGGTGGTTCTACCTGGGGAGTTTCCGTGCAAGGTGGATAGTACCATCTGACCTTGTGCTGCCTGATTATTTATATATTCAATCATCACAATGTTGTCCAAATGAACCAGCATGTCGTGGTGTCTCAGGACCAGTAAGAAGAGTTTGAGTGGGGCTCCCGAGTGGCGCAACAGAAAAGCATTCTCATTATCATCTGGATGATCCTGATGCTATAGCCATCTGTGCCCAGAAGCCCAAAGAGCAAAATTGGCTGTGCTCTCAGAAAGAGAGGGGTCTCATACCCTTTCCCTCTTATCAATTACAGCAACACCAGCCAATCATGGTGGGCTCATGCACACAGAGGTAGCAAAAATCACTTTGTCCTCCCTGGTTGGTAGCTGTCATGTGACAGGGGAGGCATGCCTGATGGGTTGGAATTAGCCATGACTAAATTGGGGAGAAAATTAGGGGGGGGGGAAGGGGGTTTGAGTGTTAGATAGACAATCCTAGTTGATGGGTTCTGCTCTCACACTGGAGCTCTGCACAACCCCCAGTGAGGGAGGCAGGTAACTATCTCTCTCTAAAGTGACACTCTCCCAAATGGACCACTTTCATGAGAAAAGCCTTGTTTCTCCAGTGAGTTACCGCTCATGCCCCTCTCACTGAGACAAGAAGATGTCATGGATATTTATGATTAGCAAGCAGTTTAGGTTGCAACTCCTGGTTCAGATCTGGTTCAAATCAGCACAGGCAGCAAAGGGGACATCTAAACCAGATGCTAGCAGACTCGTAGCTAGTGTTCATCCTCAGCTTCCAGGGAATTTAAAGCTGTGTATACTGGAAACCAGCTAACTCTGTTGCTAACCAGTCTCATTCAGTTTATATCAATATAGATCAACATATCTGTTTCTGTTCTTATGGCTGAATTTAACTAACTACTGTATATTTAGGTGGCCTAACCTGAAGCGCCCAATATTCCTTATTTGTCAGATTTTATGTTAAAATTATATGCAAAAATAGCTTCTGATTCTTTTCTGACAAAGACACATGATAAAGCCTTTAAAAAAGCAGTTAACAACTACCATGACTAGAGGAATACATTTTGTAAATGAACTCCTTAGTATCATTGGAATTAGTTTCTCTCTGAGTTTGAAAAATGTAAATATCCTTAAAATAAAGCAGTTTTCAGATAACTTAAAAAATATATAGCAACATTATTATCCTCCCCAACCACCCCCTCCTATAATTCTTTAGAGGCCAATTATAATCTCTTCATAGTTTCTGATTCTACAGACAGGCCACAATTTTTTCCTGCTTTTTAAAGAAAGGTCTAAGAGTTTCAGTTGTGCATAAATGTATTGAAAATCACACTACAGAGTAGTGCAAGAGTCGACATACTGGCATCGCTAGTACCGTCACAAAACATATCTTGGCCTATATACTGTATATCAAATCTTTTGCATAAGTGTTTTGTGTGAATCACAGCAAGTGATATGTACAAGACAATACAAAGTGTTTACTTCAGTAGGCAGCACTGGATGTTAGAAAGTATTTGTTGCTTTTATGTCAAAACGGAAGCCTTCTGAAGTCAAGGCATGCTGATCTGCTTGTAGGTTTTGTGTTCAGGTTGGCTTCATACTGCGTTCATGCTACATTCCTGAAAGCTCTTTGGTGAATTAGAGAGAAGAGAACTAGCTATTTTTGTTGCACAGTCTCAAAGGAAACAGGTGGAGACTAGGAGCTGTTACTCCACTGTTTTATATGAGCGCTCCTCACTGCACTCAGTATCAGTGGAGAAGGATAAATAACTGAGTGGAGGACCTCAGAGGCTGTGAACCAGGGCTGTGATTTGGAGGACACTCACCATTAGTACAGCCAGGAATTGTATCCAATTCTAGCTACATGTAGCTCATAATGTTCACAAACTACTTCGTGGTGCAGACAGAGCACTACTTTCACTGTGTGCAACACTGACAACATAATGGCTGCCAAGATAAAATATTAAGACTTATCTACTAATCATGTAAAGTCACATCATCACTGTAGAGTGGATGAAGGCTCTTCTGCTTAAGTCATATTCTTCTTTCCCAACATTTTACTGATCTCTTTCCACGAAAGGCTAACTAAGTGACGCTCCAGATAGGAGGTGATGGTGTGCTCAGAAGCTATTTGCATGCAATTACTACCCTTGTGAATTTTTTAAAAATGTTTATTTTCCTTATTTTTTAGCCGTTTATATTTTCATCATAAATCTGTGTGGGATGCAATGATAGAGAAAGTAGGTAATAAGGAATATATTTGCGAGAGAGAGGTGTGCATCCAGTTCTCCAAACCTCTGGGACATCCTACAAAAGGCATGGCGTCTCTGAGGAATGGCTGAAGTATATTAAGTTATTAAAACCTGACACAGAAAATGCTACTGAAAGCATTTTGTAAAGCCTGTCGTCCCTGACGTGCATGTACACAATGGACACTATAATTGATTGTATATGAACACAGTTTACACAATGTATGTACACAACAGCCAGATACATGTGTCTGTCTCTGTACTGTGTCTTCTTATAATTAATATTTTAGCACCATGTTTGGGTTTGGTCATTTACTTATATTACATGTAAAATCAGTTGGACTGGTACAAAATATCCTCTAAATAACTTTACTTATAGGCCAAAAAACCTATATAAATAATGATGGATTAGTGAGAGAGTGAGATTTTGGATTATACAATCATAAATGAAATGAATGAGGATGGGGTGGTTTAGCTTCATTAATGGCTTTTTTAGTGTTATGAGGCAAATGATTGGTAAAGTTAATGTTGCAGAAATTATCCAACCTTAGTGTGGGTTAAACTTGCCAAAGAGATGAAATACAGCCTGCCCATCATAACTCTTTAACAACTCTAAATGTAGACACTCTGCTAAATATCATTTCGTTCTGATCGCCCCCTGCAGCTATCATCTATTAAGACGGAGAATCAAGACAGCTCCAGGGTCCCTGGTTCAATTCTGAGCTCTGGATACTGACTGTGTGATGTTTCGCATGTTGTCCCTGTGTCTGCATGGGTTTCCTTAAGGTTCGCCAGTTTCCTTCCACATCCAGAAAACATATCAGTAGGCGGACTGGCTATGCTACAGTCATGTGAAAAAATAAGCACACCCTATGGAAATTGTGGGCTTTTTTTTTTAAACACATATTTGGACAAGCAAACATTTGATCATCTTTGAAACAGTGCCTATTAATGAAGTTGATATACTTGAACAAACACACTCAATTATTCAACAGAAATACCTATAGATGTGAGATTCTTCTGTGGAAAAAGTAAGTACACCCTTGGCTTCAGAAGCTAGTATTGTCCCCTTTAGCAGAAATAACTTTTTGTAGGCGTTTTGCACAATTGTCCACCAGGCTTGCTAGAATTTTGACCTCACTTCTATGCAATATTCTTTCAGTTGCAAGCTGTTTGAAGGTTTTCTTGCATGTACTGCACATTTCAAATCTCCCCCACAACATTTCACTGGGATTCAAATCTGGTCTTTAACTAGACCATTCAATAACCCTCCATTTCTCCAAATTGTGAGGTTCTCAGAGACTCGTTTTTTGCATCAGACAGTCTGCTCTTGGGCTGAATTTGCTGGAATGACCAGTCCTGGCGGTTGTTTGAAATCTGCGCCATTTGTAGATAATATTACTTACAGTGGAATGATGTATTTCAAATAATTGAGATCTTTTTAAATCCTTTGCCAGACTCATAGGCATCCACAGCCTTTTTCTGAAGACCTTAAAGAACTCTTTAGATCTTGACATGATGACACCACACACCTCAATAGCAAAGAGTACACCAGACACTAGATATGAGAGGGGTATAAATAAGATAGGATCCACCTGCACTCCCAATCCTGAATACCTGATTTTAAGGTGAAGGTGTGATAAATGTAGGGGTGTATTTACTTTTTCCATGTGACTGATCTGTTTTTTGTTAATTTAAATTGTGAATTACTACAAAATGTCACATTTATATGTCATTTAATATATCACATTTTATCACATGGCTTGACCTCAGGCATGCCCAGTTTGAGTGACAGCTGACAGCCCTTGGATGACAGGCTTCAATACTTTCTTCACAACTGATGTTTTCCGTCTATTTCGGTTTATAATTTACTGAAATATTATCATAGAAACATGAGAAAACTAAAACCTTAGTGTAACACTTTCCCAGATTCGGATAGGGAATGAGGAAGTTGGAGGCAGGCTTGAAACAACTGAAAAGGTGCTATATTCTTATCTTTCTCTTTTCAGCGGTTTTATTTCATAGACACACACGGCTCTGTGGTGGTTAACTCGCTCTTTCAATGCACCCATCTCTCCTGTTTTTATTCTCACCTCGGCTCACTTCAACACAGAACATTCATTAGTATAATTCCCCACGGGTGTGCAATCCTTGCCACTCACCTTCTCTGACTCTGCCCTCCAATCACAAACTGGCGCTCGAGCAAGCCCCAGCTTCCAGACTTATTCTTTATTTCAAATCAAAATGCGGGACATCATCTCAGGTTGTGGGATGTGGTACAAAGGACTAAAATGCTGTGCATTACAACACAAAGCGGGACGTGTGGTCACCCTTGTTCCAGGGCTGAACATGTAAGTCAAGGAGAAAGGGAGGCCAACATCTGAATCTGATCTAATCCTAAAAATAATGGACTTGAAAGATCAAAGTAATAAATCACAATTTGAAACCATTAAGAAATGCTCTAGAGTTCAATAGATTTCTCTCACCAACACAGTTTATACAACTTATTTCAGCTGATTTTTTTTTTGCCCATTTTCTTGAATGCATAGAGTTATTGTTAGCAGTCTTTGCTGCTAGTCAAGCAGATTATACCAAACTGAAGCAGTCAGGGTCATTTCTGATAACTCAAAGTCATGGCTCCAGAATGAGGGATCAGGATTCATTAGTCTGTAGATCTCCCTGACAATGCGCTTGTGTAGAAGGAAATTAATTATCCAGGTGGTTAGAAGAAGTGTATCGACATGTAATCAAATCTGTCTCTCCCTTCACGCTTATCTAATAAAAACGTTCACACATTATCCTACTGAACAAGGTGACCCTAAAGGAAGACAATTGAATTTCTGCCCAGCTGTCTTGCACATGCTTGAAATCATTAACAAAGCGAGAGAGAGAGAGAGAGAGAGAGAGAGAGAGAGAGAGAGAGAGAAACAAAGATCCAACATATGTAATTGATAGGAACATTAAGCAGCAGGTTCTGTTTGTCAGTTCAGGTCCAGAAGTGTTAAATGTTTATTCATTAGGTTGATTGTTTTTTGCTTCAGTTGTTCTATATATAGATTGTGCTCTAATTAAGGGATTTATTCAGTGATTCAGTGAAATGCATGTATCTGTATGACATTGGAAGTGCCACTGTTGCCCAGACTAGAGACAGATATTTTCACAGCTCTGACAGGGGCTATGGAGACAGAGGCTGACAGAGGCTATGGAGCACTGTGTATTTTACAGTACATGTGAAAAATAGCACTTTTGCATGTTTACCTTTTGCATGTTTATCTTAATAAATATTCAATTTGAGCAGTTTTGCCTATTTTTACATTTGCAGTGTGATTTACTGAGCCTGAAGGTCACTATGGAAAAATGAGTACACTGAAAAGGCTGGTATTACGTTTGCATAAGCCTCTTTCGGCCATTTGACAGAAATAAATCACTTAATTTTATTAAAATTATTATTCTCAAATCCATTTCTCCTTATATAATGAGAAACTTTTACAAAATAATGACAATATTATCGCAGCAAAGTTGCTTTTATATTAGATATTTACTGAGAGCCAGACCTTTCACAACTCTTGAGATTAGTTATTACATAGAACTCATTTTAATTAATGTTTCCTCACATAGTGTTATTTACGTCATTTACGTAATTAATCTTTGCCCATGTGCTGCATACTGTTTATTACCTTGTATAAATTAAATGAAATAAATCAGGGTGTTAAATGTTTTGTTCTGTACGTGTCCTCACAAACCTCAAATGTTCCTGATGACTTTTTCTCTGGGTGTGTAGATGATTCATGTAAATAATATTTTGGAAAAATCATCATTGAGGTAATCAACACTTACCTCAGCAGTGTTTTTGATATATTGCAAACCACATTGCAATCACTGTGTGGAACAATATAATAGCAATTCCAAATCTTGTGGCCGTGTTCAGTACCTATAATTCAGCAAATTGTGTTGTACAAATTCCTTCTTTAATCATGAAGAAGCAGTGTTTGAATGACTCAATTACTACCAAATAGAATGAGATACGCTCAATTCAATGCAATTCAGTTTTCTTTGTATAGCACTTTCAACAATAGACATTATTCCAAAGGAGCTTTACAGACATCTACATGTAGTTAGGTATACTACAACATGGTAATCACTGAAATGTAAAGTTAAGAGCTTCTGCTTTAGTACAGAAAATGTATGGCAAACATTTGTGTTGAACTCCCACACACTTCATTTAGGTCATGTTAATGCTGCTTAAAATTTGCATTACATGTATTGACCGTTTCAAATCCTCCCACAACATTTCAATGAGATTCAAATCCAGGCTTTGACTAGGCCATTCCATAAACCTCCATTTCTTCCTATTGAGCCATTCCTTGGTAGATTTGCTAGTGTACTTATGATCATAATCGTGTTGAAAGGTCCACTTTCGGTTCAACTTTCAGACAGATGGCCTCACATTATCTTCAAGCACTCTTTGATATGATGCAGAATTTATAGTTGATTCAATGAATGCAAGCTGTCCATTCCCTGAGGCAGTAAAGTAACCCCAAACCATAACATTTCCACCACCGTGCTTCACAGTTGGTATGAGGTGCTTCTCCTGAAAAGCTGTCTTTGGTCCGCAACAAACATGTCTGCTGTTAATGCGGCCAAACAACTCTATCTTTGATTCATCTGTCCAGAGCACATTATTCCAAAAGGCCCGGTCTTTGCCTGGCCTGGTCTTTGCCTATATGCTCATTGGCAAAATGTAGTCTTGCAAAGGCTTTTTCCTGGCATGCCTCACATACAGGTCAAATTTGTGCAATCTCTTTCTGATTGTAGAAGCATGCACTTGGACACTAGCAGATCCTGTGATGAAATTTTGGGGTTCTTGGAGACTTCTTTTTGCATCAAACGGTCTGCTCTTGGGCTGAATTTGCTGGGACGGCCAGTCCTAGACAATATGGCAGCTGTTTGAAATCTACGCCATTTGTAGATTATTTTCCTTACAATAGAATGATGTAGTTCAAATAATTTGGAGATCTTTTTAAATCCATTGCCAGACTCATAGGCATCCAGAACCTTTTTTCTGAAGGCCTTACAGAACTCTTTAGATCTTGGCATGATGACACAACACACTTCACCAGACACTAGCTATGAGAGGGGTATAAATAAGAGGTTCCACATGCACTCCATAAGCAGGGTCTAATCACTGGCACCCAATCTTCAACACCTGATTCTAATTTTATGGATTTGAAGTTGTGATAAATGTAGGGATGTACTTACTTTTTCCATGTGACTGATCTGTTTTTTGTTAATTAAAATAGTGAAAATTACTACAAAATGTCAATTTTATGTCACTGAGTGCATCACCTTTATTAATAGGCACTGTTTCAAAGATGATCAAATGTTTGCTTGTCCAAATGTGTCAAAAAACCAACAATTTCCATGCAGTGTACTTATTTTTTCACATGACTGTGTAACTGTAGTGAACACTATAGTGATCCTGAATGGGTTGTCAGTTTCACTGCCAGTCAGTTTGAGGCACTGGGTTGTCTCCATGGTTATACAGACAGAGAAACAGAGAGACAGAGAGAGAGACAGACACACTGACTGACTGACTTACTGACTTACTTACTTACTTACTTACTGACTGACTTACTTACTGACTTACTGACTGACTTACTGATTGACTTACTGACTTACTTACTGACTTACTTACTGACTGACTTATTGACTAACTTACTGACTTACTTACAGACTGACTTACTGACTTACGTTATTGATCTCGATGGGGACATTTGGAGAAAATATAGTCAAACACCACACAGTCAACCAAGCACAGGATCAAACCCATGACCCTACGGCTAGAAGGCCATAAGTCCACCACTGTTATCTTGAGATCACAAGAAAAATAAATAAATAAACCATGGCCTTTATGGACATTTGGACATTTGTGCCACCGCTGCATGAAATATGATTAGTCAATTTCAATCCCCATCAAATCTCCAACAGCATAATATGTTTTAAATGCCCTTTTACCTTTCATTTAATGTTGTCTGACTTAAATTCAATTTGTTTTCAGGCAGTTTTTTTTTATTGCAATTTAGCTAATAAATGATAATAATTCAAGCAACCTTATTATTGCTAAATAATTACATTTGCCTGCTGAACTGATTTTTATATTTTTGTGTCATATTTTTCAATTAACATTTAAGTGTAGATTAAGCAGGATTTATTGCAATAAAATCCATATTAACTGACTAATTGATTCATTAATTCACTCATCTTCAGTAACCACTTTATTCTGATCACTTTAACAACTATCTAACTATCTAACAACTATCTAACTATCTATTTTTCTACTATCTGTTCATTTGTAAAACATACAGTACATGTATGAACAAATTAAAAGATAAAGGCAATGCATTAAGCAAGTAATGCACCAGTAGTGCATTAGTAAACATGCCACATGAAGCCATGTTGTTAATGTGTATTACATCTTCATAGGACAGACAACAGCAGGCACAATCATAGTCTGAAAGTGTGCCTGCTTATCTCACATTCTGAGAAACATCCACCAGACCCACTCACTGAATAAACTAATCCCAGACACAATTCCCACAAACCCTAATGTAATCCACAAACTGCCTATACAATGTAAATCATAATATAAAAAACCCCAGATAATTTCAGCTTTCATTTTATTGAAACTTTTGCTTTGTTGCCTGTAACAAGAGCTTGTTACTTGTCTCACAGAGCTATACCACATGCAGAGAAAGAATAAAAATCTGTACTGCTCTGATCAGTTTATCTGCTGGATAACCTGTTGCCATCAGAGAGCCACTTCACTGTTCTCAGATTTAACACCAGCAGAAATAGAGACTTCTACGTACAGAATGTTGAATCTGATTGTGGATTTCAAATCCTAGAACCAGCAGAGGGTTGACAGGTGTATTTTTTATCATGTCATTTATTGCTAGATGTGAATGATGTGCATGATGGCCTGCAATAGACTAGCATCCCATCCAGGGTGTATTCCCAC
This sequence comes from Ictalurus furcatus, assembly GCF_023375685.1. NCBI lineage: Eukaryota > Metazoa > Chordata > Actinopteri > Siluriformes > Ictaluridae > Ictalurus > Ictalurus furcatus. The sequence goes on along the minus strand of NC_071271.1, from coordinate 11,607,426 downwards.
CTCATGCCCAGGTTTCCTGGGATTGGCTCTGGATCCACCGTGACCCTGACCAGGGGGAGCTACTGAAAGTGAGTGTGTGATATAAATAATTAAGTCGGTGCTATTTAGTTAATGCATGGAGAATTTCACTGTGCTGTTATGTACATGTGACAAATAAAGGCTCCTTCTTCCTCATTATCCTCTTTTGTGGTGTTCCACCCATGCCAGTGCAGGGCATTAATGTATAATCACAAATATAGGAACAGAGCACAGGCATGACAAATTTGGCTTGTGTCCAACCAAAACATCAGCATGTTGGCATTAAATTATGCTTGTTCTGGCACATACATAACCCTCAGTAAAAAAAAAAAGATTTAGGAAATAAATCATACCCGATATGTAAGCAAAGTCTAATTCAGTGATTAATTGCCTAACTGCTCGATTACCTAATTGATGAAATAGTCTGATAGGTACTTAAATCTCATGACAATACTCAAAGTTTCTATAATTCTAGAAATACATCAGTACTGAAGCACCTTTTGATTTGATGAGTCTCTCTACACTGGTATAAGAGTTCCCAGTAAAGTAAGCAAAACCTTTGTATCTCATAACATTTGGGCTGGAGCATTGTTACTGATTATTATTTGTCGAACAGAGAGTCAGAACAGAAAGTCCTAAGCTCACTTCTCTAGTCCATCAATCCTGCCTTGTTGTATTTAACCTTTAACTATACATGATGGGAGGGGCGATGCTGCCCTTTCATTGTCATGTGAATTATTGAGAGGCCTTAATCTTTAATGTGCTTGCCTCCTGATGCAAGCTGCTATTTGGAGGAACTCCCATCTGTCAAATCTTGCAGGCTACTGCCAAACATGCAGGTGTGGAGGACAGATGGGGTGTCCAGTAGAGTGCACCGCACTAGACTATGAATCATTAACGCTATATAGCAGGAGGCCAAACAATGCCCCCATCAACAGTCCCTTATAGTCTGTTTAAATATAGTGTCTATATATATATATATATATATATATATATATATATATATATATATATATATATATATATATATATATATATACATATACATACACACACACATATATATAAATAATGGTTCAGCAAGGTCCCATTCTGTCAAACATCAGATGAATGTTTTGTGAAGTTACTGTTCATGAGATATTCTTTTATAGATGGATGTTGCTCAATTTTTTTTTTTAGCAGAGTATGACCGGGAAATGTAATTACTGCTGCAATATTAGTTATTCTCACCTGTGTAGCTCTACCAAGCATGCTTGTTGGAGCACATAAGGAGGACGGGTGGTAATTGGACGTTTGGTATCAAAATTGCAAGTCATTATAGATAGTGCTCGGCAAAGCCTTTGGATGATTGCTGTGAGCTTAATAAAGGCATGAAAGCCTTTCCTGTTAAGCTGGGCAGGATCCACTCTCTGGGAGGTACACACAGTTGATTACCACCACTCCCCTCCCCACACATACACGTACCCAGAAAGAAGGAGAGGGAAAAAGACACAGAGACAGAGAAAATGAGGAAAATGGTTCTCTTATCCAACAGCCACGTTATCAGCCTGTGAAATTGTATTACCCCACTGCTAACCTGCCACAGTTCATTAGTTCACAGAAACAAAAGGGATTTGCCTGCGTACAAAGTAATTCTCTTTCATCCAGCACCTCAGCGAAATGAGAAACAAAACTTGGCAATGTAGCGAGACCTCAAAAACCCTTTTTCTGATCTGTCACATATCTCTGTTAAAAGATTATTAGCAGAGAATATCATCTGAGCCCTACTCCAGTGTAATTATGTGCAAGCCTATTGATAGCAGCTGTCATTTTCGGGCTAACATAAGCAATATTAATGGTGACAAGTGATAACAAGAAGTACAGTTGCAATCAAAATTATTCATCCCTCATTGCAAATCAGGTTTACTGTTAAATTTACAGACTTTCAGCTGTTTGCAATAAACCAATCAAACATAAGCAATTGAAATAGTTCAACACAACGAATGCTTCAAGTGATTTCCCCAAATTCAACTGAAAATGCAACTTATAATGAGTTCTCCAGTCTCAAAATTATCCATCCCCTTCTTGGCAAGCATTTTTAGTCCTTAGTAGAGAACCCTTTTGCTGTTATGACCTGCTGCAAACGAGATGCATAGCCAGACATCAGCTTCTGGCTGTGTTCCTGAGGAATCTTAGCCCATTCCTCATGAGCAATGGCCTCCAGTTCAGTAATATTTTTGGTTTGTGTGCTGCAACCGCCTTCTTCAAATCCCACCAGAGATTTTCAGTCAGGTGACTGTGATGGCCCTGTAGAATCTTCCAGGACTTCTTCTGCAACCAAGCCTTGGTGGAATTTGAGGTATGATTGGGATCATTGTCCTGTTGGAAGGTCCAATGAAACCCATGCTTCCTCATAGACAGCATGATGTTTTCTCCTAGGATTTCCTTATACTTCAATGAATCTCGCCTTCTACACGCTACAGGTTTCCAGTGCCAGAGGATGCAAAGCAGCCCCACAGCATTACCGAGCCACCACCATGCTTGACTGCGGACAGAGGGTTCTTTCTTCATTCCTCTTCCTCCAGACATACCGATGATCCATTGTGCTGAAACGGTCCAACATTTCTTGTGCTTTTGGGTCAGTAGCGGCGTATGTCTTGGAGTTCTGGCACGGAAACCTTCTGCGTTTAGTACACGCCTTACTGTGCTCACTGAAACCTCAGTGCCTGTTTCCACCAAGTCTTGCTGCAGGTCTTTTGCAGTCACTCAAGGGTTTTTCACAACCTGCCTTCTCAGAAATCTGGTTGCAGCCATTGATAGCTTGCTTTTTCTGCTCCGTTCAGGTAGTGTACACTAAACAAACCCCTAGCCAGTTCAGGTATTTCATTTGTTCCAGCTCAAGCATGCCTGGTGCAATTAATGAAGCCCTTGATTAGTTGCATCAGGTGTGCCTGAGACAACACCCGTTTTGCATATTTGTGCTGTTGTGAGGGATTCTATTCAGGGGTTGAATCATTTTGAGACTGAGAAGTCATTATAAGTTGCATTTTCAGTTGAATTTGGGGAAAGCACTTGAAGCATTCGTTGTGTTGAACTATTTCAATTGATTTTGATTTATTTGTTCACTGCAAACAGCTGAATGTCTGTACATTTTGACAATAAACCTGATTTGCAATGGGGGCTGAATAATTTTGATTGCAAGTGTATTTCCCCCCTCGTTGCACAGAGAGCCTCTCGTAATGGAAAGTAATGATTGAGAGCTCCTTCCTCCCAGATGCGTAATCGCACTCACCAATTTAATCAACAAGTGTACATTCATAAGCAAGGTTTTTTCAAGCTCTGGCAGAATGGCAGCCTCTATGTTTCACACACACACACACACACACACACACACACACACACGCAAGCACGCACACACACACACACGCACACACTGATTGGGCGGCTGCTACATGGGAACACTGACCTTGGTAGAGTAGCAGGAAGGAGCCGTGGCAGGGCCGTCGGCTGTGGAAGTGGACGGAGATCTGGTTGCTGTAGCTGCGCACCACCAGGCCCTTTATCAGGATGGACTCATTAGCCAGCACTGATGGCTCACAGCCTCCCAGATCTTCAAACCTCACAGAGTCCCCTTCAGCCAAACTCACATTCATCACCTAAATGCAAGAGAGTTAAAGAGAGGGTGTGAATTTGACACACTTTTACATATCAAATTTGATCTGTTGTGGCTGTTTAGACTGTAATCAATTAAAATATAACTTATTAACCTTAATTAATTAGATGTAGAAATTCTGGAGAAAAAAATCTTACTCTCAACTTCATGAGAACAACATGTGCTCATGTGTGCTTTGACTTTGTTCTAGACCTGTCTCCATCTTTATCCTGTCATTGGTTTTTACTTATACTAAGTAAAAGTAGAAATTATTATACTGTCTAAGGAATGCAAGTTCATGAATTAGGAACACATTAAGAATTTTTTGCATGTTTTTTTTTTTCATCAGCATCATGAATTCATCATTTAAACTGCCCATTATTGTTGGGAACATATTTTTTACAGTGTATATATACTTCAAATACAGTTTCTTATTAAGGGTGTCCCAAAAGTCTCGATAAATAGGAGATTATGTATGCCAGCACCATGTTGATTGTGCGTTCATCAGTAAATGTTCGTAGACATCCACCTCTCTGTTGGTCCACAACACTTTTTGAATTTGTTAATACCTCACTACTGGTTATAGTGCATTCCCAGCTGGAGCAAAGAAATGCACTCCTCATTGTTATATTTCTCAGGTAACATGTTATTCTGAGTAACACTATGTAGTGTTGACTAAAATAACTAATGACTAAAACAATCTGCTTAAAAAAACATTTTTAGAGTTCTCTTTTGTATTGTTCTAGCCTCAAAAATATAGAGGCTGTATTAAGCTTCATTATTGTGTTTGCTGTTAATTGAAGCCATTACTTTCATGAATATGTAAATATGCCATGATCAGAAGTCTCCCATTGGCTGAAAGCATAAAAAACAGTTCATGTGACATTTTTATGTGACATTTTAAAAATCCCAAAGACCTTTTATAAATTAGCAGTGGCTAGCTTTGCATGGAAATTTCCCTGCCTTTTCTCCTGCAGTGTCTTGCCATCTGTTCTCCATTTTATAGTACTTTTAAAGACCTTTTTTTTATTGTCTATTATAATATGCAGTATAAATCTGGGGTTTAACATCTGTGCCTTAGTGGTTCTAAACTTAGGGTTCCTTTGCATGGTTTTGTAGATTAGCTACAGGTTTAGTGAACTGCAACTTCATTTCTGACTCATTGCAAGCATATTGAGGCTACATCGAGCCAGATTGTATACCCAATAATATTGCTCTCCCACACATCATTATAGCAGACAACCCAGACAACGCCTTCAGCAGATTCAGTTTGCTTTACAGCGCCATGGACTGAGACAGAGTGTCAGTGGTATGTTTGTTGCATTCCTGTTGCATCTTTATCCACTGTTGGGCCACATCTCTGCCAAACCTGCCCATTAATTACCCAGGAAAACCGACCGAGTGACAATCACCTGTCTGCAAGAGCCAGTGTGCGCATCCTCAGTCAGGTCGCGCTGTCTTTCCCTGTCTTCGCTTTCACATAGTAAACAACCTTGTGAGTTAGTGTCCCAGCTGGGGGAGTTGTGACATTGTGGTGTGCAGCACAAAAACTGCAGCAAGTGTGTATCCTTGACCTTAAGTCTACCAAACAGACATAGCCTGATGAATTCAACTGTGTGAGTGAAACATTACAGAGCTTATATAAGCTGGCCAAGAAGGCCTCGCATGGCCTCTGCTCCCCAAACATAATGAGAATCAGATTCAGCTTAATGGAAATGACCTAGAGAGCGAGTCAAACCTCATACAGATACTGGGACAGGTTAATGAAGCCTGACACTTACTAGCACACGCATCACTCTCGGGTTAGAGATGTGTAATTAATTCACATAGGAATACAGCTCTGCTGCACCTTTACTACAGAGACTGCATTCAGATCTGCTTCATCTTTAGCATTAAAGTCAGAAATATTACATGTTAAGGTCTTGGTATACAAGTTAATATCCAATAGTTAGACATTTATTATGGTTAATATGGATACTCAACAGGTACTCAAGAATTTATTCACACTTAATAAAGTCTTAGTGTGGTCTATACAACATGTGCATTGCAAAGTAATCACATTACACTAAAAGCCCTGGCATAATAAAATACATCCAAAATACCGCATGCTGTAATCCAATTTGAGTTGGCATTTGGCCCAACTGCCTTTCCCACACGGATAATCCATTGTATAAACAGGACTTGTCAGACAGACGCAGATGCTGGCATGCAGACATGTCGTTATTAAGCGTGCCAGGTCAACGTTGATGAAAACGTCCATTTCCTTTAGTGCCAAGCACAGTTAACTTGATTAGAAGGAGGGAAATCTAATCTCAAATCTGTTATTCCTGCTCGTACAGTCTGTCCACAGGGAATCAGTCAGCATGAAGTGAAGCAGAGGAATGGAAAGTAATTGATGTAGTGCATTGCTTATATTCAGGGGCTTTTCTGATTTGTCATGCTTACTTTATAATTATACAATATTAAACTGTCATCTCACAGATGCCCGAGAACAGGCTAGAAATAATACAAATTCCAGGCTTCTAGGTTTACTTGAATCATGTCAGATAAATGTAAATAAAAGTTAATTAGTGCTCTATTACATGATTCCTGATGCTGTTGAGCTTTTTCTGAAAGCAGGGTGCATGTATTTCTGCTCCCTTTTTTGTTTCCTACTTCAATCTGTCAAAATTTAGCCATCACAGTGGATAGTTGTTGTCCATATTTCTGCAATTTGCAATTAGCAATACTTCACAAATAAATGCACGGGTGTTTCTCAATCATATATACCATGTGTTGTTAGCCAACCAACTTGTATCCAACAAAAACTGATCTGAAGTCTGTAAAACTCATTAGACATTTTATTGAATAGAACCAAATAATAATATGAAATGTAATTTTTTTGTTATATTTTGATATTTTATATGTTTGTTACTTATCCTATGCAGGCTGTGCCAAAATATATTCATGACTACAGCTCAGAATACATTCAGAAAAGTTGTGTTAAGAAAGCATGAGAAAAGAAAAGAAAAGCCTTGCTAGGAGATACAGCAATGTGTTCAAAAATAAATAGACATTTCAATTTCAAAACAGCTGCTGGTGGCTGAGATGCTGGAGGAGAGCAGCACTGAGAAAGCAGGCACTCTCTGACATAGCCTGGCCAAAGCTAGCTTTCTGAAATGGGAGCACTAGTGCTAACTGACAAAATCCAATGTTGGAGTTTGCATTAAAACCATTTAGCAGCAGAAAAATTGCATAACAATCAGTCAAGTCTATAGTGAAATGTCAATATCGGATCAGTGTGGAATACATATCAATATTCTGATACTCAGAGCTCTGATATCAGTATGGTATTGATATGGTGAAGAAAGAAAATGTAACCCATGCAGCCATATAACAATAATAATAATGATGATGATAATAATAATAATAATAATAATAATAATAATAATAAATTATTGTTATTATTATTATTATTATTATTATTATTATTATTAGAAACATCTATTCCCCTGATCATTTTTTGCAATTATCCACTAGTGCAATTAACAATATCGCGCAGATACAGGTCAAGAGCTTCAGTAAATGTTCATATAAAACATCAGAATGGGGAAAATGGGATTTCAGTGTTCTCCTGGGATGTTCACACACCAAAGTCTCTAGATTTTACATAGAATGATGCAATACATCTCCAGTGAGCGACAGTTCTGCAGATGGAAACGCTTTGTTGATTTGAGAGATCAGAGAAGAATGGCCAGACTTGTTTGAGCTAAAAGGAATGCTAAGGTACCTCAAACAACCACTCATTACAACCATGGTGTCCTGAAAAGCACCTCAGCATGCACAACATGTCAAATCTTGAGGCGGATGGGCTGTAGAAGGTGGAGAGGTTCCAGTCCACGCTTGTCAGCCAAGAACAGGAATCAGAGGCTATATAGCAGGTACAGGTTCACTGAAATTGTACAGGTGAAGCTTGGACAAAGACAAGTTGACTTTTTTTTTCAACTGTCCAGATTCGGTGAACCTGTGCTATGGTATTATAAAATCTGGTTACCAATAACAGTTACAATCATTAGTGCCAGGCTGACATTAATGTGTTGGTGTTATAGTGGGAACACAGGGTTAAGTTAACAACAAGAACTGGAAAACGATAGAGATGTTTTTAAGGTATAAATGTCATTCAAGACTATTGCCACTGTGTCATCAAGCAAAGTTGTGATGCTCTTGTGTCTTTCTTCTCTAGGTCTAACATGGCAGCTTTGGAGTCATAAATAAAGCCTAAAAGAAATAAAGTGGAATGTTTTTTTTCTGACTAGGGGTCTGTTGAAAGAGAAGCGGTTTGTGTTCTGGTTGAGGAGAAGAGTGCAGTATGTGTTTGGCTGAGTACCAGAATCTGAGCAGTATGATCTGAGAGAAGAATCAACAGGAGGGCTGCCGTTGCATCACTGTTCACATGGAGCTCTAGAATCAGGGAAATGTTTCAGAAAGTGTTTCTGTAAGTTGTGCGAATGTATGTTTAGTTTGGCTATGTTTTTGTCTGTACAAGTCACATCAATTGATTCACGTACAAAACATAGGCTCGGTAAAATATGGCCAAATTTGATAGACAATAAACATGAATATACAATCACAAGATATTGTAAGATTTCCCTCTCTTTATCACACACACACACGCACACACACACACACACACACACACACACACACACACACACAGGCTCCTGAATATATCAGTGTGCTGACTGTAGGAGGACAGTTAATTAATCTGGAGATGCATGCTGTGTCACATTAACATCAACACATTAGCAGAAAACCCTGGAGCAAAGAGGGATGAGACTACAAAAAGAGCTTTGTGATCCTGACTTCCTCCCACTGGAGAGTTGACACTTACCCACTCCTTTCCCCTCTCACCTCATGATAAATAAACTACAGTTGTTCGACACAAGATAATAAACCAACATGGGAAATCTACAGGGACAGACATCCAGGGACAAGAGGAGAGAATAACAGAAACAAAGAAGAAGGTCTGAGAACAGTGGAGGGAGAGAGACTGAGAGAGAAAGGGAAAAATAATGGCAGAAGCAACAGCAAACGTGAAGCAGAAGCAACAGCAATGAGCAAAAGTGCTCAAATATGTCTAGCAGCATTCTTTCTAGCAGGGCTACCCTAATCAGTACTGACATGCCAAAAATAATGAGCTTATCTGGGACAGGACAAAACACCCCAACACACAAACATGCACCCAAAGAACACTCAGGTGCACAATCACAACAATAAGAATACTTACTGATATTAATACTGAAATTCTGATCCTCTGTCTCATATACCTCTTTTGATCTCAAACCCAATTGTCTTCAGTGTTTAACAAAAATTATAGAATTGACCTTGTCATTCCAATACTTTCAGAGAGGACTATACATTACATGTCCAAAAGTATGTGGACACCGGAACATCACACCTATATGAGCTTGTCATATCTCATTCCAAAGCCATGGGAATTTACTGTATATGGAATCGTGTCCCACTTTTGCAGCTACAACAGCCTCCACTCTTCTGGGAAGGCTATCAATTTAATTCAAACATTATTTTACTCTTTGGACAACCCTGTGGCCTTGTTTGTATTATCAACTGTGTTTCTGACCCATCCATGCTTACTGACCTTGCTTTAGGATTGTATCTCATCTCTGTTTGCCAAGACCTGTATCAAAGACCTCTATGACATGGATCCAAGCTCTATGTTCCAATGTAGGTTCATTTTAAGACCTCAAATTCTCAAACATTAGAAGTACTAGAGAAAATACAACAAAAGGTTTCTTTCTGGGAAAAAACAGAGGAATTTAGTAGGTAAATATTACTAGTGCTCACACCGACTACTTGATATCTTCTTCATTTTTGAGCTCTTGTTCTTGCTTGCATCAGTGGAAAGATATCATGTGCTTGCTATGAGATTGTCTTAGTAGCGTTCAAAACAGAGTTGCTATGAATGCAGCTTTTAAGACACCGAAATCACATAAATATATAAATAAATCACATAAAAATTTAAATAAAATTGGTTTTACTCTGTCCACATTTTACATTTTTTTTCTTACATTCTTTTGAATGTCCATGGAATAAAATAAAATATTCGATGCCATGAGTGTACCTTCTGCCATCATTTATACATTTGAAGGACCATATAATACAAAGCAATGGGAAAGCATGAAATTAAAAATGACCTTATATGGCCATGGGAATTTCTTCAACTCAGGACAGCTGTCATTTGCTGCTATTGTCAAGAAATTGTTTGATGCCGAACACAACAGCATGTGGTCGCACGCTTGCTGAGAGTAGACTAATGTTTGAGAGGTAGAATTTGGCCAGTAGTTGCTGCAAGCCTTTTATAATCGACCAATTAGTGTGTGAGAAGGAGGAAATTACAGAGAGGGGTTAAAGCAATGCAAATATGCGCACACATCTTGCAGTATTAGACCATAAGCACATCATAATGAAACTAAAGCCAAATCCCAGATATTTTCTAAAACTTAGATGCTTTTTTAAGGTCCGAAAAAGAGGACATGTCCAGGAAAAATAGGACGTATGGTCACCCTAACAAAAGCATTTCAGACAACAATTTGTGTTCATTTCTACCAAATAAATTTTGCATATGCACCAGAAGGTTGCTCATGTAAGCCACGACTAGCAAGAAAGAACCAGAACTATAATCAAGCAGCTGTCTATATTGTGTTATGTCAAAAGATTCATTTCTTTAGTTTTAAATGAAAAAAAAACAACCCAAAAAACCCTGGTAGTATTCCCATTTTTTACAAAATGCACCTGTAATCTGATTACTTTGTTTTTTGACATAACTGTAAGTTTTTTGTATCCTGATTACATAATGCCGTTACACGTATTCCATTACTCCATAAGCCTGCTCCTCTCTAAGATACTTCCTTCTTGGTTTAAAAAAAAAAAACAGCTCTGAATAATCATAAGCTAAATGAAATGTGGAGAGGTTGTGTATGTTGTGGATTTTCCAAAGCACAGAGGATTGACCATGTGTTTAAAAGGTTTATTATGGTTTACTCCTACAGGTGCTGTGTGAACACATGACTCTCAGTGCTCTCAGTGCTCCCAGTGCTCTTGGGGAATCTTATGTAAATCTTAGTCTTGCTGTGAAAGCTGATCTCTCCCTCTCTTCCTTTATGACATACGAATATAAAACCCCAGAACTCTCCATGGAAGAGCTCAAACAACCTTTCTCTCTCTTTTCTTCCTCCTCTACTCCCCGCTGCTCTCGGCTCATCTGCTCCCTTGGCTGCACTTCACTCGAGAAATAGAGGGCGAGAGAAGGAGAGGAAGGAAGGAAGGATATCTCCTCTAATTAGTGTGTTTCGTTTCTGGACAGGGGTGGGTGAAGGGGGGAAGGTGGGTAAAAGTGGGCAGAACTGCATTCACACTCGTAATTATAGCCTGTGATTAAGAGACAGAGGAAATGATGCACTGCTAGCACCTGTTCTACAGTGCACATCTGGATCATAGTCAGCGCAGATGGAGATGGATTTACTGTGCGAGTGCACGAGCAGGCGGGAGCGCAACAGAGAGAGAGAAATAGGGGCAGAGAAAACAAACCACCCTAACCAGCATAATGCAGTGTTTCTGAGTCAGTGGGAAAAAAAATTAAATCACAAACATTCAGCATAGGAATTAATGACACAAAGACATATAAAACAAATAAACACATTAAGGACTGAAATATATTCTCAACGGCATTAAGTAATTATCTTTAAATTAATGGACGAAATCCACCAAGACAACAACACATTTACAGTAGAATTAAATAAAAGAAATACAAGTGCTGACTCTCTTTCATTAGTACTTGTTGGAGCTTCCCATGAAGATTTTCAAGAGGTTGAACACATTATTATTATTATTATTATTATTATTAATAATAATAATAATAATAATAATAATAATAATAATAATAATAATAGTAGTAGTAGTAGTAGTAGTAGTAGCACCATGGGAAGAAACCTTCCAGGCCCTTAAGGAAAGCCATCTTCAGCTTAGTCAAAATGTTTTCAGATGGCAAAATGGTAACTTTCCTTTCAATCTGCAATTTCATGAGTTTTAGTTCAGTTATATCAAGATCATAGTTTGGGTGATCATTCCAAGACTGACAAAGTCCCCTGACAGTAATGCAGCCCAGAGCATTAGAAACTACGATTGTATTTATGACTTGTTTTTTGAGGTTTACCTTTTTTCCCCTATCCATTACTAAAGTGTAAAAATTAATAGCACTTTAGGAAAGAGATGGGGTGGCACTTTCCCCCACTGAAATTAGGTTGGAAGTTTGTCATAGACCTGATGCAACATGTTCATTGCATTTTGTCTGTGCCACTGGTGGGTGATTATATGACGTTTAGGGATTTAGGTATAGTGAATTAAGTCTTTCCCATAATGAAAGCATTACCTGACTGGTTAAACCTTGCTGACCTTTTCCAGCTGCAGAGTGATTCAGATTTCTGGAAGAGCGCACCATTGATGAATATGATACAGTGATGAACATGCAAGAGAACACATACAACAAGCCAACATTATAATTAATCATATTTTCCCACCTAAATGTCTGATATTTCTCACATCTGCTTTCATATAAATTCCTCTCAAACTAAGATCGACTTAACTTTGTTGAAACATATCTTATCATTTATGGTCATTGGCAGCAACTTGTTATAACATTTATATATATATATATATATATATATATATATATATATATATATATATATATACACATATATATATATAACTGGACAGCTCATAGAATTCTAAACTGCCAGCAGTAGGTGAAGCCACCGGAAATGCTTTGGCGGCCATTTTATGATTCCCTACCTATCATGTATTTACTACAAAAAAAAAACAAATACAATGACAGATTGTCTTTTCTATTGATGGTTTTTATTTACTGATTGACTAAAAGAACTCTTGTACTAATCAAGATGGAAGAGGCACTCATTCTGCGCGCACACCTAATATTGTACCACCTTTTTATCTCGTGCTCTCACAGCCAATCACAAGCAAGGTCAAAAGTCAACTGCAAAAAATTAACAGTATTCAAATATACAATTTGCTTACAAACAAGCTTACAAATAAATGTTAATACACAACACTACCGACAGAGTTCGCTGACCACCGATAGACGAAAACTGTCAAGATGACCCGATGTGCAGCTTTTCACTGCAAAACAACATTTGCTAAAGGATGCGGCGGAAGTGCCCACAGGCTGTAATTTATACAGACCATGTACCTATTAAGCACAAATGCGTCATTGGAAAATTTATACAAGACCACATTATATTCATCAGTTGTATCACCGGTGTTGATCTGTACCTAGATATCCAACTTGAACAAAAGCTAACTTGGTGCATTATTCTGTTAGTCATTGTGGTTATTTTCCTAAGCTAACATTAGCTACAAAGCTAATATTCATTTAAGAAAATAACACCCAACACCCCCCCCCCCCCAAAAAAAGACACAAAAACAGAAGAAATTAGTGACCAGGCAAATACTTTTTCAAAGCACTGTATTAAATTAGAAGTGAATGCAAAATAGAAGCATTTTCCACTAGTGCTCTGATATTTGGAAACCAGGTCAGCATATTGAAAATCCACTAAACAAAGGCTCTTTGGCAAAGAAGTTAGCTTGAGGAAAAATACTGAAAAAGTAGCACCCTTACAAATTATTATTGAAATGTTGAACACATCCACTGAAACATGACAAACCTTTATTGAGTGCCAAACCTTTACTGAAGAACAGTGTGTCTTGGGGCTACATGACACCTGCATGAGCCTTTCATAGCAAATGTATTTATTTATTTATTTTATTTAACTTATGTAAACATTTATAACAGTTTAATTGTCAGAGACTGCATTTGATCGTTTTTATGTTAAGCTGACAAAAAACCTGAGTCAAGTAACAGATTTTTGTGTTATGACTAATTTCCAGGCTGGCTTAGTTAGAACAGTACTGTATGTCAGACTGACATTATAGTGCATTGCATTTCTAATATGTCTGCTATGTCAGAGTCACAAAATGATGATGATATGACATATGAGCTTGCTAAGTGAGACTTGATTTGAACAAAAAAAATCTAACAGAACTTAGCACTTGTGTATACTGAATTTAGCAGTTGCTGGAAACATCAAAAACCTGCTGAATAACATTGTCACTGTGACAGTACAAATACCTGTTATGTTATACTTAATGTGCTATTTTTATTGCTGTAAAAAAAATGTACTGTGTATGTATGCATTTATTTAGTTTATGTGTTGTTTTGTTGTTTCAGCATTAATTCTGTTATACTGTTTGCTGGTAAAGGCAGTGAAAAACCATTCTCTTTTGGGAAAGGCAAAGGATGCACATGGAGCCTCAGTGTTGGTCTGTCTATACCGTTAATTTGCAGTGCAGGGAATGATGTCTATGGAGAGAAAATATTTTCCATGTAGATGGGTTGCCTAATATGTTTTTGTAAGAAATAACTGCCGATCATTTCCTTGCTCTTGGCGTAATGTGACTGTATGTACATGTATGTTAAGCATGAATTAGAGAAGCCAAAAAGTTATGTTAAACTAAAAAAAATAGCCCCAAAACAAAAAAAAATCCCAGAGGGAGAGTCACTCATAGGAGTAAATATAGGATAAGAGCAAGTGAAAAGATCTGTGCCATCTGGCAAGACAATGACACAGCATAGCTCACTGATATCCCACACGCAAGCTGCAGACAAACTCTAATATCCTTCATCTCCATCACTTCTGTCCCTCACACACGTTACTGCGTGGAAGAAGAAAGAGGAGCTCTGTCCTGAATTCACCAAACCCTTCTGCTATTGTGCTCCAAATTACATGACAAGTTCTGCACTTGTCATTTGCATGGCTTTTCCCACAAAAGAGCTGCATGGCATGGAGCCAGCCATGTGATAAAGAGAAGAGGTGAGATTAACTCTGCTCTCAGGCAGAGAGATTGAACAACATGTCACCTAGTACAAAGCCCCCTTCATTATTCCTTCTCCTATTTCAGCACCTGAATAATCCACAGCGAATAGGTGCGGTGAATACTGATGCTCCCCACAAGGTCATTCCAGCCCTGGGCAGAGACATACAGTGAGAGCTGGAGGACACAAAAGAAATAGTTCTATTGAGTCTTTAAAGAGACTGCAGAAAAACAATCCTTCAGTTACAATACTGAGAAAATGCAAGGAAGACAGAATTCTTGAATGCCTACCAAACACACTTAGTTTGACAATGCAAAAATCTAATAGACCGAACCAGTTTTATAATAGATTGAACACCCAGATATTACAGTTTGTGTCTCCTCGTGCCAATAATTGCAACACACACTTGTACTTGTGCCCCACGCCTTATCAGCATACAAATACTTTATTGTCAACCTCTGCGTGGGGTAGAATAAAGGCCTGGGGTGAGAATGTAACAGCCTCCCCAGGACATTCACACAATCTTCATGGTGACACTTATCTCATTTTAACATTCACCTCACCTCGGTCTCTATTTTCATTACCACCAAAATCCCCTACACACTACTGCAGAAATTGGTTCAAGGCAACATGGCTGAGAAGCGCTCAGAAAATTGAAAACAAGGGCTAGACTATGATAAGAAGAATATAGATTCTCTGTAGTGTGTAAATAATTGGGCCTGTCATGCACTTGGAATAACGATTAAAAAGAGAATAAATCGGGTGTTCAAAGTTCAACAGGAAGCAGACTGAGAATCTGGTTAATTAGAGATGATGACACCTACACAGGCCCATCTAACAAGTGACATAAGCCAATAAAATCACTTATAAAAGTTTATTCCAACAGGCTTCTGCTGTTTGATTTCAAGTTTTGATGTCAAGATGACATGACATCTGAGTCAAGTGATGCAGATTTTTTATTAGCATAAGGTTCTGCTCTATTTCCTTTTGTTCTAGACTGCTGCATATCGGGGCTTTAATAGGTTGTGAAGTCAAGGTCACAATGTGACAACTTTGCTATTAGTATTCAGCAAAGAAACAAGCAAATGGAGAAACTCTACCAGTTCAGAAGGAAACTCATTCAAAGACCAAAGATTATAAATGCAGCCTTCAGTTACACTATATGGCCAAAAGTTTGTAGGTACCTGACCATCACACCCATATGTGGTTCTTCCGAAAACCATTGCCACAAATTTGAAAGCACACAATTGAATAGAATGTCTATGCATGCTGTAGCATTACAATTTCCCTTCACTGGAACTAAGAGGCCCAATCATGTTCCAGCATGACAATGCCCCTGTACACAAAGCGACATCCATGAAGACATGGTTCACCAGGGTTGGAGTGGAAGAACTCAAGTGGCCTGCACAGAGCCCTGACATCAACCCCACTGAACACCTTTGAGATTAACTGGAATGCCGACTGTGCCACAGATCTCCTGGCCCAACATCAGTGCCTAATTTCACTAATGCTCTTGTTGCTTGAATGAACAAATCCCCACAGTAATGCTCCGAAATCTCATGGAAAGCCTTACCAGAAGAGTGGAGGTTATTATAACAGCAAAGGTGGACTAAATCTGGAATGGGATGTTTTAAAAAGCACATGCAGATGTGATGGTAAGGTGTCCACAAACATTTGGCCATAAAATGTATGTCTTTTACTTTTGACTCAGAGAAAATGTACATAATTGTCATTTTGGTATTATGGCATTGTTATAGGTTTAAACCTTTTCTTTTCTTTTTTAAATAGCTTAATAAAGCAAACTCTGTTGGCTGTTGGCAGAGAGTAACATTACTGTTGAATCAGGTTTTTTGACAATGATGTTTACCAAGTGCCATGTTCAAATTTAAGCCTCACTTAACAAGCTATAACACATCATCATCATTAAGTGGCTATGAAATACCAGATGCACATGAACACCATGTTATAACGTGAGCTTTCATGAGGTTCTAATGCAAATCATAAAAAGTGTAAAAGTGCAATAGCAACTTTATGTCAGTAAAATCAGTCACTATGACAGCTGACGCTTACTGGAATAAGCCTATATAAATGTATGTTTGACAGTTGTCATAAAGGGCTTATGTACTGTAGGCATCATGTAGCCCAGTGAATATCACTTTTAAGGAAATTTGCTTAGCAAGAATTTGGTCAAATATAAACAGTCTGATGATACTTTCATGTTTATAGCCATATTTAACATTTCATGAAGTGAAGTTATGTTTTAAGGTAGTTACTATAACTCCAGTCTTTATCAATCTAACAACGCCTTTGCCCAAGAGTCACTTTTTCAGTACATTCAGTATTCATTTTTACAAGCCTGACTTCTATTCTTCTTTCCAAACAAACAGATTTAGGCAAGTATTAAGATAAATGATGTTTCACTGAAACCTAGGTTATCTTTCTGCATTATATTCCAGCGTCTGACATAGAGCCAATAACTAAAAGAGGACTTTCATGCTCTAAATGTAGCCTTCACTGAAAAAGCCTGAGAACTAAGCAAAAAAAAAAAAAAAGCAAAGCTCTATTTAATACATTAAATACAGAAACAAATATGAAGGGGTAGACATGGAAATATAGCTTGTTTATGCAATATGCAGATAAATTAAGCCATTCATTTCTATTGAATTCTATTTAATTGACACGTAAGACAGTCCTTGGAGTATTAATTGATCCTCTCAAAAATTAATTGTAGAAATGTCCCATTGCAGCTCCATATACCTTTTCGCTTTCTTTTATTCTTCCTTTTATTGTCTTTCACTCACCATCCCTCTGTGTTGAAAAGCATAAATTCTATGGCCTAAATTCTCCATTATGTAATTAATCCTATGCTCTTTCTTCTCTTTGTTTCCTTATGAATTCATTAATGCTTTGTGAGCAATACTGCCTGGATATGCATTTTGAAGTGACCAGAGCTGAACTCTTAGGACAGTGGTTTTCAAAGTGGGGGCCGGAGGGGCCTCAGCAATTTGGTATAAAAAATAAATAAATACATGATTTTCTCTTTCTCACTCTCAGACAACCACACAAACACACACAATCAATTCCTAATCTAATGTAATGTAAAGAGGCAAGATGTAAT
The DNA here is from genome assembly GCF_023375685.1 of Ictalurus furcatus. NCBI lineage: Eukaryota > Metazoa > Chordata > Actinopteri > Siluriformes > Ictaluridae > Ictalurus > Ictalurus furcatus. The sequence goes on along the minus strand of NC_071271.1, from coordinate 11,589,711 downwards.
TATTAATAAAAAAAAAGGGGGATATATTCAGAAGTCTGTGTTTTTAATGTGTTTTAAAGACATCTTGCAAAAGGGGGGCCTTTGTCAAATGTTAATGTCATTTGGGGGTCCTTGCCCTGGAAAAGTTTGGGAACCACTGACTTAGCAGATGACCTCTGGAGCAAGCAAAACAAACGAAAACTAGATAGAAATTTAGAGAATAAAACTTTCGTTTTCGTATTTTTCTGACTTAATAACAGAGGTGTGGATCGAAGTCAGAAAGTGGATTCATCAGTGTTGCTGAATCATAAATGGCCAGTAGATGGCCGAGTAACTCCTTGGCACAGCAGCTATTTAGTAGTAGTGGCGCTCAAAGGGGCAGAATTTATTAATTACTTAGTTAATATTATTGGTTCCAAATCGATTGTTAATTTGTAATAATAAATCAGATAAAATACTAAGAGCCCCCCTCCGTTGCACAAGTTGGTAGTACCCAACTATTGCCTCGCAACACAGTGCTTGATTACTGCCGTTTGACTAGCATACGCACACGTAGCTTTGAAGATATTTTGCATTGCTAGTCAGAGAGGGACAGTAAAAAAATTAATCTAGCTAACAACACTCCACATATATTGTAGATAGCTAGCTAATTCATTGCAATTTACCCATAACTATAAATATTACAGATTAGCCTAGTGTTATGTTAGCGAAATTTTATTTTAATAGTTATCAACAACTATTAACTATTTCAATAGTTATGAACAAGGCTGTTCACACTGGATGTTGCGTTCACACTGTGCACTATGTGGTATGTTAAAATCTCACAATAAACCATCCATCCATTCATTTTCTATACCACTTATCCTTCAGGGTCGCAGGGAACCTGGAGCCTATCCCAGGGAGCATGGGGCACAAGGCGGGGTACACAAGGTGCCGAGCCATCACAGGGCACAATCACAAACACATTCACACCCATTCATACACTGCAGACACTTTGGACATGCCAATCAGCCTACCATGCATGTCTTTGGAATGGGGGAGGAAACCGGATTACCCGGAAGAAAGAAACCCCCACAACACGAGGAGAACATGCACACTCTGCACATACCACAGGGAAGCGGCGGGAATTGAACCCCCAACCCTGACAATGTGAACATATTTTAATGAAACAATCATTTGATCATAAATGCTTGTGGATGATAGATAGATTAGACAGACAGATGAATGGATGGATGGGTAGATAGATAGAAAGATAGATAAACAGAGGGAAATTATGTAATGACACTGCAGATATAACAAAGCTGATTTTATTTTTCCATTTATTTGTTTTTTTAATTTAATGAAATAAATTAATATCAGAAAGCATACCCAATCACACTCTTCATACAATTCAACCCACAATGTTCAAACCAAATCCACGCCCAGAGGAGCGCTAATGGCAAAATTATTTGGTAGGAAACAGAGCCCAATTTGGAAAAATCGTAAAAGTACGATTAACAAAATATTACAAAAACTAAAACAATACTAAAACTAAATGCAAACTGAAAATAATGATTTTGAAAAAATAAAAATGAAATCAAAACTATTTACGCACCATTAAAACTAACTGAAACAAAACTGAAATTGAAAACAAAAATGCAAAACAAAATAAAAATAAAAACTAGCAATATATTTTTTAAACTATAATAACCCTGCTCTGGAGTTAGAGGCCAGAATGAGGGCCAGAGGTCACACTGCGGAAACAAATCAAAGGCAGCCAAGAGGGCTGCAGAGAGCTGATAGCTAGCCAATTCACCTCCCTCTCCCAATGGAAAATAAAACACACATAAACACACACACACACACACACACACACACACACACACATACATACATACATACACACACATGTACCCACACCTATAGCTGAAAGCCTTCTAAAGTGCAGCACTGCACTCTCCGAATCTAAAAGCCTTTCGTCAGCCACACTACAAAACTTGAAATCCCTTCACAAAAAAGGTACAACAAAAAGGGCCAGGGAGAGGAACTTGAGAAGGAGTAATGGACTCCTCTTCCTCCGCTTCCTCTGGTGAGACGTGACCCAGTCTGAGGGAAGCTCTACCCACTTGTACAGAAAGCTTTGCCAGGGCACTGGGGTACAAGAGGAGGTGGCATGGAGCAAAGCCAGGGCTCCCAGATGCATTCTGGGTTGCAGAGATTAGAGCCATTCAATAAAACCAATCCAGACTAGATGCTGATCTGATAAGACACATACTTTCTGCCCTTTGCCAAATAAATCTACTATCAAAGAGCAGGCAAGGGTCATTATTACCAGTTAGTACTTTACTCAATGATGAAAGAATAATTATACCATAATTTCACAAAATACCCTGTGCACAAAACTTGCAAATTATTAAATTCTTTTATTTTACGTTAATAAAAATCTATGTATTGTTTAACATTACACAAGAAACTAAACGAATCAGCTTTAACAGCTTTTAATAGTAATTTGTTTTAAAATATATCCCATAGTGGCCATAATGGGTCCTTTCATAGTATTTACTAAACAGACTAAATATGGTGAGATTTCTAAGCAAATGAAGACTGCGGCTTCCGCAGCTCATAGCCTGCACATGCTGTGATTCATTAAATGATAAAATGAATCTCAAATGAGTAATTTCACTTTGCTGCCCTATATAGAGAGAGTAAGCAATTTTCAAAATGTCTATTAAACGTACCGCTTTTATTTTTAAAGAACCTCTCATGAGCATCCTCCTGAAAACTCACCCATATGTGTGGCAGCTTGAGAAAAACCTTCACGGTCTACTATATATAATACTGAAAACTACAGGGTTTCCTGAACTGACATGTTCTTAACCACAAGTAAAGGTAAGCATTTTAAAGTATGTTTACCCTTGTGGGATCCTGGAACGTATCAGGGACTCAGGGTACAAGGCAGAGGACACCCTGGACGTCACACTCACACACCACTGACAATTTAGAGATGCCAATCAGCCTACAACGCATGTCTTGGACTGGGGGAGGAAACTGGAGTACCTGGAGGTTACTCAATCACCGCGCACACAGGGCAGAGGCAGAATTTGAACCCCCAACCCTGCAGGTGTGAGGCAAACATGCTAACCATGAAGGCACCGTGCCCCTTGAGGTATTACATTTAGGTATAACAAGGTCTAATATTTTAGTTGGTCAAAAAATTCCATATTGCATGTTACAAAACACCCTGTGGAAATAATGTGGATTTAATGGTGTTAGGTTCAGAGTGCCAGGGCAAAGAGTAGCTGACAAAATGCAGTAACTAGGTTTACAGACATTAAATGCTATAACAGGGTGAAATGATCAGGAGCCATCCAAACCATTTCATGATTTGAAAAAAAAAAACAAACAAACATGTTTACGAAATGAAACCTAAAAATATACACACAAGCAAGTAGACAGTTAAGCCAGGATGGGAACAAGTAAATAAAAATTATACAGATGTGAAAATATGGATGTCAAATCTCACTCAATTCAAAATGGAAGTAGCTTCTCAAAATTATACCTGACTGAAATATAAAAAATGAACATATGTAAATGTACTTAATTGTATGTAAAGTATTTAAAAGTAAACAGTAAATCAAATCTGTGGCTCAGGTGGTAGAGCAGGTTGTCCACTAATCGTAGGGTTGGCGATTCGATTCCCAGTCCACGTGACTCCACATGTCGAAGTGTCCTTGGGCAAGACACTGAACCCCAAGTTGCTCCCGATGGCAAGTTAGCGCCTTGCATGGCAGCTCTGCTACCATTGGTGTATGAGTGTGTGTGAATGGGTGAATGAGACACAGTGTAAAGCGCTTTGGATAAAAGCGCTATATAAGTGCAGACCATTTACCATTTGAACTGATATTAGAAGTCTGGGCATGTTTTTTCCACAACACTGTCTTTCGAATTGAAAGCTAGGGTTGTATCAGGGTTTGCATTCATACAGTACCATGCTATACATTCATGAGTTCATTGGGAGTTTTTTTTTCCTTAATTACAATAACTTTAGTGTAGGAAGACCCATTGCAATTTGTAGGCAAACTGCCCTTGGGCACAGATGACTGGCACTGGTATCTAAACAAATTGGTGTGGATTTGATTTTAAATACAATCAATAAAGAAAATGCATATAAGTGCAAGTGAAGGAATTGATAGCTGGGGAAAAGAAAGAAGAATATTCATGACCTTTTTTAACAAGAACTTGGAAATTCTGAAGGAAACTATACAAAGGAAAAGTGTTTTTAATAGAAACTGAATAAGAGTACAAGAATTCATTTTCAGTAATACTCAGGCAAAGTATAAATCTCTTAAAATATCAGTTAGGTAGAGTAGAGGAATAAAATTACTAGTACTTGCCACCTAATATCAAAGGACTTTGAAGCACTAGCAGTAATGTCAGCAAACTTGAGCAGCACCAGCTCATGAACATCACTAGATAAAAACAGAAACTGAGAATACACAGAGGGATAGCCTGCTTTTATGAAGTAGGCTAAGTAAAAAAGCTCTGGCAATTACACTTCTGTAAAGCAGTGACATTAAGTAAAGCAACGCTGGCAATTTAACCTCTATTCTAATTATCTGTCATGCCAGAGTCCGAGTCAGATAGGGAGGTGTGAAACATTATCAATTAAGCTTCAAAAAGAAGAAGATGGTACTTCTGACTGACAGTACTTACTACCAATTCATGGGCAAACATCTCCACATTAACCTGCTTGTTAAAGGTTTGCCTTTGAGCTTTAAAAAGGTTCCTGAAGGGACCTGGCCACTAACATAACCTCAATTCATTACTCTGCTGCTATGCTCATATTCAAATGAGTTTAGCCTAAATCCTTCCCAGCCTGTTATAGTTCATACTGCTCTGGGTCTTGAAATCTCTGAAAGATTAAGGTCCTTTCCTAAGCTCCCACTAAATGTACCAGTCTGGAAGTTATGACATGAATTAGAAGTGCTATGCATTTACTCATTAGAGCTCTTGTATAAAAAAAAACCTGTGGTTCCTGCACAGTCTCCATTCAAGTTCTAGAAACTGTGTCAGAACAGAGGGCAGAAGTAACGGAAAAGCAGTGACAGACAATTAATAAAGCCTTGTTGTCCCTTGCTTTATCTCTGTGATTATGCGTGAGTTCTGAGTAAAGATGAAATTACAGCAACTGTGACTATCAATCTGTAGTTCTGAACAATATGGTCCTATGGAAACTGCATGTTGGGCTAAACAGATCAACATAGCACTAAAGTCCAGACAGTGTTTGCAGGAATGCATCAAATGATGTAAAATGACTAACGACATAACCCTGATTGTGTAAATGGAATCCATTAAAACTAGTATTACTTTCCACTGAAAGGAAAATTCTGGGCCGAAACCGAAAATTCAGGATGCACTTGGCCAAAAACCGTTAATGTTAATGTTAGACTTTTTCATTCATTTCATGAATTTTATCAATCTAAATTGAAAAACTACAAACCAATAAAATGATCACACTTTTATTGAAATGAACACACCAAAACAAAAACAATATTACATATATTATTCTTCATTCAGTTTTGGAACAATCAAATTTAACAGAATTGTTTATCCAATTATCCAAATAATGTAACATTAACTGTTATGATATGATACGCAAAACAGCAGTCAAGTAATGAACTTAGCAGCTCTAGGCTAGCATCCTGCAAATACAAAAAGTTTAAATATGCTACACAATCATTTTAATGAAAACAACAGGCAAACACAGAATGGCAGAGGGCATCTTTTCTGTTGTTGTTACTGTTTTGCTGTACATTGCATATAGAATGGGATGTCGTGTTTTCAGGTGGTGTATCCAACCTGTTGTGGAAAGTGTTTTGGCACCGTACCCCCTCTTGAAATTTCTGCTGAACAGAAATGATCAGAATTTCCTTATCAGAAACTTTGAAGTATTTCCAAACTGCTGTAGCGCCATGATAACCGTCGGCTAGATCGAAAGTGAAATCTGAGTGCTGAGTACTGAGGGGTGGGGCGGGCATGCGGCATATATTTTCGGCTCATATTTTCGTGCTTTTGTCTCTTTCGGCCAAAATACGAAAGTGTTTTTGGCCGAAGATTTTCGGTGGCATCGCTAAAACAATGGCACTAAAGTTTTAGCTGAAGCTGTGTCACAGAATTTAATGTTATCCTCTGCAAATATAAGATTGTCTGTGAATGCTATACTTAGAGAACGAATATCTGTATCTTCAAACAAGCCATTATTCATAAATACAAGATTGTAACTCTCAGGCAAAACAGCAGACTACAAGCCTGGGGCATCAACTTGCTACCCGCACCTCATAAGTACTTTATTGCAAACGTCAGCAGGAGCCTGCTCCAAATGATGTTATCCAAGGCAGCTACTCTGCCAAAGCTTTTCAAGAACCTTGCTCCCCCTGGACTGTGAGAGCCCTGCTTCTCCAACAGTCTCTGAGAACCCTATACCACCAACAGCTTCTGAGAACTCTGCTTTGCTGCTGATAAAGATCTCGAAGAGCTACAGATCCCACCATCCTAGCAAGTGAACTTATTCTGGTCAAGGAAGGTACCCAGGAGCTCTTAAACTGCATCTTCATCCGTAATATTTAGTTACTGTCTGCTCACGTGCCTTGACAGTAGGCATAGCAATAGGCATAGCATCGCCGTGCTCTTTGGATGGAGAGCATGAGGATTAACCAGCTTGGGCTATAAGGGAGATGCTGCTGAAAGGTCCATGGGTCCTGATGAAAATGTTGCAGGAGTACAAATTTAAGTTCTGCCGATAGCCCCCAAACTTTTTGAACACTGTTGTCCCACTGAGGCACAGAAGATTTGTGGACAGTTTGCGTGAGAATAAAAAGCATCAACTATCTGGAACCGATGATGGCCCATCAGGCCCTCAAATTCTTATTGATTCTAAGACCCTACCACCTGCTGGTCCATTCAACCAATGTTGCAGAAAAATGCATCAATCATCAGGGCAGCATGAGGTCTAATGGTGCTCTCCAACATCATCACTGGGTGATAGACAACATCACCATGACCCATAGGCATGCTGTCCCCTACTGTGAATTGCCACTTTATGTGGAGGTGGCAGTTAGGAGATGTAAAATAGAATGCTATATGCATATGTAACTGTGATTGCTTTTCATGTGGAAACTGCACAAATCCGGTGGGAAAACAAAGAAGGTTCCAGGGAAATTATGGCTGTATGCCAACAGTCTCTATATCAAATACTATGCCATATGGTCATTTCTGACTTGAAGGTTGAAGGACTCAGCATGTGTGCACAAGAAGGCATCCAAGTGATATTCACTACCCCAGGTAGTTGTCTGGCATTCACAGACCTGCAGATACATACGTAAATAGCATTTCCACTGTCAAATTCTACTCATTTGTATTTTCCTAGTGTCTATATTCTATATTTCAATATATGTCCTTCATATGAAGAGTTAGTGTTAATATTTGGGGCAGATTTAGCAGTTGTAGCTTTCATTATCATTAATTTGTATGAAATCCAGAAAATCAGTATGCAATCAGTGTCACTCTTTATAATTCCCACAAATGTTTACAGAATCAGGTGAGAAAGATTTTCTATCCTTTAACTTAGTAAGTACAGTTTTCATATCAAACCCAAAAATATTTGTGCAAAGCAGAATCTTAGCTAAAACCCCAGCAGCTGACAGGTGACTGCCAAAAGTTATAAGCCACCTGTTCACCTCTGTGTTATAAACTTTCCAGTTTGACCAATGCATCACAATCACGCTGTGATTGAGGCTGGAGATATACATGTAACTATATTTAATTGAACTGTATTTTAGATCAATCCAGTGCAGTTGAGAATATTGACCCTCAATCAATACTTATGTGCCACTCACAGCTTCAGAAGACAACATATAGATCGTTTTTCACTCTAGCAGAGTTCTTTTTATGTACTTGTGGTTTGCAGTAGACTACTGCTTAATTCTTCTTTTAAATTTATTTTTATTTTTCTCATAGTTTAGATATAATCACAAGAAACTGAAACGTATCAAATTTACTGAGTAAGGTGAGATTTAAAAGCATCCAAAATGAATAATAAGGCAAGGGCGTATACAAGTTTTGACATTGCTTACCAGCATTGCAACATTGGTGTTATCATTTTAGCATTAGAAACATTCACAACGTTAATTGGCTGTGCTCACTTAAAATTAATGGGAAAACTGATCAGCCAGGGGAAGCATTATTTGATAAATCCTGATGAAATGTTATTACTTTCTACTAAAGAGGTGAGTTGGCTGAAAAATATTTGACCTTCACCTTGAGTACGGTCACTCATGAAAAGGAACATCCATTCAGACTGAGAGTCACTGGTGGTGAAAAATGTGTGGGAGGAAAAAAAAAAGCCTTCAATATTGGATTATTAAGAAGAACAAATCACCTTCTATCTTCTGAGGCCTGAATGACTGATATAGTTTAAATCCACTTAAACTTTCTTCCCAGTCCACAGCAGATCACCAGCTCTTTCAGACGCCTCAGAACGGCGCTTACGCAGCCTTCAGAAAGGTTTCCAGATCAGAGGAATGCTTAACTGGGTCTTTAAGACACAGACGTGACCAAACAGATGAATGAGGTACTGAGCAGCAACGAGAATGCAAAGCGCTCTCACAGATTGTTGAACGAAATATCATTTTGGTCTATCAGCAAGAGAAAGTGGCTGCTTTAATTTAGTTAAGAGTCACTTGAGAGACAGTTTAACAGGATGGCATTAAAAATGCCATAAACAAACAAAAGGCAAGGACAGATAATCCATAAGCAATTAATTAAGGGGGAACTCTGTAGCTTCCTTACATATCAGTCACTCAGAATAACTGCTGGAAAGGAGAGGGGTTTTTATATAATGTCCCAGGTTACCAGGTCTGCACAATGGGAAATGGGAGAGCGAGACAGAGAGAGAGAGAGAGAGAGAGAGACAGACAGACGTAGAAGGACATAGAAGCTGTGTTGTGTCAGTGACAGTGATTCAGTATTCAGCAATTCTGTATATACCTATAAGGAGTGTCAGTAGGGTAATGACTGTTGTATGTTTTATGAAGCTAGCAAGAAAGAAATTAGACTCAATTATGAGGACAAAGGAGATTCCAGTGAGAGGAATCTCACATCTTTAGTCATATCTATGAAATCTAGCAATCATAACCAGCAAATACAGACAAGTGATTTTGCTTTTTGTGTAGGCGATTGTAAAAATGGTGCTGTAACCAGGAAACAGTATTGTCTTGCAAGCCAGGCTTCTGAAATGTCTAAGGGTGTTTTGACATATGCGTTGTTTAGTCTAGTGAGTGAATCCTAGTGAGTTTACTTCTGTGAGAACATAGCATTCGCACTCGGGTGCAGACTAGACCAACCACTTCAAGAGTGCTGAACTACTGTGTCTCAATTGCACCGAGAAAGCAATTCAATCCTAAATCAACCAAACTGCAGGAAGTGGACCAAATAAGCTGTGCATTTTGGGCTGCAGGCTTAGAAAGCACAAACTGATCCGAAGGAAGCTATCTACATATCTGGACTGAAGAACAACAACAAAAATATCTAATAAATACTGGCTATGGTACACAAAATGCTTTAAACTAGATATTTATAATATCATTTAATAATTTACAATGCTTTACAAGCTTTCTATACACATTTGTCAAAGATTTGTTTACCTTTAACCAATTTTTTTTAGTTGATTTTCAGCTACAGGCTCTTCTACACGCCCATAAGCCCATTTTGGTTTTGGATTGTTAAATTTCCCAAACCAAATAGCAAAGGAATCAATTTCGCACAGATTTGAAGTCTGCAAGTGGACTAATAGCTGTGAAAATGCCCAAAAGCTGAGAGTATAATTCTGTGATTCTTATAAGGTTATTCTTAATCTAATAACTATTTGTTGTTCCAAAAAGATTATTAGTGAGACTGTGTTTAAAGGTTTGTACACCGATTGGACAACAAACTGATACGAAGTGCACATTAACACATACACTCGGAGGTAATGAGATTTTAACTGGCAAGATTCTGATAGGTGTGGCCATATAAGTGTACAATTTGCCCCTGATTACGTACAGGTACATGGGTGCATGAGCCTAATATTTTATGCATAACCATGCCACGCCAATCCTTTAAAAAAAATCGGTTTAAAAAAAATTCATTTGAAGTGGGGGAGTATGGGCTATGTGTACTTCTTCAGGAATCTGCTGTTTTGCAAGGAAAAAGAATACAGACTAAATAATAAAATAATAATAAAATAAAGAATACTGTGTCTGAGAGGCCAATCCTAATCTAGAAGTGATCTGCAAATTGTGCGTTGTGTATTACATCACTCAAAGATCCAGAATTAGAATAGCAAAGAGATTATCAAGAGCTCAAACCTGAATCTCCACCCCGTAGCCCATGTAGACAGTCACGGTGTACGTGCAGTCAAAGCTGGAGTAGTCACAGCTGCCTTGTGGTGGTGTCTCTATGTAGCCCCTTGGCGCTGTGAAATTGATGCTGCATGGAGCTATTGAAAGCAAGACAAAAAAATAGATCACATCACAAACTGACATTCTTCCACCTCACTACAGTCCCACTATCTTCCTATCTTGATTATATTTTCTGGGCTTCTCATTTCCTGCAGCTCCAACAAAGGCTGTTTTTCTCTTCTGCTGTGTGTGTGTGTGTGTGTCTGTGTGTGTGTGTCTGGGTAGAGCATTTTTCCAGTCACCTTTAGGTCTTTCCACTTCACTTCACTGCACCTTTTATCTCCTTTTGAGTCAAGACCTGGTACATGTAAGAGAGATTCCTTGTGGAGCAACGGGTGTATGACAGAGGCTCATGGTGCCCTGACACCATCTGACTCAATACACCTGTGCATGCTACAGAAGTGTGTGCATTACCTGGCTTCACATTAAGATGCACACAGCCCAATGTTTCTATAGTCAAATCACATGTTTAGCTTCCATGAAATGGAGAAATTTCATTTTTAGACATAGGGGAGAGCCAGTACAATTTGTGGTAACATGACATGTTTGTTTTCTCTAACTTTGTGCAGTTACTACTTCTACACAAACAAAACAGAGTTAGCACATTGTCCATCTATTTGCAACATTATTTAAAAAAAAAAATCATGGGTGTGGGCTGCAGAATAATTCTTACACTTATTATAGTATACCTATTATCTTCAGAGTTGTCTCAGACTGTTAAGAGTCACGAAAGTTGGCAGCTCTGAGACAAGAATGATGCACACACTCATTTTTAAACTTATGCAAAACATATAGTACCCATATACCAAGCATACATGATATAGCAATAAAAATGAAATGGGGAAATAAAGGGATTTATGAGTAGTGCATCATCAAAATCTTTAAATGGATGATTTTTCTGCTTGCACTTCTCTGCATGTGCATAATGAACATCCAATGATCTATTCTAATTACTTAATATTCTCCAAGCAACAGTCAAAGGTTTATCATACAGAGTAATAATTGCATGATTACAATAGACCCACACAATTTTACAATTGTGCTGCTTTGCTGGTAAATTTGTAACACAGGACTCCATTTGGTTTTGATGAAAATGTACAGTAATCTCTGGCTAAACTTGCACTTGATAAAAGGACTAAACATGTGCATGATATTATGTGGGATGTACAGTACGATGTCTGTAATTCAAATTATCATTGCATAATTTAACTCAAACCAAAAATGTAATTGTATCTTTCTATCTTTATAGCTTGTATAAGCTCTGGTGTATATTGCATAATATTCTGAGGTGTATATAACATTTTGCTGTGACATCGTTGTGCAGGTGGTGTTACCTGGAGTCTGTATTGTGGTAATAATAGTAGTGGTGAAAATAGTGGTTGTGGTAGTCTCATCATCCTGATCCCCAGACACAGACAATGTCACTGCACTTGCGTCAGTGGCAGAACCCTTGTGTCTTTCTCTAGTCTTTGATGTTTCCACTTCTTCTGTCATCACCAGTGTCGTTACAGCCTCAGACTCTTGTTTGGTTGCTGCATGGGGACGTCCTAACTGTTCTTCAGGAACTGTGTGGCAGGGAGGTGGAGCAGAAGTTGGCATGATAATGGTGGTCAGTGATTCTGTAGACAGTTCCTCGGAGCTCTGCCTCTGGGTTTCTCCAGCAGCTCCATTCTGCTCCAGGCTCCCCGCAGTGAGCTTAGCAACATGCACAGAGAAAGCTCCTGTAGCCACATTGGAGAATGGCACTGCATTCTCATGAGGGGCCACTTGAGCCAACAGAGCCTTGAAGAGATGATGGTCTACATCTCCGCTCTCTTTGAACTGTTTCTGGCCCTGATAGCGTGTATCAGGTTGAGAAATAGTTTTGAACTGAAAGTGGTGGTTAAGGTCGGTGAAAGGCGGGGCTGTAGTGACCAGGGGAAGTTCTCTGCCTGTGTCTGGTGTTCTGTGGAAAACACCCTGTTTGTCATCTGAGTCTAGAGAGTCCCCTCTCTGAGTGACTGCCATTTTCCCATCCATGAAGGAACCTGACAAAAAAAAAATCATATTAAAAATAGTTAATGAATTTGGTAGAAGTTACTTTAGATTTGTTTTTCATTTAACTCACAAACCATACCCCCTAAACCAGGGGTTCTCAAATTTTTGTAGTCAAACACTCCTTTATATTCAAATAAATTCCATGGACACCATCAATATGGATTTTTTTATGATTATAATAATTTTATGAACATTATTATGAACATTTCAGATATTAGACTCATTATTTAAATGTGTACAATTTTGGCTATTTACTGGCACCATGGAGCTTTTTATTCCTGAATTTGCCAGTGACAGAACACATTAGGTCCAAATTGCCATTATTTATAGGTATTATTTATACATTTTTGATTTATTAAGGGTTGGATTAAACCCATTCAGTCAAACAGGCTAATAATTCTACAATCTATCCTACTATATGTACATAATAAAGTTAATAGTTTTGATAATGGCAGGTTGCAATTTCCTGCACTGTAATTTTTTTTTCTTCTTTAAATTCAAAGACCCACTGGCTATGCGTCACAGACCCCACAATGTGAATCACTGCCCTAAACATGCCTAGGTTGGAACATCTGAATGCTAGATTTTTAAACTGAGAGGCCGTTAGAGGTGCCTGCTGATTGTGATTGGTTGGAATTTATTGGTCCACATCATTTGTTTTCGGAGCACCACAGAGACCATATTTTATTGACAGCCACAGGAATATGAAGAGAACCTCAAAAAACACTGCAAAACGTGTTCTGACTTTAAAATTACAAGTAATTTTTAAGTCACAGTTATGTCTTTTTATGACACATTGTTCAAATAACTGTCTTCCTGTGGGGATACTGTAAGCTTCTCACTTTCTCTCATTGGCAAAGTCACAAAGTGAAAAGGAACTCATAGCGCCCTTGACATACTTTTATGTAAAGAAGTATAAAAATGCAAATAAAAAGAAAGCTCATTTCTTTGTAATTTCTCATTTGCACATTCTCTCTTCTCCCATAGTCAGTTGATAAAAGTCAATATTCATCACATGGCATGTTTTAGTGAGTTGATCTGAAAGTGTGGTTGGGAAATTGATTCACCCCCACTGTCACCTGGTGAGATGTAATCATGCACCCTTCAGGAGGCTGCTTTGTGCAAAGTGCTGATTCCTCACCATGAGTCATTTCCACCCTAATAGCTCATTCTCTCTCATCATCATACGAAAACCGGTCTGTTTAAAGCAAGAGTTCACTGTATCAGCAACAAGTTCGCCGCTACTCAGCAAGCATTGCAAATTGCCAAGTCTTGTGTGGGGAATCTGAGACATATGGCCAGAAAAAGATAATCTCTCAAAGCAAACAGAACTGACAGACTACATTTCCTCTGTTCATGCTATAAAGAGTTGAGAAGAGTATCATTTCCACAAGAAGTAATGTGTGTTTTATGAGAGACTGACTCCAGTGCATGGATAAAATCAAATCAGCATCCAGCGTGTCAGTCGTATCCAAGCAAAATGACACATGAAGGCTGCCACAAACAGGAAGAGGCTCTTAATCCTTACCATCTATTTTTGAGTATGTGGATGCGAAATCTAAAATTTATTCTAAAAGATCTAAAAACAAAACAAAACAAAACAAAAAAAACAACACACACGCAGAAGGAAGAAGAACAGTATAGTATCTATATTATCATTAATACAGCTGTATGTATTTTTCAACAGTTGCAGCAACATTGTCTTGGATTTGTTTGGTGAGAAAAATCCATCCATCCATTTTCTGTACCGCTTATCCTACACAGAGTTGCAGGGTAGCCTGAAGCCTATCTCAGGGAACTCGGGGCACAAGGCAGGCTACACCCTGGACAGGATGCCAACCCATCGCAGGATACAATCGCACACATATTCACACACTACAGACGATTTGGAGATGCCAATCAGCCTACAACCCATGGCTTTGGACTGGGGGAAGAAACCAGCAGACAAGTAGGAAACCCTGAAGCACAGAGATAACATGCAAGCTCCGTGCACACAGGGCAGAGGCGGGATTCAAACCCACAACCCTGGAGGTGGGACATGTCTAACCATTAAGCCACCGTGGCCGCCCAGTGAGAAACATCTGCTCCCCAATTTCCATTTGTTAAAGCATACAGACTGAGTAAGCTGATACCAAATTGTTTTAAGGTCTTAGTAATTTACTGTAGGGGTAGAAAAATCTTGAGTAATTTTATTATATATTAAAAGTATTATTTTGTAATATTATTATTTTACTGAGTATTATTAAAATTGAATACATGTACTCGTGTATAATTACATTTCCAAAAAAAATATTCATTAGATTTTTTATTAAGAACTCCTGTTCCACTCTTGATCAGTGTTCTTCTGCTCACAGGAAGTCCTAGGAATTAAGGCCATTTGATAACAATAAACTTGTTTTCTCATGTCAAGTTGGCTTTCACATGTAGGCCACAATCCAGAGTCGCTTCTCAAGTTATATTAAGACCAACATCCATCCATCCATTTTCGGTACCGCTTATCCTACACAGGTCATGGGGAGCCTGGAGCCTATTCAGGGGACTCAGGCAGGGGACACCCTGCCAATCAGCCTACAATGCATGTCTTTGGACTGACCTCCAGAGAAAACCGGAGTACCCGGAGGAAACCCCCGAAGCACATGGAGAACATCCAAACTCCACGCACACAGGGCAGAAGCAGGAATCAAACCCCCCAATCCCAGAGGTGCGTGGCAAATGTGCATATGGATTATATGCAGTGTAATATAGGTCATATGAATTTACAAAATGCATTTTCTGATTATTTTCCACACAAAATACTCAATACAAATCACAAAGGTTCTCTCATTTGGTCAATGATGATATATATCAATTGAATTGGCTGCCATGCAGTATTTACAATTCAGTTTAGGAGCCAGTCATTCAATAACGTAGAAAATATCTGTCAAGAATCATGCCAATTGGTCCTTTGCTATGAACTTCTCATGCTACACACTATACATTAGTTAGTGCTATACCTATGTAAATGTGTGTATTTGAAGATGGATAAGCCATTGACGTTGAGTGCCTCTGGCCCTAACTCAATAAAACGTTTCAATATATTATCTTATATAAAATTATGTGTCTCCTTTTGCTACCCTAGAAAGCATGGACTCCATCTAATTTGCACAAGCATGTTGAGGTAAGTTAGCCTTGTTTGCTAATGCTAGGTTCGACTAGCATTGATGCCAGTACTTAATGTAATTTGCTGGGCAGCAAGTGAAATTCTAGCTAATAGATTTTGGTTATTTACATGATATTTTACTTCAGATTAATTCATTAGTAAACTATAGTATGTAGCCTTAGTAATGCAAATGACAGGGAAATTTACAGAGATTGAATCATGTTTTCAGGATTTATACATCTTCTAACAGTTTCAGATAAGAAATAAAAGTTACTTTTCATTTGAAAAACATTTAGTTTTTACATTTACTTTTTAATACCTGAGTACATTTAAAAGCAACATTTTTCATCACTTTCACAAGAGTCCATTCCAAGCTGGATACTTCCACTTTTTTAAGTCAGATTTAGACAGATTATTTATACTTTCACTAAAATATAAGTTCTCAGTACTTTTTCTATCCCTGGTAATTTAGCTCTGGTTGTATTCAAACAGAAATTAAACCATTTCAGTAGTCACTCTTCTCCCTATGGTGCTAAACACTCAATCAACATTTATGTGCTTATCTGGAGATCCCATTGCTTAATTGCTCTGTTAATGACCAGGAATACTTGCTTTCTGACACAGTAAGAGAATTAACACATGCAAAGAATTAGTTCCTTAGACTAAGAGGATAATTAGCTAATTATAGAGACCAAAATAATTAATATACAGTAGACAGAAGTGTGTGGCACTGCAAATGAAATGAGAATGTTATTATCGTCTATTATTCCACAGTGCTATAGAAAAATAGTGTGGATATTTTTTCCATTACAGATCCCTCATTCAGAGGGATTTATATGGTGGACACTCCACATAATCTAAGCCTTATAAAGGAGATGTTAATAAAATGTGTTGTTATTTAACAAAGAAATCTTTAAGGATAGAGATGCCATTGTCGAAGCTTTGTAAAGGTCAGGAGGACCTTTAAGAGTGTGCTCCTAATCTCAGCTCGTTACCTGTATAAAAGACACCTGGGAGCCAGAAATCTTTCTGATTGATAGGGGGTCAAATACTTATTTCCCTCATTAAAATGCAAATCAAGTTATAACATTTTTGACATGCGTTTTTCTGGATTTTTTTTGTTGTTATTCTGTCTCTCACTGTTCAAATAAATCTACCATTAAAATTATAGAATGATCATTTCTTTGTCAGTGGGCAAACGTACAAAATCAGCAGGGGATCAAATACTTTTCTCCCTCACTGTATACCAATCCTAAAAAGCCATATGAGCCATACATGACTCCTGGCTTCAGGCATACAGAGTTCAAAAGCCCCAAAAGCTGCAGGCAAAATAAACTATCAGCTCCAGCATGCAAATGTGAGGGACAGATCTAGACACTAGAGGTTTGATTTGCACCATTAGAACAGCTTCAGTATAAACAGATTGGCTCCACTGTGCGTTCAAAGATCTCTTAGTTGTCTACTCTCCAGTGACCGCATTTGACTTTTAAATGGCTGTGAAATACATTTGAATCTTTTTCCATGGACCAAGGAACAGACTTTTTTTGTTTTGTTTTTCTCTCTACTGCATATTCTAATGTATTCTTCAGTTCACTTTTAAGTGATGCTCTTCATAAACATGTTTTGAATGGCTGCTAAACTATAGCTAAAGAACTAAACAATTGTCACAACACTAACCGTGCTTTGTAACAGAGTTTTGTGACCAGTAAGGTAAAGCTGTTCCCTTTTCTTCCTTTTTTTTCAGGACAGAGGACTTTGTGTTTTGTCTTCTTAACTTATAAGAAGAGACATTTTAAAAAAAAAAAATGCTGTTAAGGGAACTTTCATGTCTGCTTGCGTCTCACCATCACCATCATTCATTATTTTCTTATAACAGAACACCCTGTCGTGTTTTAATCCTCACATGGCATACATTTTTATCCAAAGCAACTTTCAAGTGAGTTAGAATACAACTCAAGTGTATGGATTAAAGGAGCTAACAGAGACATCAAGTGCTTCAAGACTTCCGTTTTCTGGGCAGAAAAAAAAAAATTAAGTAGAAGTAGGAAGAATAGAGAAAGAGAATAAGTGCTAGAGTGTACAGTGGTAAATACCAGTCACACAGCAAACAAAAAATATTACAATCCAGCAATGAGTGATGTAATCTATAGCATCACAAATTCTAAAAGGAGAAAAATGGTGAGGTGGAATTACTTCACTGCACTACGGCAAAGAGTGCACATTAGCATCAGCATGTAAAATGAAATAAATGTATATAAAATGAGATAAATGCATGTAACTCTATAATCGGTTTGAATTTTCAAGTCAATACAGATGCTGCCTGTGCCTCGACAGCAGATATGCAAATTATAGTGTGAAATTCAGTTGAAACCAAAGCCTGCCTTTGACATGTAGGTCTGAGCTACACATCAGGGATGTCTCTGCACTCGGCTTTTCCTAAAGCTTTTGACTCATATTGCCTTACGCACTGCTTGCATTGATTAGCGTATTTCTGTAATGACAGCTAGCTGCTTTTTTCTACTTCAGAATGAATCTTGATCGCTCCTGTGTGGGGAAGAAGGGGGGAGAGTGAGAGCAATAATGAGAGAGAGAGAGCTTTTAGCCACAACACACACCCACACCCACACCCACACCCACACACACACACAGGCACGCACACATGCATGCACAGTGGATTATAAGAAGTGAATGACTGGAGGCAAAGAGCAGCTCTTCTCATTCTGTACAGCATAAATAATGCATCAGGGAGACTAACATGTCGAATTTTTCAAAGGTGCTCAGTGACCTCTTCTTCCCAACCAGGTCCAGAAACACACCTCCAGAAAAGAACACACTGTTGACTCATTCTAATCAAAAAACAATGATGAGAGAGTGCGAGAGAGAGAAAAAAACAATTCAAAGCTCCAGCTACAAGCTAAAGGTGTTAAGAGCTTGTTTTCACACTGTATTAAAAAGTAAGGCTGAAATCTTATTTCTAGCAATGTATTTTTTTTTTTAATTAGCCTAACCATCTTTTGAGCTCATCTGAGGTATTTAAACGGATGGATGACACAGCGAGTAAATGGTAATCTAAAGAATGTCTGATATCGACCCCACTCTCTGCATTTGTCTGATTATAGGACTTCCGTGCCCTTAATTCTCAGCCAGATTGTCTAATGCACCTTTTCACCTTTTAGTCTTACAATCCTTTCACTCAATATCTCTCTCTGTCTCACTCTCAGTGTTATTCAGATAGATCACAAGGAAGGCTTCAGGAAAGGGGAAAGCACCTGAAAAAGCTATATGATGTTTATCAAGGTTTTTAAAAGCAAACAGAAACTATAGCTTAAAACTTTGTTTATTCTGCACAAACCATTTGAATTTTGAATAAGCACAAGTGATTACAGTTTCGAAAGTTATTTTACTGAAGGGGTGGCTTTTAGCCGAGCCTTAAAAAAAAAAAAAAAACACTTATTTTTGGCTTTTCTTTCCAGAGAAAATAATAAATGGGGCTAATGGGGCTTTACATGTTAACCTCAAGGTAAATGTCAAAGAGTGTGAAACTGAAGCTTTCGTGGGCAGATCTTAGATAAACCAGGGCGAACATGAGAACATCTTCAGTTTCTATAATATCCAGCTTTATTGTCTCAGGAGCCATAAACACTACACTGGACTATAGTGGAGGTCATATTGTGGGAAAATCTCACAACCTGTCACTTCTGACCAGGGTTATTATAGTTGTTAAAATATTGCTAGTTTATATTTTTTATTTCTATTTGCATTTTGGTTTTTAGTTTCATTTTCGTTTCAGTTAGTTTTAACGGTGCATAAATAGTTTTGATTTCATTTTTATCTTTCAAAAATCATTATTTTTAGATTGTATTTAGTTTTAGTATCATTTCAGTTTTAAATAAAAATCCCACATTGGGCTCTGTCTTTTTCCTGCTTATTAATTTTGCCATTAATGCTCCACTGCTACTAAACTGCTGCTGTGCCAAGGAGTTTTAATACATATTACTCTGCCACTCCCTTCAACCTCGGTTCTTAAGTCAGACCAGACAACATTTAAAATACGAAAACAGAAGCTTTATTCTCTGAAATTCTATTTAGTTTTCATTCGTATAGCAGGTGGACGTTATAGTTGCAGTTTAGTTTTCGTTTATTTGGAAGTTCACATTTTTATTTATATTTCAGTTGACGACAATGTTTTTTCACTGATAGTTTTAGTGTGCATGATAGTTTTCGTTAACAATAATAACCTTGCTTCGGACCATGCAACAGCCTTCAAAAGTTATTTTGAAACATCCATTATCCCAAAACCAATATCACACCATGCTGAGATACCCAGCTGAAGAGCACGGTTCTTGAATCAAAGACAGTAACCATAACAGCAGTGAAACATCAGCAGCAGTTTAAGGTCTTCACAACAAAGTCCTAACTAGAATCAATACCCTTGATCCACCTCTAGTTATAGAACATGGCAGAAGATTGGCAGGGCTACTTGCCGAAAAAATTATGATTTATGTGCTGTGGCAGTTAAATGCTTTGGAGCTTTTTTTTTTATTTCAATAATAAAATCAAATAAAAATAAAAACCCTATAGCACCACAGTGTTATTTTTTTTTTTTTACAATGAATCCCCCCAAAAAAAACAGTCCATAAATGCGAAACAGTGGCTAATGAGTCAAAGATCTCAACCTGTGTCAAAATAATGAAAACAAGACAATCAAAACAGCTGAAACCTTGTTCCGTCTTTATGCATTCATTTTGTACAAGACCTTCACAGAAAAAGAATCAGTCACTATGTTTCAAGAAGCCGAAAATTCATGCTGTATAGCACAGGAATTACTGAAAAGAAAAGTAGCCTACCATAGTTGGCTTGAATGAGTGATGAGTGGTAATTTATGATCTGCTAATAACACATGGCAATGTGCAAAAGCCAAACAGTCATGCATTCACAACTTTGTTGGCATGGAAAACTTGTTTCTGGCACACTGAGAACTTATTTTAGTTGATGTTAAGGAAGGAGATTATGCGAGGCATGAAGAGCATGAAGACCTCTGAAGAAGTATTATAACCAATGAGGATTTGGAAATGAAGTATTCATTTAAAAAGAACACACTTTCAGCAAACCTGCAGTTTTACAGCTAGAAAGTGAAACTGACCTACCAACGCATTTAATCCCAGAAGAAAGCATTTGCTCAGAATGTCCAAGAATTTTGGACCATATTACTTAATACCATCTTAGTTACTCTGCATTTGCCTGTATCCCTGAAATTGTCTTCAGATCTGATATGTTAACTTTGAGGTAAAATTCAAAACTTGAATTGTACATTCAGACATTCATTGCAATAATTTGCAATAATAAGAGCAGTTTTGTTTAATGTGTGTTGAATTAACCAAAACCAGCACCAGAGATGGTGTGCATCTCTATGAATCACCTACAGTAGTAGTGTCTTAAAAGTTAATATACTGTATAGTATAGCAACACGGATGTAAGGATGAAAATGCACTTGATCACCATATAGTTTAATGCCTGTTGCATATTTGTTATGCAATAGCTTGACATACTGTCTCTTGAAAAGAATGAATGTATTTGTAATGCTTTTACATTTTAACACAAACATCTGGGAAGAAATATCCAGATAATAACAGTTTACTAGATGGGTACCTTCATTTTTGAGGCACTAACCAATCATTAATACCAGTTCACCAGGTTCAACCATTCTTCATTTTCCATGTACTACAATGATGTTTATTAAAATTGCAATCAAAAAAAAAATATATAATAATTTAAGGATGGTCAGATGAGCTGGAAAATCCCAGGAGGGGTGGGTCATGATGGGTTGTGCAAATGACTACAAAGACAGCACAAATTTATTGTCCGAGCCATACTCTTGGAAATGTCTGGAAGTGGGTATGAAAGGAGGCTGCAAAGGATAAACTGCTGTTTACTGAAATATAACACCAAGAAATATGTGTATGGATGAAGGATTTATTTGGGAGATTACATGTGAAATACCTAAATTAAGCACATACAAAAGTATAGACATCTTTGAACGTATTGTATAGCATTTTTAGTCTTCAAGGTTAAGGAGGGGGAAGCTATACTCGTGCTCATTATACAAGCCCAGTAAGTCTAGATTTTTGATTTTTTTTGTTGTTGTTCAAATGATGTGAAAAGTGTTGGGAGAGTTTGGGTTAAGAATAACTACATTCATAATTTGCTTGATTAGCTTGATGAATGCACTATTTTACCACAGGGATTGGCTGTAATGTGCCGATCTCTTCTTACTCAAGTTTAACTTTTGATGACATCTTGCTATCTTGGAAAAATTCGCCAAATGGATGTATGTATGATTTTGCACAGGGACTTGGCAGTCCACACAAATCTCAAAGCGCCTCGAAGCTTCCTTTCTGTTGAAAGTTGAAAACAAAAGATCAAAAATCGACATCCAGTTATCAGGAGTAGTGACTGTTGTCTGTATGATACTTTCCATGAAATAATATAAAGGACCAAAAGGATTGAAGATTTTGCTTCAACAAAATTAAATAAATAAATAAAAAAACTGTATTGTGTGTTTACTCAGGTTGCTTTTGTTTTATGTTGTATTTCATTTGAAGATCTAAAACTATTTAGTATGAGATATACACAAAAACAGAAGGTATCAGGATGGGGCAAAAACTTTTTCACAGCACTGTAGTCATGGCTACAGACATAAAGCAGAAGGGGAGAAGAGGAGATTTCAAAAGAGCTGGAAACCACTAAGCATGGAAAACCTCTAAGCATGGAAAACCTTTCATGAATTCTTGAAAAAGTCTTTAACTAAAGTCGATTAAACATGTATTCAAAATGATGGATTAATTTATGATTATGATGGTTTGTCCAATTACTTTTGGTCCCTGATTTGGGTGTAACTGTCCTCAAATTAGAGCTGAAAGTCTGTTCTGTGAGCTCATATTCCTTATTTTATTTGACTTGTACATTGATGTCTGTGTACATATACATACCGTACATATATGAGACTACATTGATAATCTGGGGATTTTATTATTATTATTATTATTATTATTATTATTATTATTTTCATTTAAATTGGGAAATAAACAGTAGGCTTTAACATTTTTAAGTACTTGAAACAAAGAAAGTAAATGTTCAATATCTTGAATATTTAATATTTATTCATTTCTAGGACCATATTTATATATAAGCAAATGTGTGATATTGACCATGTTAACTGCTTTGTAAAAAAGGTCAGACTTTCCTCATACCTAAGCTCTTCTATTGAAAAGTGTTCAGACGACGCTCTGATGGATTTTAAAATGGATCATTTTACAGAGACTTATTGAGTCCATGCCAGCTCGAGCGCACACTGCCATTAAAGGAAAAAGGGAACATACCAAATACTAAGAAACTCGGAAATTCATGTAAATATTTCCCTTGTCAAAGTCACTCAGATCCTTATACTTGCCCATTTTTCCTGCTTCCAACACATTAACTTTGAGACCTGACAGTTCACTTGCTGCCTAATATATCCTACTCCTTGACAGGTGCCCATGTAACAAGATAATCAGCATTATTCACTTCCCCTATCAGTGGTTTTTAAGTTATGCCTGATCGGTGTGTACCCACACACACACGCGCACGCTAACACACACACACACACACACACACACACACACACACACACACTCTGGGGTCCAAAAAAGTTGGAAGACATAAGATTTTTTGGTCAAATAGATAAATTATCATATTTATCACATCACTCTCTCTCTCTTGCTCTCTCTCTCTCTCTCTCTCTCTGCAAAATAGAGTACAGCATTCCCGTTGTGATGATGAGGACCCATAACGGAGATTAGGTGAGAGAGAGTGCAGGATAGATTTCATCTCAAATTGATTTCCACTGATTCATGTCCTTATCACTCAGAGCTCTCCCACTCACGCTCCGCACGCACAAGGCCTTAATTAATCTGTATGGAGGGCAGAGGGCTGCCCACGTGCTTCTGGCAGACCGCAGGAACCAGGGGCTGGATTAATCATTCCTACAGCAACAGATTCTCACACATGCACGCTGTGTCGAATTAAACATTAATTAAGAGTCCAATAAGAAAGCAACTGCAGTCACTGAGAAAGAATGTGTTGTGTGTTTCTCAGATCTTTACAATGTCCTGGATATAAATGACCATTCATATGTCTACTTGCAATACTTTATAATATGTACATGATTAAAAAAATGGACTCCACAAATTCTTATTCACCTGAATGCATGATAGCCTGCAGTATTTTCTGCTAATGCTAATGGCTAGGCATATAGTACATAGTATATATCTACTGTGGCATTCTAACAAAGCTCTAAATAAATACAAGAAATCATTAATCAAGGATTTAAACATCTTCTACCACTATGCCATCACACAGACAACACACCTGCTGTGAATATTCAACAGTTATACACCCAAGGCATGAATAAAACATTTTTGTTCATATTTTGTTTCCGTAATCTACATATCACATGGTGGACAAGTCACTAGCCCAGGCACCCAGAACAAGCAGATTTCGTGTGGGCTTTTAGTTTTTTATTCATTGTTTCCCCACAGACACGTATGTGTGTATATCTGATACGTGAGACAATAGCGTGGTCAAAAACAGGCAAAGGTCAGGCAATTGGCAAACGGGCATAAACAGGCAAGGCAAAGCACGTAACGAAAAACGAGAAACAAGATCAAAAACTATTAAACAAAACGAGGAACAAGGTACAAAGGCTTGGTACGAGGAAATCTTATTCAATACTTCGCAACGAACAAAGCGACACGAGGGGTTTAAATACTAAACATAATCAAGGGTGAAACACAAAACAGCTGAGACTAATGCCACATACGGGAAACAACCAATGACGATACAGGGGTGGAGACAGGACAGAAATCACAACAAAACACACGTGTCATGAGTAAACAAAGTCAGTGTCACTGAAACCCGGAAGTGCGTGCTTGCGCTACGGAGCGCGCTGCGTGCTCCAGCACTCAGCACGAGGGGAAATCGTGATATACGGTGGTGCGGCACACCTCAATGCTGTAAATATACTGTACCGTACTCACTGGGAATCCCAACGACTGCTGCACTACACATCGACCGAGTCGCGATCTGTCTGTCAGTAAAAAGAAATTAATATGTGTACACAGATGACAGACAATCTTTTCAGAATCAGGAACATGTAGGTACACTATATGGCAAAACATGTTGACCTCCCCTAAACTGTTGCCACAAATTTGGAAGCACCCAATTGGGATGTCATTGCATGCTGTAGCATTACAATTTCCCTTCACTGGAACTACAGTAAGAGGCCCAAATCTGTTAGAGTATGACAGTGCCCCTGTGCTCAAAGTGACATCCACGAAGACATGGTTTGCCGAGGCTGGAGTGGAAGAACTCATGTGGCCTGCACAGAACCCAAATCTAAACCCCACTGAACACCTTTAGGATGAACTGAAATGTTAACTGCTCCCCAGGCCTCCTCACCTGACATCACTAATGCTATTGTGGCTGAATGGGCAAATCCCAATAGCCATGCTCCAGAATTTAGTGGAAAGCCTTCACAAAAGAGTGGAGGTTATGTGGTGTATGTGGAAATACCTCCGGCGCAAAGCCGTCATATGAGACTTATACACACTTTCTACACACAGTTACCTCGCGGTTAAATATATCAAGGAAAAACAAGGCTGCTAATGAAATCTCACAGCCAAAGTGTTGGCTTACTTACAGGCACATTAGGAGAGGATAATGTTCACAGGCTTGTTAAGTTCCTTTAGTCTGTATTAATGCACTTAACTAGTGAACTAACTAACCACATGTTATGATGTTACATATTTTAATGCTACCCATTTTTAGCATAGTCAGTTAGAGTAATCAAAACAAGAGACTGGGCAAGCACACAGGAGTGTTTACTAGCTTGGTGTGCTAGTTAATGAATTTATGATTTGTCCTCCCCTGAAAATACCATAAAATGTTTTGTAGTGCGGTTGCAAAGTATTAAAAAAAGTTGCAAGATAAATGAAAAACACCCATCAAGCCAGAATGAATCATCTCTCAATGTGGCACAGAGCCAGTGTCTCCTGCAGCATGGCACTCACATGGCCAACACTTTTCATTCTCCTCAATGAAGTCACATTTAATTCAAAGGCCTTTTGAAGCTTCTAGCTTGGACAGAAAGCCTTGTCTTTCAGACTTATTCTGGCACAACAAAAGCAGTCAAAAAACACATTTGATATTCTTCACAATTTATCAAACATAACATTTATCTTCAAAACCATATGAGCAGAACAACATGTTCATACGGAATGAGGGGAAAAAGAAAATGGCAGCTAGATTACGAGGCTTCAGACAGTTACATTTGGATGTGGGCAAATTGCTCAGACAGAGAAGTTAATAAGCCAGAATTCTGTCAGTGTTTTTCCATTGCTATACTGTAACTTGGGTTGTCAGACTGTGCAATGGGAAAAATTAGTGTGAGAGGACTTTCATGTCTGTGTGTATATGTTTATGTCACTAAGCTCTGAGCAATTTTAAGATAACCAGATTCTACATTCAGAATATTTTGTAGTGAAACACAGTAAAGCCTTGTGTTTTTGCTGGAGGACTGAAAGCAGCTGTGATTGTGCTGCCACTTGAAGCTGTGACTACTCCTGAGTATTTCTAACCCTGCAGACCCTTCTAGCCAATCTAATCCTAGCTGAAGGAGACAGAAATCTTCTGTCTGAAAATATGACTGCATAAAGTTCAATGAGCACTTCAGGCCACAAACATTGTGAAGCAGTAGCCTCAGAGTTCTGTTAAGGTCTGATTAAAAGCTGCAATAATTCAAATATTTACTGTCGTACTATTACAAATAAGGTACAAAGACAAGAACACTTTAAGTAATTGTTGTAAGTATTCTACCATGTGCCTGAAAAAATGCAACAAAAAAAACCCACGATGACATCAAAAGAAATAAAATTGAAGTAAATCTCAGAACAGAACAGCTTCTACAAGATTGGGGGGGGGGGGGGTGAAATACAGTGCTGTGAAAAAGTATTTGCCCCCATCCTGATTTCTTCTGTTTTTGTGTTTATCTCACACTAAATTGTTTCAGAAATGAAAACAAATTCTAAAATAAAACAAAAGCAACCTGAGTAAACACAAAATACAGTTTTTAAATTATAATTTGTTATATATTGAAGCAAAAAATCCAATTCCAATCCAATTCCAACTGGGCCTGTTTGAAAATGTATTTGCCCCCATAGTTTCTAATTCCCCAAATCTATGAAACTGCATTCATACTGGGGTTCAGCTAGAGTAGACGCCTGATTACACCAAACCCTGTTCAATCAAATGGAAGGTTAGTTATGTGCCTGAATAATATGGACGAACTCTGCCAGCCACCATAGGCAATGAGGAGCAGGAATTCCTACTAATTACTAAGCCATGAACAGGAGGAGGGTTGAAGGCATAAATAATATGTTTTTACCTCACATTGTAATAGCTATAACTCCAATTCTAACTCAGTGTCCCTTTCCAAGACAGCACACAACACATCTGCATATCTTGAGCAATTTATGCCTCAAAGACGTCGCAATGACCTCATTTGGTACTTGTTAAGATGATGAGATAATGTAAAAGTGTGATGTGATTTAAATCCAGTGATGTAAATTCAGTGTTGTAAACAGCACCCCCTCTTGGTGATGATTTAATTGTTTTAATTGTTTAGATAAATGGTTTATATGTGAACACTGACTACAACTGACTACAAACTGATTTCAACTAGACTGACAATAATCAGTAGCTGAATAAATATTCCAATTAGTCACAGTATAAGCATTAAAAAAAAATAAAAAATGGTCAAAAATGATATTCTCATTATACAACATCATTGGGATGGTATTTGTGTACATTAAGCTGACACTGGCTGGATGTGCGTATTACTTTCTGCATTATAGGGAGCAATAAGAAATCCCAAAGAAACCAAATTCACACCAACACTGCAACTCATTAAGCCAAAAAGCTAACACATACTGTACAGTATTGATATGTTTTTCACCACAAGCCTCACACAAAATCCTAGCCAACCCCATGAATATGCCATCTGCGCCTGCATTATACTGTCTCCAGTGTGATTTATGGGATTTTTGAAATGTCACCACAGCAGCAGCATTGAGGCTGAGGGACATGTTTCTACTCTGTGAAAGTGCACGTCCCAGAAGGGCTTTGCAGCTGAGTTCTTGCTACTTTCTGCGTTCTCATACACCTCTGTGTAAAGGTCAATCTCACATCTCCATAATGACCAGTGGCAAGGAACAGCCTGATCAATGCAAGGACACCTGCTATCACTGGCAGCTTATTGATCAGTACCCAGCAATGCACTAAGGTGCCTCTCACTTGCTCAGTCAGAGAGAAAGAGAGCAAGAGAGAGAAAAATACACTGGAGCAAACTATTGATCTCAACCCTCTAACAATGTGCAAAAGCACTCAGCAGCCTCCAGAAACCTGGCCTACTCTGTGTTTAGCCAGGAATATTACAGACTCAGTCCCCCAGACCACTCGGTGATGGGCACAGCTAGAATAGTGACTAGGCATGAATGAGAAAAACTGATGCAAGAGAATAACCAAAGAAAATAAGGCACAATGTGTGCGTTAGTGAAAGAGGATGGGGTACAAGACCTAAATAAAAATTAAGGTATCACATGGACATGTTGCACAGCTGAACTGGAATAAGCCATGGGAAGAGGGAGAAGGTTTCAAATATAAACCTAATTCTCTCCAGTAAATCAAATAACCACAGAGCAGGATTTACTGCTGCTGGTCAAGCATTTTCCTTCATTCACAGTAAAAAAAAAAACACCTGCATCTGGATTCAAACCTCTCAGTCCCACAGTGAAATTATACCAGATAAAGACATCCATCCAAAAGCTCACAAAGGTTGGAAGCAGGAGCAGGGGTGGACCTATGGGGTTACTTGCCAAACCAGAACCTATAGGTTGTTCATACCAGAACTGATCCTTCACTGATAGGTTGGCCACACTAGAACTGAGAGGTTGTTCAGTTTGAATTTTGGAGCACAAGCGCTATTTATCCACGATGCGATAACCTTGAGATTCCTGCCAAGCTGTTCATTAATGAGCTTGTATTTTTCAGTTATATGCATGCAACAGAGAACTGAAACAGGGCTTGATTTGAGAAGAATGGCAGGCAATGCCATCTCCCCAGTACTATTAACAATTATATATATTCTAATTTAATGAATATTTAATATTTGCAAATCATGTTGCTGTGGGCATAACAGGATGTCAAATTATGTCTAATTTAGGCTATTTAGGTTCACCTTTAAGCAGTATTGTATTTAAATACAGAGTGTCCCGAAAGTCTCCACACTAAGGGGACTATGTTTGCCAGCACCACGTCGGTTGTGACTTCGTCACTGGATGTTCGTAGAAACACTTCTACTCTTTATGAATTTGTTTATAAATTTGACAACAGTGCGATGTGCTAGCCATGTTTCCTGTTAAAGTCCATCACAACCTTGCGACAGCTTCCTGATCCAGCCATGAGAATGATTTCAATATGTTCTTCTTTTGTCAAAGGCATTCTTAAAGGCTCTCTGAAAATATATTGTATATAAATTATGAAGTATGAAAAATTTTTGTTACAAAGTGTTAATTTCCCCTATATATGGAGACTTTTGGGACACCCTGTAGTATATATATTATGTTTTAAAGTTGTATTATATGTGAGGAAGTATTCTGTGTGCCAACACACACACAAGACCGTTAAAGCCATATGTTAATAAACTGAAGGATAGGCTTTTTTGCTCTGCTTAGAATATATACACTCTAAAGGGGAAGTTTATCCTATTTACCACAAGCCAGTTAAAAGCTGATGAGCTTTAAAACACGAAGACATTTCCTTTTCTTCACAAAGCACAGGCGAGAAAATCCAATCACACACATGCTTTGCTTTTTCTCTCCAGAAGGCAGTTCTGTGCCAATTTCTTAAACAACCTTTCCTAAAATACTGTTTTCTTATGCTATGCTTTTTTTGGTGAATGCAAAAAACAATCACCCTGAAGCAACAGATTAGTGAGGCTGGCTCTTTGTGAAGCTGTACAGAGCTGCAGCAATTAAGGCTCTTCTCCCACTTAATGAGCTTTAATCCAGACATGCTTTCATTTAATTTCATCTCTACACGCCTGAGCTAACGACACGCAGAAAATGCTCTCAGTGCTGTTTCACCACTCTCCCTCTCAAGCCTCTAATCTGGACAGACTGTCTCCCCACAGCAATTATATTACAACATCTATAATACAGATGACCGTATGCACTATACAACACAGCCATTCAGGAACAAAATGTTTCCTTCTGTAGATACAGTTTGCTATATCCTCAAGAAGGCCTTGCAGTGATTGTACTACCTATGACAGCTTAAGAAATTTAAGCTGCCAGAGAACAGCACTTTGTGCAAAGTGCAGAGAAAATGGCCAACCCTTCACACCCAAGCCATTCTCTCTTCCAGCATTTCCCTTCACAACAGAAATCCCACACTAGTCAACCTCCACAGCTTCTTAAACAATGCCACAGATTTAACTGTACACTTGCTTCCAAGTCCATTATAATCATCCAATTATTATTATGCAGAGGGTAGCACTGCATAGCTCCAGGGTCTATACTGAGCTTGGGTACTGTCTGTGCCGAGTTTCATTGTAGTATTGCGGTTAATCTATGAGACATCATACCAGAAGAAATTCCTTGTACGTTACATACGTGGCACATAACAGACTCTGTGCAGGGGCTCTGTGCAGGCTAGTCGAGTTCTTCCACACCAACCTTTATTAAACCATGTCTTCATGGACCTCACTTTGTGTACAGGGGCATTGTCATGCTGAAACATGTTTGGGACCCTTAGTACCAGTGAAGGGAAATTGTAATGCTAGAGCATACTAAGACGTACTGTACAATTGTGTGATTCCACCTTTGTGGCAGCAGTATATATATATATATATATATATATATATATATATATATATATATATATATATATATATATATATACACTCTGCAGGTGTAAGTAATTATGATTAGGCATCAACAATATAAACATCTAGAAATTTCTACACAGCAGATTTGCACCAAACACTGTCAGCATATCAATGGAATGCAGAGGCACTTTGCTATGGAAAGCAGCCTAATCAGCCTCTTCAGGCAACACACAAGAAGAGCTGTTGAATGACATTAGGGTTCAATTTCCAACAATCATTATCTTATTACTCTGAGGAGGCAAAACAGCAAAACAAGATCTAATTTCCTTTCCATGCAGGGAACGAAACAATGCAAGCTGATACAATAAGTCTCCCTCTGTAGTGTAAGTTTCTAATGTGTATTGATTAAACTGGTTCTGCAGTGAATGATAACTCAGACCAAGCTTTTCCCCAATGTAATAATAGTTACTGACAAGGACACTTTGATGCAAGAAAGTCATGTATAGTTGGGTCTTATAGTTGTATGGCGATATGGGAAAACCTGTCAGATGTCACTGTAGCTGAAATCTGGAAAACAGCCAAAATTGATGAACAATTGGGTTTTGACAAAATTTAGATTTTCTGCCCAAATTGAGATATATTTTGACATCTTTACTTTAAGGAAACATACATATATTTTACCAAAACAACATGGAAATGTTTTATTTAGGCATCTTTCTATAAGACTGATCAATTTAATTTATAATCAGATCCCAGCTAACAAAATATCAAAATGCTCACTATTATTTTTCTATAAGTAGATTATGTTACAACTATAGAGCTAGGCAGGGTGTCTGGTTGTGGTATTGTTTTAACTTTTACGGTAAGCAGACTTTAAAAATGCTATTAAAATTTTTTTAATATTTCAAAAATATATAGTAGAAAATGTCAAAAGTTTGACAATGTGAAGGGTTTTCGCAGAAAAGCAGAGTAACATCCAGGACATTTTTATTGCTTGAGCAATCAAATTACAGCTTGGGAGGGGCAAGTGAGAAAAATACATACAAGATTCTTGAGAATCTTGAGCAAATACAAGATTAAATCCTGTTGAATCTGACAGTATGGTGAATACAACACCTCATCGCTATACAGTAGTTACGCTAAATGTTTAAAGATCAATCAAAATGTTGTGGTTAATAAATAAAGATAAGCTAGCTAATTAGCTAGTATATTCAAAAGGTAAATGCAGTAACAGCTTTGTTATAATAATAGTGTACAAACACGTAAGCATATTTTTCATATCAGCACACGTATTTCTCTGTATAAAATAGCATCTAGTGTAAAAGCAGAGGCTTGAAAGTTTCACATATATCCCTTACCACCTTTCTTCCTTCACTTCAGTGGTAGTAGTCTGTGTGTTGGGGTTTGTGTTTGCTTACCACATTGTTATATGGCACCTACTATCATGTTGTCTGTCTCAGAGTCCTCATTTAAGAGTTCCAGAAGGACATCGTTCTCCTTCTGTTCAGGTTCACTAGATCCTGCTCTGAAAGACACTTTCACATAACTGCATCCAAATGGCACCAGTGTGCTCATCTAATATGACCTATCGGTAATGCAATAAAGCTGGATTCCAGTGCACATTAGCATAATGCTAGTCACCACTGATCTGTAAACAATTCTGGCATTCCAAATTTCTATTTCTCAAAAATATGGTGAAATAGGTAATAAAACTGTGATATTATTTTTAATAGACATTTGCCGTCAGCCATTTTCATATGGTGTTGAAAAGGCAGGTCATGGCATCTTACAAATGATACTGAAGTATCAGTAATTCTGTTTCACTCAATTAGCTGTAGCTACAATCAATTTGCTACACTGATATAGTATGTGAAGACTTCATATCTTCATAGTTCAGTTTTTAATCAATCTGTATGGATGTGTTGTTTCATCCTCCTTAGCAAATTTCCATCACCAGGCCAGAAACAATGAGATTGAGAAAGTCTGATCGAAGCTGGAATAGAAACATAGCAGGCGTTTCCCTTCTTGTGTCACACGTTCTCATATGCTTCATTTAATCAGCCCGTAAAAGTTAATGAGTTTATTCAGAGCGGGTTGGCAAAACAGCATTTATGCTTTTAATCAGGATTAACAGTGGCATGGGCTCCTGCACTGATGCTTTATTAATCGCCTTCTCCTATGCTTCATTACCCCCAACTCTGGCAATTCTCCTTTTCCCCCACCCAAAAACAGAAATACTTGTAAGACAGCTGAAAGGAAAGACATG
Source organism: Ictalurus furcatus (assembly GCF_023375685.1). Lineage (NCBI taxonomy): Eukaryota > Metazoa > Chordata > Actinopteri > Siluriformes > Ictaluridae > Ictalurus > Ictalurus furcatus. The sequence goes on along the minus strand of NC_071271.1, from coordinate 11,556,835 downwards.
ATTATGCACTTAAATGCCTATTAAGTGCCGAGAAACTCTCTGGGATGCAAGTCTGGTACTGTTGCACATGCTTCTTACAGTATTTCTATGCCTTGAAACACACCCTGTAACAATGACACTCAGGGTACAAACAGTCATGATTGCAGTACAATAAAGCAACATGCAGTGAAATATCTAGCCACAAAAACAGAACCACTGCTGGCCTGGCAAACAGGAAGTACAGGAAACGTTTTAAGGCATGAGTCATACACTCTAAACCTATTTAAATAATCAAATGCCATTCATTATAATTCAACAGTATTGCTATTTATTTAGGGCTGGTCCTTTATCTAATTATTAGTCCTGCCAGTCAAAGAATTCATGACTATAGCAGAAATCTTCCATAAAACGTCACAATAATTTCGTTACAAATGTAGGAAGCTTTTAAAATGTAGTATTTATAGATATCTCTATCTGACTGTTGCATTATACCCTGCTCTTCAAGCCATGATGGTAATTTCCATTCAGTCACTCGGTCCCAGGTAAATATTCTTGAATTAAGTGCACTTAAATCACCAGTGCTCCAATCATTTATTATTAGCAATTGAACTGCTTGACTGACAAGTGCCTTTCACCTACTGTATGTCAATAATGGTCAATGGCAGGACAGTACAGGAAGATGAAAAAGAGTTTAACTAAAAATACATTCGCGCATAAACACATGTTCTGTTTTTTTTGTTGTTGTTGTTCTTTACAAACTTTGAAACTCTGCGTTTTGCCACCATGGACAGCAGTAATCTAATTATTGACCTTACTCTGAGTAAGATGATAATGTGATTAAGGTGTTTACATGAGTCGCTTTTAGAATACTCCTTTCATGTTCCCGTTTTACATGTTCTAGAACATAATTAGATTAACAGCCCACGTCATTACGTCACCGCGCCACGCCGTCCGACGTCCCTCCAGAATTTCACGTATCAACATACAGTTCATCTTCGTTATGGTACCCTATACAGTTTTGGGTGTTTTTATTAAATTTTTTTACAAATGCTTTAAGTGTGGTTAATTATTTGTCATACTGTACGTGCTAATAGACAACTGCTTGAAGCTATGGGCTGGGTACCAAACCGCGTACTTACCGTCTATATAGTAGCCGAGATACATGTATTTCTCCTACAGGCCTATAGTAGGCAAGTATGCAGTTTGGGATGCAGCCGTACTCTCTTGTTCGCCGTAAAATATTGAGAACTGCCGTATGTGATTGTGTCCTGTCGCAAAATGCGGTGGAAACTCTCACACGGCGTTCATAATGTGATTAAGGTGTTTACATGTCTGTAATACACATCAATAATGCGACTAAAACAGGAGTACTTCACCTGTCTTAATTCGATTAGAGCTTAATTCGAGTATGACCTTAATCGGATTAAGGTAATTAAAAATTGCTGTTTACATGGTAGTTTCTTAATCAAAGTATTGTCTTAATCGGGTTAAGAGTGGATTATTGTTGTCCATGTAAACGCACTGATTGTTTACCAACCCTGGGCATGAAGCACCCCTGCTATGCCTATTTTAATTATTTTCCTCTAAATTAGTTAATTAGATCTATGGGAGCATACACAGGGCAGGGATACTTTAAGATCAGGGACTCATTCAATCAATTTCAGTAAACGCTATATTCTGGTCAAGGTTGTGGTGGATCTGGAGCCTATCCTGGGAACACTGGGCACAAGGGAGGAATGGAGACCATGCATGCATGCATATGCACACACACACACACACACACACACACACACACACACACACACACAAAAACACCTGTACACAGCAGAAATGTTCAATAAAAATACAGCAGAAATCTGTACAGCAGAAATGTTCAATAAAAATGAAACTGGAAAGAAAAAAAAAAAGAAAAAAAAATTAAAAACACCTGTACACCAGTAGCACCTACTGGATATGGGAAGTGGAGGGAAACTACAATATCTGGAGGACACCCACACAGACAGTGAGAACATATTAAACTGCACAAACTGTAACTACAGGTCATGATCAAACCCCAGACCCTGAAGCTGTACAACACCAACACTACCTGCTGTACCACTGGCAATACCTGTATTACAGTAATTACATGTATTATGACAGCTAAGGTAATACAGTACTTCCAAAATATATTTTTTTAAATCAATGAATAAATAAAAAGTAATAAAACACTTAGCAAAATAATCTCACAGGCTTGCCTTATTCATTTCCACCCTATTTGTAAAGTTTGTACTTTGTAAACATATCAAAGTATTAACTTGAATGATGGCTTTACACACTTGTCAAGCTTTCATGCATTTTTTGCCAAAATAAATTACTGGAGTTTTGCCTTGAAAGTTTCATAATGGTCAGTATTTTTGCTGCAGAGAAGTATCCACATCGCCAAAAAAATATGCATCTCCTTTTATTGACCCCAAAGCCCAAATCCTGACGCAGTCTGAGGTGAAGCTATGTCAAATTTCATGTTGCAAAATAAAACAACAGCATAATTGATGTACAAACAAATTGTAGACTATACTAAACATAAGAATGAATTTGATGCAACCATCAGTAAATGATGCATTTTGGATGATTAAATGAGTATAGCAGAGTTCTGCGGCCTCTGGAATCATGTAGCTTTGGAGCAGAATGGAAGCTCCTGATAACGGTGTCATATAAATCTTTTATGGCTGTGTAATCTGCATGGTAGCAGAAATAACACTCTATACAAGTGGGTGGAAAACTAGGCATTAATGGGCTGCTTCAAGTAATGCTGGAATTGCCTTCACGCTGGATGCCAGAGAGATGTCAAGTTGTCACACTGAGGCAGACATGAGCGGTGCAGTCTCTGGATAAACAAATCAGTCTAGGGAAGATAAAAACCGTAAACAAACGTACACTCTCTGGCTCCTTTGCAGATTTTTTTTGACATCTTTTCAAATACTTGACAACAGCAGCCAACAAAACTGTACACATCTATACAGATACTATAGGGAATAGAAACAAACATTCGCATATGCATACTAATAAAAAAATAAAAAAAAGCTGTTCAGCATGGACCAGAGCCAGACTTTACACACACTCTTCTAAGTGCATAATGTAAGGTATAAAAACTTCAGATAAACAAATGGTGTACGATGCTTGTCAATACCCCATACCTATAGATGCTAAGAAAATTTACAAATTGATTCAGAGGAGGGAGTAGAGATCTTAAAACCTTACATTATACGGTTCTATAGGACATGCAGTTTTAACCATTAATAGTGACAAAGCAGTTACAACAGATACCGCCATTAAATATATAGGTAAATATTATATTTATAACTGTGGCATATAAATATTATATTATGTAAATACTGTATTATAATATGTAACTCCTCATCTTCTTCATCAACAGCTTTATGCTGGTCTGGCTTGTGGTGAATCCAGAGCCTTTGTGGGGAACACTGGGCATGAGATGGGAATACACTCTGGATGGGACTCCAGTCCATTGCAGGACACACGCGCACACACACACACACGCACACACACACACACGCACGCACACACGCACGCACACACACACGCACGCGCACACACACACGCACACACACACACGCACACACACACGCACACAAACACACACACAAACACGGGGGCAATTTAGAGCAGCCACTCCACCAACCAGCATGTTTTTTGAGGTGGGAGGAAACTGGAGGACACAAAAAAAAAACCCACACGGACACAGGGAGAACGTCAGGATTGAATTGGGATTAAGCTGCACCACTATGTTGCCCTATAAATGTAACTTTTAGAACATAGAACCTTAGAAACAATTACATACATGTGATAACATGGATTGTTTATGGAAGGTAAACAACAGGTCTTGCCACAGATGGTTTAACAATCACCTAGATCCACTATTAAAACCAAATCAACTCTCACATTTTTAAGGTAAGAAAGCTTTTATATAAAATATACCACAATGTCACAAATTTTCTTTCAAATCCAATGTTCCTATCTAGCCTTCTCCTGCTCCAGCCTGTGCTCGCAACTTGCACGTGTACTGTACTGTTACAATTAACAAAATAACATTACACTTTGCATGGTCTCTGTTAGAAAATCTAAATAAATGTAAAACCATTGTGCTACATATTTGCATTGAGAAATGTGATTATATCACTACAGTCGAATTCGAAGACTATTCCTTTTATTCCTTGATGTTTACCTTCTCACTACACTACATACATCATAACAAGCAGCACTGCAGTTGAAAGCTCATGCTGCCTTAGTCACACACATGAGAGTCAAACAGATGTCTCACCATTCTCACTAGAACTGTCTCTGCTGTTCTGTGCCAAACAAATCAGTTGCTGATGTGATTCATTGGAGGCATTTTGGTCATGATTGCACTGTATGTGATTAACAACATTACAGAATCAAACACTACATCGAACAAAACTCAGCAAAAAGGTGAAAACATCTATTACTCTTACTCTTACTGCTCAGACATGCAAGTCGGCTCTCAACATAAAAGACCTGACTCAAAGACTCAACTCGTTCGTGAATGACACATCGGTATGTTAAACCCAAAACTTTACTTTGGGTAAAGTTTGTTTTCAGTGATCCTACAATTGCTGTCCCTGCTCCTCATACTCACAGAACAGCATTTCATTTAGGGCAGGTGAGTACACTGATTTATCTTATGCATTCATGGCATCAAAGAATATGTCTGCTTAAATTGTTATTTCTGACTGGCTGTGTCTGGATCTGTTCCATCAATTCTTTACAAAGTTTCACTATTTATTTCAGACATTTCATTGATCAAATGCAAATGAAATAACCATGGAATCAGTGGAACGTAACCAATTCCGCATCAGTGAGGCAAGCATTTTGCTGGTGGGAGGAGCAGATATTTCAAACTGAGCAGGATTTTACCCCTCTCAGCTATGCACTGTTGGATACAACATGATAATCAGAACCAATCAGACTCCACTCAACACCGCAGTGAAATTGAATGGGATCCTGATCAATTTTCAGTTTCTCTAACAGAATAGAAACTTAGTACATGGCAATATACCAGCAATGTCTTCAGCTATTTGGTTCTGTCAGCATGTCTATCACTCCTCAACACAGCGGCACTCTGGAATGACCCTTCATCTACAGTACATGTTTCTGTAAAGTGGTAGCACGGGCTGGTTATGGCATGACTGCTGGGATTTATTTTTTTTACTGGATGACTAAAGAGAAAGACAGACAAACAGAGAGCTTACTCAAGAGACAGCAAGTCAAACTTACACTCTTGGGTACAAAACAGGCTCCTAGGAACTGAATTCTGGCCTGCAAACTGGATCCTGAAAGCTTACAATGCTATTAAAGAAAGAAATATAGCTGGAGGATGGAGACGTGGGATCCATCAATGTCTGAATGTTTCACGCAAGATCAAGCAGACACAGGTCCTTGGAGTTCCAATCCCAGCCCACTGAACAGATCGATGCATGACTCGCTAACAACAAAATAAACAATCATGCTGTCACCAAACACATCTACAGCTTTAAATACAAATCTGGCCCACTTTTTTATGAATATTGAATTGTTACACTCATATTATGAGGGGTGTCAAAAAATGTGCACATTGGTATTTACACCTTGGATGAAAATACAGAATTGTATGGCAGAGGCATGTGTGTTTTCTCTCCCCTGTTATACAACAGCTACCACCTGGGGAGGGTTAAGTCTAACCTGTGCTTCCTCCAAGATGTGTGAAGATCTTTTTTGAAACACTTCTCATGCTGTATCACAAGGTAGTGTAATACACTTGAAGGAAAGTGCCACAGTATCTGTCCTCTTCTGCATAGAGCTCATGAGCTCACAGACCCACATGCTTGGCTAGGGCATACAGTACTAAATCAATCAATTAAGTACTGTATTTCACTCTTGTTCATGACAGAACATGAAAAGTAGGACACAGCATCGTAATCAGATACACTGCTTATAACAGCATTTTTTTATGAAGTGGTTTCAAGTTGCATGCTGATATAAATTATCCAGAACCTACAACTGTTGTTCTAACAGTTCTTTTCTCTTTAATTAATGTAATGTGCATGGTGCAAATTCCACCATAACAGAGTCAGTATGCACTTCCACTCAACTACAAACCCCACTTTACTAAATGTTATTCTGTGAGTAGCTTCCCACACAGTATATTTCCACTTGTGTTTGGTTGTGACCTTTAGACTATATATATAATATGAACACTGAATACTATACACTGATAAGCTTGCCTTGCGCTGTCTTGCTTGGATACTGCCTTCAGTCAAATATATGCACATACATATATTTTGTGTCATTTCTGACACTTACTTAGTGTTGACCTTCAAAGAAATCTGAAAAAGAAAGAGAGCCTATACTTCCACAAAGATCTGCAATCTGTACATTTATCTGTACAATTAAGAGCTGAATATCTTCACAATACATCTATTGTGAATCACAGATCGTGGAATGCATGAAGGGCTATAAGAGACGAACAATCTTTAGATGTTTGAATGATTCAATGTTCGGATGTTCACAACACAACAGTGCAGGAAAGAAATTTTCAAAACCTTAATGGAGAAAAAAATGCAATCTTTTCCTTTACACATGATGTTCCTACTCCTCACTGTTCCATTGTATGACAGGATGACGGCCAATCATTTTCACAGAAGAAAGCAAAATGAGAAAGGGAAGACTGTCCATCTTGCCTCTCCTTCACATTTGGCATCTTTTCTCTAGCATACCTCTGAGATAGTGTCTTTCTGCACTGAAAGCAATTCCTCCTTGCCATTCGGAGATAGTCTACTGGTGAGAAGGGGGCCATCAGAATGTGTGTTGGCTGTGGACATGACCGTGTTTCTCTAATGTCAGTCTTACAGTCCGTCTATGGAAACATTACAGAGATGTAATGCTAGAGGAGAACCCACGACTGAAATAATCCTGAGCATCATTGCAATCTCACATTTAACTAGACTTCAATTATGGGCAATAATATGAAAAGCTTTCAGACCATTCCTCAGAGAAGAATGTCAAGTATTTCAATCAAACTATAGAGCAAATGAATTCTTGGACATTAATAGATCATTATTCACATGGGATTTCTAGGGAAAGCCTTATCTTAAAGTTGTAATGTTATTATTAACATCCTATGATTATTTAAATAGCAGCTCTGTTTTTTTGTTTGTTTGTTTGTTTGTTTGTGTGTTTGTTGTTTGTCAGTGGTAACTGTTCATTCGCAAGCTAATGTCTGATGCACTTCATTTCTTATTAATATGAGAAAAAAACCACACCCTAAGAGTTCAATTCTATTGGCAGAATTACAACTGACATAAATTTTGTACATAGGGTCATACATGTTTTCTAAAATAAAATTGAAGCATTTATAAGTAGTGTTAAGAAAGAGAATTATAATAAAGATCATTATAATTCTGTTAGTCTTGAAACAATCAGTGCGTTTACATGGACAACAATAATCCACTCTTAACCCGATTAAGACAATACTTTGATTAAGAAACTACCATGTAAACAGCAATTTTTAATTACCTTAATCCGATTAAGGTCATACTCGAATTAAGCTCTAATCGAATTAAGACAGGTGAAGTACTCCTGTTTTAGTCGCATTATTGACGTGTATTACAGACATGTAAACACCTTAATCAGATTATGAACGCCGTGTGAGAGTTTCCACCGCATTTTGCGACAGGACACAATCACATACGGCAGTTCTCAATATTTTACGGCGAACAAGAGAGTACGGCTGCATCCCAAACTGCATACTTGCCTACTATAGGCCTGTAGGAGAAATACATGTATCTCGGCTACTATATAGACGGTAAGTACGCAGTTTCGGACATAGCCCACGGCTTCAAGCAGTTGTCTATTAGCACGTACAGCATGACAAATAATTAACCGCACTTAAAGCGTTCGTAAAAAAATTTAATAAAAACACCCAAAACCGTATATATATATAGGAGACTTCCTGTTCACATCTCTCATGCAAAAAAAAAAGAGACAAACGCACAGAATCACAGAAATCAATACACGGCAGTGTGTAAAGAAATATCAATGTTCTCAGTTCTTAGGTGTGAGTCTGCACCTTGCCCAGCCTTGAAACCACTCTATTTTCACCACTGAAGGTATAGCCAATACAGCAGTGTTCTGCATGGCTGCCTGGCTTCAGCAAACTGACAGCCCTAAAAATGAGAGTTTACTGCTCCAGGGTGAGGCAGGTTGAGTCTAGAGAAAGGTCTTTCTAGTTCAATAGGTCGAAATTGTCTTAAAAGAAGCCAGGGGAATAAACAAGACAAAAAAAATAGTTGGGTATACAGTACAAGATGTAAACAAGAAAGCAAGTGGTGCAATTAAATAGGACAATGCAATGGTGCAAAAGATGTCCCACTGTGAATTATCTTCATAGTCAACAAAAGAAGAATTTGCTCATAAGATTGGGGGCATGGAACTGACCTGGCTTAAAGTCTCTATACCAGTATAGCTGGTTCTCTGTGGTGGGCAATTAGAAGCACGGTGAAGGTGAATTAGAAAGAGCATGGCACATAGCCAGGAAGCAATAACAGCAACCTACATCTGAGGCGTGCCATGTTCCAACTTACCTTCCCCTGTCTTGGCCTGTGTAGAGACACAGACACAGAGCCATGTTATTGTTAAAGGGGGCAGGTGTGGAATCTCTGTGTGCAGTAACATGGACGTTGAGAGTTTTTAGAGCACTGTAAGCTGTGCTGGCAGAGAGACTTAATTCTGGTCAGTTCCATGTCCCCAATCTTTTAATTAAAAAAAAAAAAGGAACATTTTGGATAGTTTTTCCAGCTTGCATTTTGTTTTGCTTTGCCAACATAGTTGGACATGGAGACAATCCACATAGGCATAAACACGCAATAACCAAATGAAGAGCATTCTATGTTTGGCAAGCAGTCAATCTGAAGTAAAAAAATAAAATAAAATAAAAATTGAGCACAGAATATAAATGATTTAAAATCAATTAAATATTGATTGTGAATCTTAAATTAGGATTCAAGAATGAAAACAAATAGGAAATGATGGACAGAAGTAGTACATAAAGGTTTCATTTATTCATCCATGCACACAAACATTCACACCTAGGGGCAATGTAAAGTAGCCGATCCATTTATCAGCATGATTTTTGGGACTAAACACCCCAAAGGAAACCCACATGGACATGGGGGAAACATGCCAAACTCCACACAGATTGTAAGGTTCAGGATTGAGCTCAGGATCGAACTGTAGACCCTGGAGCTGTGAGGCAGAAATGCTTTCCATGCCAGCCGGTAAAGATCATGTCCTTAGAAAGTGATTACTGCAGTGCTTTCTGCATGACCCTGCCTGGCTCTTACTCATCTGTGTGGGCAAAGTACTTTACATCTACAGAACACAACACTTATCGCTACAGAACACCATTAGCCAGTGCTTATAAAAATAAAGAGCCTGTAAGTATGAGACTATATTTGTCATCTAATAAAACAAGACAATGTTGTTTGGAGATAACTGGTGCAAAGATTTCATAATTGAGTCACTGGCTGTCTTCAAATGAAGACTAAAGATCTAGCTCTTCACCAAGCACTTGAATTAGCATTTTGATGATCAATTTTTTTAAATCCTTACCATGTGTTTTATTTTCATACTGTACTATCTTTCCCAACAGGGTTTTAGACTGATGTTACTCATAGCCCCTGACCTAGTGAACTAGCATGATGGTTCAAAGTATTTCTCTAAGTCACTCTGGATAGTGGCATCTGCTAAATGTTGTAAATGTAAATGTTCGACAGCTGTGTCCTCATCGTCTGTGTTCGGGCAGCCGTAGGTAAAAGAAGTCACTGAACTGACAGGAAGCCATCTATGTGACGATCAGCCAGCACAGACATAAGTGCTGTCCTGTGGCAGGAAGTGCTGGCTTATCTGACACGCCGTCACAGAGGACGAGTGACACCTGCACAGAGACAAGCCCTGCTCCCAAAGAACACTGAGATAACCAAGACATGTTTGGGCCTGATTCAATCACCGATTCCCACCCAAATGCCATTCTGAAGAAAAAAAATCACAACCCAAACAGGTTCCAACAAATGTCAGAGATCTGAAGGTGACAAAACTCCAGCTGTGGAATAACCCTCTGTATGGTACTGGAAGGAAGACAGTTTCATATACACTAGACAGGTAAACAAGAGGTGATCCAACAATTGAAGAGAAGCAGCACTTCCAAATAAAAGAGTCTTGATTAACACTGTTCCATATTGGACATTACACATCAGCACTGTTGAAACCTCAAATCTGATTGGTCAGAAGGTGTTGAATAATTTTATATAAGAGCACTTCCGACAGTGCTGAGTGTAATTCAAATCACGGGTTTATATTAATGCACTCATTCTGATATGTTATTGTTTCTATAGTAACAGGTCATTCACAGGGACTTGTAAGGCAGACGTTTACTTAACATTTAACATTTATGGAAAGAGTCTTGGGTGTCAGTATTTTGTAACGGATAGTAAGGTTTCTGCTATGTGAGACAGTTTTTTTTTTGTCTTATTAAGGCTGGAGAGGGGACGAGATGTTAGGTAGGCAACATACAGTATACAGTGGGGTCCAAAAGTCTGAGACCACTAGTGAAAGTGCTTCTGTTTGGCATTCTTTTTCAATTTAACACAAAGGTTTTCATTACAAATTATATTATCTGCAATGAGTGATAAGTAGAATCTTAAATATTTACATGGATTTCAGAGTTTCACAGTATTTGGTATGTCTGCTTTTTGCTTTAATGAAAGCATGCATCGAGCCGGCCTAGATTCCACAATTTTGTGTACAACCCGATGATCCATGTTGGATCAAATCCATATTGGCATGTTGTCTGAACATGTCCCTCAATGGAAGGGATTCATGGAAATTCTGACCTTTTGTACAAAGGAGTTAAGATGGTCAAAATCAAATCAAATTTGCTTACATTTCAATTGTGACTTAGAAATAGTGCAACATCTTGAATATTGAATATTTGTTTTAGAATTTTCAAAACTATACAAAAAAAATTGTGTTTATTTAAAAAAAAAATCCCAGATTTTCAATGTGGTCTCAGACTTTTGGACCTCTCAGTATATTTATTATTTGGAGAATAATCAACTTTGTGGTGATAACAGCTGGTAAAAACTGACTCCCTGGCTATCTGTTTCACTTTAAATAGCACTGTTTATCTTATATTTTTATATTATAAAAAATAATTGTCTTGTTTTTTTTGTTGTTGTTTTTTTTTCATACAGTTCTAACCTTGCCAATAGTGTTTTTAGACTGATGGTACTCTTAGTCCCTGACCTAGTGAACTAGCATGAGTATGTTTTTTGATAGAAACCACAAAGCACATTACAGATAGAGACTATGAGTTGCCCTGGATAAGGGCATCTACTAAATGCTATACATGTAAATGTAAAAGTATCTCCGCTTCATTCCATCATTTTTTACAATGATTATTATTCTATAGCAGCACACCATGTCATGTTTTATTTATGGCACACCCTTGACACACCCTGTCATGTTTGTTTATTTGTTTGTGTGTTTGTTTTAAAAAGGTATCTACCACCTTTGCCCTAATATTCTGTACAGTATACAACTGGAGGAACAGTGGAGGTAAATTTGAAACATTATGGCAGTAAGCCTTAAAAAATAATAAACCTCCCAAAGCTGAAGTGTGTCATGTGTCAATCAACCATTCCTTGTGCTGTCCTCATTTAGCTAGAGCCAC